>NC_143134.1:55892812-56196875 GCF_059928025.1 Delphinapterus leucas
GATCTTCCCAGACCAGGGCTCGAACCCGTGTCCCCTGCATTGGCAGGCAGATTCTCAACCACTGCGCCACCAGGGAAGCCCTGACCTTTGTCTTTTTAACTCATCTGACAACCTGTCTTTTAGTGGGAGAATTCAGATTTCTTTTAAATTCTAATGAGTGATACCTGATTTTGTTACTTTTTTATCTTGTTCCTTATTTATATTTGTGACTTTTTACATTTTTAAAAAAATTTGGCTTATAATTTCAAGTTGATATTCATTTCCCAGTTTCCCCTTCTTTATGTGTCAGTTGTTCTGTACTTTTCCATTTCATTATTGGCCACCTTCCTTTTCAGTTGCTCATAGATCCAATTTTCCCCCCCTGCTTTAACATGAATAACGATACCAACATTTTCCTTCACCTTCACACACTAATCCTCTCCTTTAATGTTCCTAAATTTCTTTGGAGATAATTTAATTTTTAGGTCCAGATTTTTGTTAGACGTTTGTCAAAAATTCATATTGAGCACTTACGTTACATATTCCATATAGTTTATTATCCATTTAGATTTAGTTCTGTATAGAAGGCAAAGTAATTGCACTCCTGTTTCTTCTTACATGAAAGGTTTCATTTCTGATTCAGTTATTGTTCCATTAGAATCCCTTCTTAAGTCCTTTCCTTAGATGGAGTGGTAGCTAATGTGATCTTTGAATCCTTAAATTTTGGAAAACACTACTTTCCCACTGAAGGATGTTTGGCTTGTACTGCTTTTTTCCTAGCAATCTAGATGTTACTGTTCTTTCTTTTTAATTCCAGTGTTACAAATGAGAAGTCCATTGTTAATTTGATTCTTTTTTAGTATTAAGTAATTATTCTTTCTGGTAGCTTGTAAGGTTTTCTTTTTATCCTTAAAGCTTAGGAATTTTAGTGTGATGTTCTTGAACATGTGCCTTTCCATTCATTAGTCCTGGCTGGATCTTGGAGAGCCCTGTAAATTTGTAATTCAGTCTCTTCTTTAGTTCATGGAAATTTTCTTTTATATTACTTTAATATATTTTCCTTTTCCCCCATCTGGAGACTCCTTGGGAACTTTTCCTATAGTTTGTATGTTAGTTAGGTTGCCTTAATCTGTTCTTCAAGTCCTTTCTCTTTTTCCTTTATGATTTTCATCTCTTTGTATTTTCAGTTTATGCTTTGAGATTTCTTCCAGTTGGTCCTTCATTCACTCTAATTCATCAGTTAGACCCCATCTTCTCTTTTAATTTATCTACTGAATTATTCAGCTTAAAGATTTTACTTCTTTAAATTTTCATCTAATTAATTTTCTAAAATTCTGTAGAAATTATTTTTGGCTCTCTACTTGACTCTCCTTAAGTAGTCATACTATTTTTGGCCTCAGTATTTTGTCTCTATCCTTCAGGAGATCTGTTAGGTCTGCTCCCTCCCACTGTCTCCTGTCATTAGGTATGTTGTTTATATGTGCATTGGGGTTCAGGTTGAGCTGTTAGGGGACCTTAGTTTGTTTTAATCCTATAGGGGATCCTATAGGGGATGGAAGGTCTGGGCATTTCAGCCTGCACTATAGCAGCAGGCACGTTGTATATTTCATGTGTACTTGGAGGACCTTGTCCCTTCCTTCTGGTCTTCTTGCATTCCTAGTTTCAGGCGTAGAGGGGACTCTCTCCTCTTGAGTGCCCCCTGAGCACTTTTGGGGCCAGGAAGACTGGCCACACTTGTGCAGTTATGTATGTGTAGAGCTCTTCTGGGTCTTGCTTGATATCCAGAGCAGACCAAGCTCTACACCAGTTCTCTCTCAAGATGCTTATAATCCCAAGGTCACATTCTTCAGGCCCCACTCACTACCTGTTGGCCCCTGGAGCTGACTGGCTGAATGGTAATTAGTCTGTGCTGCTTAGTGGCACTTAATATTGAGGTTAACAGTTCAGTAAAAAAATTTAAAAGCCAGTGACTTGATCCTCAATTTGTATGGGATAGATGGGCTGAGAATCAGTGAAAGCTTTTATTCTGTGTCAGTAACAATTTAATTCCTGACGTTGTATCTAAGCCTCTGTTTTACATTTATTACATGTAAGTCTATGGAGGCAGGTGATGTACATTTGAACTTTGCCATTTATCACAGGCCCAGACCAAAGAAAATGTAGCCCTCAAGAATAGAAACTGTTCTCTCAGTTTTTGTTATTTTCTAAATTTTTTTTTTTTTTTTTTTGCGGTACGCGGGCCTCTCACTGTTGCGGCCTCTCCCGTTGCGGAGCACAGGCTCTGGACGCGCAGGCTCAGCGGCCATGGCTCACGGGCCCAGCTGCTCCGTGGCATGTGGGATCTTCCCAGACCGGGGCACGAACCCGTGTCCCCTGCATCAGCAGGCGGACTCTCAACCACGGCGCCAGCAGGGAAGCCCCTATTTTCTAAATTTTTGTCTTGGGTGTTTTTATGGAATATGTTTCCCTTGTTAACTCTTGAGTTGCTTTAGCTTAAAGAGTGCTTTTTGGTAAAGTGGAAGGAACAAGAATAATTGGGTCACTTGCTTATACCAAGATTTGCTGGGTGGGTGAAAAGGTGACAGTAGGCATTTAATACCTAGACCAACATGGGGAGTAAAGTTATAAAATTTCTTGAGTTTTGTACTTAACATCATATGTATGTAATTAAGAGGAGAACTTGAACTTTCTATGACACAAGAATCTGTGTCGTATACCACTATGTACTTTGCCTTAAGAATTCAGTTTGTCCTACAAAAGGATTTTAAAAATAAATTATGGAAGGACCCGTATAGAAGTCCTTTTTTGTGTGTGTGCTGAAATGTTATATTTTTAAATGCTTAATGCTAGAAAATATGTTGGTAGCTTAAATTTGTGTATTTATAAAAATGTGTATAATACTCCATGAAGGTTGAATATTAAACAGCAGTGCTTGGGTGTTCTAGAGCCATAATTAGAATACCGTTTGCAAATTGACAAAATTCAGTGGGTCAACAAACCAATTAAAAAAAAAAACTCAAGTATATTAGATTTCAAACTGTTCTCCCTTAATTTAGTTTGTCCATAATACTTTATTTTAATCATTCATATATTGCTTAACATGCCAGGAAATGTCTTATAATAGAATTTATAAAATAATGCCCTTTCAGTAATATGAATATGTACTATCTTTAGCATTCTGCTTTTAAACCTCAGATTAAGGTGTTTTGTAAGGAATTATCTAGTTTAATGGACAAAAACATGTCTTAGTAACTTTATCCATTTTAGAATTTTGAAACCAAATGCTCACTTGGGAAAAATAAATGGAATAATTGGTATATGTCATTTTGGAGCAAATAAGACAAACATTTTTGTAATAAAAAATACATATTCCCACTAACATAGAACAATAATTTTTCATTTTGGGTATGGCTTTATGATGTTAATCTATATGTATTTGTTTTTGTTTTTTTGCATAGCCCCAGTTAGTAGATTGTTCATTTTCATGAAAAGCATGGCCCTTGCCTACTGTCTTTCCTGTGTCCTGCTAGATATTTAAGGAATACAGTATTGGTTTACATATCATTGGACTTAAGTGGGTAAGTTAGAGGTGAAACATAACAGGCCTGAAGATGTAAATTCTAGTTGAAAATCTGGACATTTAATTGCCTTTGGTTCCATTAGGAGGTGGAAGTAAACAAGAAAGAGCTCTTCTTTTAGTATTGGTGTGGATTTTTGCATGTCCAGGATCTACTTCCGTTTCTTATTCTTACTATGTGAATGATTGAGGTTCAGAAACATGGTAAGTATGGACTTAGATTGTGTTCCTAGATAGAAAGCTTATTTATAGGTTATATATTCTGAGGTGTTCATATGAATGAAAAAATTGAACACATTTAAAATGAAATAGGCAGTGATTAACTCTTTCATCATGATTACACAACATGATTGCCAAAGACTTTTCAGTCCATTTGATGACCATTAGGTGAAATCTTTGTTCTTTTAGACTTCTCTTTTCTTTTTTCTTCCCTTTTGTTGTTGTCATTGTTGTTGTTGCTAGTGGATGGGAGATGTGTTCCTTAACTGAAGTTTGGTCAGGAAAAAAAACTGCTTTTTATCTAAAATTGAGAATTATTTTATTTCTTTTTTCAGACTTGTGATTCTTTATATTAAAAAGTCATTTAAAATTTAATATTATCTGGCCTCACTATGTGACCCTGGCCTGTTTTCCTGCCTCCTTCTCAATCCTTGCTGTCGTTGGATGCTGCTCCCTAAATATAAGCTGTGCTTTGATCCCTCATTGTTTTAGTTCATTCTAGTCCCTGGTCTCCATGGGACTAGAATGAGCTAGTACCTTTTCATTCTTGCCTTTCTAGTAATCACCTGCTTCTCTTGAGGACCTCGTTGAGGTGTTAATTCTCCATAAATCTCTGAATTATTCTTCTCTGCCTCCCCCAACAGAATTAATTTCCTCTGTTCCTTTCGTTGTGATAGGTGGCTCCTACAATAACCATGAATCATAGATGTGTCATCGTTACTGAGAGTAGGAGCCACGTGTTATCCAGCTTTGTCTCTCCCGGGACAAGTGTGTAGTGAACATTTGTTGACTGGAAATGGTTAGAACCCCATGCTTGTCATGATTAAGAGAACAGCTTGCCTCATTCAATTCCTCCATCACGGTAGCCCACACGCACGGTTGCTCGCACACCCTGCTCCCACCCATTCTATTGAGGTTGTCGGGTTCTATTCCGATGCATTTGGGAGCAGTCAACGGAGGATCCTTTTGAGGAGCTGTAGTACAAGGAGACTGGCTCTTAGTCTTCATGGACGTTCCGTTTTGAGAGTTTGCTTTTCTCCCTGCCTTTCCGCAGGACCCCAACAGGAGTATCCATCCCAGCGGCAGCAGCAGCAGCAGCAGTTGTAGCAGCAGCAGCAGCAGCAGTAGCAGCAGCAGCAGCAGCAGCAGCAGTAGCAGCAGCAGCAGCAGCAGCAGCAGCAGCAGTAGCAGCAGCAGCAGTTTTTCCAAGCCTCACAAATTAACGAAGGAGCACAAGGAAAAACCTTCTAAAGACTCCAGAGAACATAAAAGTGCCTTCAAAGAACCTTCCAGGGATCACAACAAATCTTCCAAAGAATCCTCTAAGAAACCCAAAGAAAATAAACCACTGAAAGAAGAAAAAATCGTTCCTAAGATGGCCTTCAAGGAACCGAAACCCATGTCGAAAGAGCCAAAACCAGATAGTAACTTACTCACGATCACCAGTGGACAGCAAGATAAGAAGGCTCCTAGTAAAAGACCCCCCATTTCAGATTCCGAAGAACTCTCAGCCAAAAAAAGGAAAAAGAGTAGCTCAGAGGCTTTATTTAAAAGTTTTTCTAACGCGCCACCGCTGATACTCACTTGTTCTGCTGATAAAAAACAGATAAAAGATAAATCTCATGGCAAGATGGGAAAGGTCAAAATTGAAAGTGAGACGTCAGAGAAGAAGAAATCAACTTTACCGCCATTTGATGATATTGTGGATCCCAATGATTCCGACGTGGAGGAGAATATGTCCTCTAAATCTGATGTGAGTAGTCTGGCTGGTTTTCCTCCTTTCCCTTATTAGTTTTCCAATTTTATTTCCGATAGCTTCAGCATAAAGACGGAGGAAGGAGAATGACAGTTGCACCAGAAAATGGTAGCATGGAAGCAGACATGGCCTAGAAATGAATTTCCCTAACTAATGGAAAGAAGGAAATGAAATCATTAAGGAATCTGCAGACTTGTAGGCTATGATTTAAGTTGTTAAAGGAAAGATATGTTCCAGAGTATAATAATGGATCATTTGAATAGCAGCAGAAAAATCTAGATGCTTATCAGAGCTTAGTTACTATGCTTTCCAGGAAAGTGAGAAGAATGCAATGAAAGTAGAATACACCAGAAAATAAATTTTAAAAAGAAACAGGAAGTATTAGGGTGTAGCTACAATGTTGATCATTTTGATCACTGTAATGAAGTAATTTGTTTACATAGATTGAAAACTGGTGATAGTATTTTTCAATACTTTTATCAAGGCAAAATTGATATAACAATATACTGTATATTTAAAATGTGTGATTTGATACATTTTGATGTTTATATGTGTCATGAAACCAGGTAGTGGTATTTTGGAAATGAAATATTTAATTTTTCCCCCATTGTATAGCCACTGATTTGGAAGGGGCAGGGTATATATCTTCATTACAAGGTTTGCTAATGGGTAGGATTATCTTTTGTGGGTTCCTAAAAGAACATTTGGCCATCTGATAATCCCCCAAAATATTATTTGATGTTGAGATTTAAACTTTTTTTTTTTGGCCTGCATTGGGTCTTCGTTGCCGTGCGCGGGCTTTCTATAGTTGCGGCGAGGGGGGATACTCTTCGTTGCGGTGCACGGGCTTCTCATTGTGGTGGCTTCTCTTGTTGTGGAGCACGGGCTCTAGGTGCGCAGGCTTCAGTAGTTGTGGCTCGCGGGCTCTAGAACTCAGGCTCAGTAATTGTGGCGCACGGGCTTAGTTGCTCTGCGGCATGTGGGATCTTCCTGGATCTGGACTCAAACCCGTGTCCCCTGCATTGGCAGGCGGATTCTTAACCACTGCGCCACCAGGGAAATCCCGAGATTTAAACTTATAATTACTATTTCTCAGAGTTGGAAGGGAATTTCAGGTTACCTATTCTAACCTCCTACCAATGTAAGAAACCCTACACTTCTAGTGACAGAACTGTTAGTAATTCAAGTATTCCATTCTATTTCTGGAGAATGAACATTATTTACCATGAAGTTATCTCCTCCTCACTTCCCTTTTTTCTCTAGCTTTGGCCTTCTACTGTTACTTATCAGTCATGATCGGTCCCAGTAATCTCTTTAATTTCAGTTGTCAGTATTTCTAGACAACGGTCAAGGAAGATGTCTGGCTAAAAATTGCTGGCCATTTTAGAATACTTCTCTTTCTTTCCCATAGCGAGGCTCCACAAAAGTTCCTAATTCAAATGCTGGCAAGGGCTAGGTGGGCTTAGCAGATTCTCTCTTCTCCATTTGCATTCTGGGTAGAAAGGCAGCCAGGATTAGGACATGGCATCAGTACCGATCCCTAGTCATCCAGAGACCACCTCCTTCCCCCCCTCTACTCTCTATAGCTAATCTCAAAATTTTAAATCAGATTAGAGGCAGAGTAGCATATAAAATACTGGAGATGGAGTAATTCGTTCCAGTGTTTGGTAAAGGCCTTAGAGTGATAGTTTGTGAAATGGAGACGAAAGCCTAATGGGTTTGTCCTAATATCTCAAGCATTTATTTTTCCTTCTTTGCTTTGTACCCCTCCTCTTAATTCACAACTTGCTCTTAATGTAGATGTTCCTTGGAACGTTGTTTGTATGTTTGACTTTTTATTTCAAATCACTCTGAAATGTTCATTGATGCTATTGGGGTGTGACTAGTCTATCAAGATTGTCAAGTTTAGCAATTTTGTCTCTCCATATTCTGTCGTGTTGCAGTTCTTCTAGAACAGAGGTTTTCAAATTGTGGTTTGTGATTTACTAGTGAGCCATGAAATCAATTTAGCATGTCATCACCAGGATTAAAAAAGAAAATCAGAATACATTGTAACTAGTATGGGTAAGTAATGGTTTGTGAAAATTTTATTTCAGAAGCTGTGTGTATTTCTTATGGTAGGTCATCATCAAAATTTTGAAAGACACCTTTCTTGAATGTTTGCTGATTTGTGAGAAGATCAAATAGCATTCATAAAGCACTATTGAATGCACTTTCTACAGGAAATTATCACAGGTGATCTTCCTCTTTAGCTAATTCTGTGTATTCTTATTTTTGTTTGCCTCTTGCTCCCTCCCTTTTATATATGATTTATAAGGTATGACTTTTCCTAAACATCATGTTCAACTTGATAGGTTTATCCAAAGCAATACCTTGCAAAATCTTCTGGAATGAAGAGTGAGAATTGTAATTCCATACAGTAGGTAGCAAATTTTCAAGATGATTCATGACGTGTCAGAGCCACCTATCCAGTGACCATAACAGGAGTTTTTGTAATGTGAAAGCCTCTAAAGACTTTTGGGTATTATTTGGGTATAAAACCCAACAACTGTACTTTCCTTATTAGTTTTCTGGTAGTAATGCTTTTATTGTTGCTGCTTTGGTTTAATCTTCTAAATATAGGTGGTAGAACAGAAGAGAATTGACAGAAGTGTTTCCAAGTAATCCAGCGCCCAAAAGACTTTCTGTGAATGAAGGAGGATAGAGGAGGGCTGAAATTCCCTTTCTCCAGTGGTAAAGGTAGCCTGTGTTTGGCCTTTCTCCTACTTGGTGTCCCTCCTGTGGTTAAGACCGAAGGAGCAGGAAGCAATTGTAATGGAGAGAACTAAGCACCCCGTAGTCTCCCTTGGCGAGGAACTGATTGGATAGCTTGGGACAGGCCCACCTTCAGGGGGCACCATTCACATTGCCCTGGTGGTGAGTGTGTCTGCATCTGAGTAAGTAGGATCAGATGACCTGATCTGTCGAAGGACCTTTACAGCTTCATTATTTGAATATGAGCCAGATTTATGTTCTTTTGTGGAGGGCGGGGTAGAGGGTAATTTTAGACATAGCAGGCAGAGATCATGGACTTTGGAAACAGAAAAAGGACACAAAAAGAAATTGGACGAGTGTGAAGAATTGGGAAGGACCAGGGAAAAAAGGTTATTCACCTGATATGTCTGTAAAGAAAATATCTTGCCTTGGTACAGGTTAGTTACGATTAAAAGGAAGAACTTTTTAAAGAAGCTTTTCCATAATTAAGTTAGATTCAGGTTTTATATAAAAATAAAAATCAGTGCTACTAAGATGGATTGGGAGGCTTAGATTGTTGATTCGTATAGTTCTTCTCAGTTATGATTTTTATATACTTTGTATGTGAGTAGAGAAAAAAAAAGTGGTGCGTCCGTGGTTTATATGCCTGCATGATTTTTGAGGAATCACTTATTTGTTGATGAGTATGTAGGTAGGTAGGTAGTAAAGTAATCAGATAATTAGGAGTATGCACTCTGGTGTCAGACAGACTGTGTTTTGAATCCCCACTCCACCATTGATCTTAGTTAAACAATTTGACCTTCTGTATTTCTTAGTTTCTTTTTTTGTGAAATAGAGATCATAATAGCCTTTACTGTGTAGGATTATTGTGAAAATAGTCAATCTGGGTAAATCACTTAACATACTAATCAAAAATGTTATGAGGGACTTCCCTGGTGGTGCAGTGGTTAAGAACCCACCTTCCAATGCAGGGGACACGGGTTCGAGCCCCGGTCCGGGAAGATCCCACGTTATGCAGAGCAACTAAGCCTGTGCACCACAACTACTGAGCCTGTGCTCTGGAGCCCGCGAGCCACAACTGCTGAGCCCGTGCGCCACAACTGCTGAGCCTGCGTGCCACAACTACTGAAGCCCGTGGGGTCTAGGGCCCATACTCCGCAATAAGAGAAGCCACCGTGATGAGAAGCCCACGCACCGCAAGGAAGAGTAGCCCCTGCTCACCACACCAGAGAAAGCACGCGGGCAGCAGCAAAGACCCAACGCAGACAAAAATAAATTAAAACAAAAAATGTTATGAGCCATTTGTTACATGATTTGGCTTCTGGCAGTCTTTATAACATATAGCTTTGAAAGAGTATTTTTTTTAAAGATTTACTTATTATTTACTTACTTATATTTATTTTTGGCTGCATCAGCTCTTAGTTGCAGCACACAGGATCTTCATTGAGGCGTGCAGGATCTTTCCTTATGGCGCTCAGTCTCTTCGTTGCAGCACTCAGGCTTCTCTCTAGTTGTGGTGTGCAGGTTTTCTCTCTCTAGTTGTGGCACACAGGCTCCAGGGCACATGGGCTCTGTAGTTGTGGCACACGGGGTCCAGAGCACATGGGCTCTGTAGTTTGCAGCACACACAGGCTCTAGTTGAGGCGTGTGAGCTCAATAGGTGTGATGCTTGGGCTTAGTTGCCCAGTGGCATGTGGGATCTTAGTTCCCTGACCAGGGATCGAACCTGTGTCCCCTGCATTGTAAGGTGGATTCTTTACCACTGGACCACCAGGGAAGTCCCTGAAAGAAATTTTTTGATATTCAAAAATACAGCAGAGGGCTTCCCTGGTGGCGCAGTGGTTGAGAGTCCGCCTGCCGAAGCAGGGGACACAGGTTCGTGCCCCGGTCCGGGAAGATCCCACATGCCGTGGAGCGGCTGGGCCCGTGAGCCATAGACGCTGAGCCTGCGCGTCTGGAGCCTGTGCTCTGCAACGGGGGAGGCCACAGTGGTGAGAGGCCTGCGTACCGCAAAAAAAAAAAAAATACAGCAGAATTATAGTGTCCTTTTTCAAGAGTGGGTTAAATGTTTTAAAAGAGAAAAAGTACTTGGAATATATGTCACATTCCTCTGAAATTTGTCTTGAGGAGGTATATGGCCTTGATATTGATGTGCATATGTAACATGGAAAAATACAGGACAGAGCATCTCAGTTTTATTTATTTATCTATCGATTTTTAACTTTTAAAAAAAGTATTTATTCAGTTTTGGCTGTGTTGGGTCTTCGTTGCTATGTGTAAGCTTTTCTCTAGTTGCGGCAAGCGGGGGCTACTCTTTGTTGCGGTGCACAGGCTTCTCATTGCGGTGGCTTCTCTTGTTGTGGAGCACGGGCTCTAGGTGCACGGGCTTCAGTAGTTGTGGCTTGTGGGTTCTAGAGCATAGGCTCAGTAGTTGTGGCGCACGGGCTTAGCTGCTCCACGGCATGTGGGATCTTCCCAGACCAGGGATCGAACCTGTGTCCCCTGCATTGGCAGGTGGATTCTTAACTATTGTGCCACCAGGGAAGTCCCAGCATCTCAGTTTAAATCAGTAGTTAAGCCAAAGTTTCCCAGGATTTTTTAGCTTTTTAATTAAATGAGATAAAGGGCAAGGACTTACCTAGTACTGCATTAGTAGGCACTTGGTAGATTTTTTTTTTATTGCTGTTACTATTAAATCATTTCTTAGGATGTCTTCTTTTATCTTTGTATTAACATTAATATGACTGAAAGAGTAATTTTTAAATAGGATTTGAAATTCCTGAGATGTTTCTCATTTTATAAAGAACTCTAATATTGTCACATGAAAGTCCCTCAGTAATTTTCCTTTACAGAAGAATTCGGGAGGAGGCAGCGGGGAGGGTGGGGAGGGAGGCGGAAGGACTTTTATAGTGGGTGAGCGTTTAGCAAAGACTGAAAACATGATAAGGGCCTGTTTTTGTTATGTATGTAAATGTTAGCATTAAGAATATTTTGCATTCACGAACTTAGGTAAAGCTGTTCTTGGTTGAGGAATTCATCTTTTTGTGGCCATAACGGTCACTTATGGCATGTGACTGTTCTTACTAGTCACTGGCGCTAACTAGCAGCTAGAAAGGGTGAGGCTCTTAAGTGTATCTGGGTCAACTAAAAGTTTGTAATTGTGTTTTGCATTAACCTGTTTAAACTTTAATCGAGAATAAAAAAACAAACATCCTTTACCCTTCCTGTAATTCCCTAGTTTTTGTTTTTCATGTAACTCTGCTTCTAAAGAGAAGTTTATTGAGTTGATCTTGTTTTGTGATACGAGGAAGTTTAGTATTCATAGCAGAGAAGGGGGAAAAACAGTAAAAGAAAATTGAAATAACCATGTATGATCAGATTTAGTTATGGTAGTAATTTCCTTATCGTTGCCTTCACTTTTTTTCACCTTGCTTTATAGAGATTTAATTGTAATTTAAAAGTGCAGAAGTTAAAAGTTTTAATTATCTTTCCTTGTAAATGGTCAGACTACATTTGGTAAAATGTTACCCACTTCAACCTGAAGTGTGAGAAATGAAATTGTAATCGTGTCTTGATAGTTTGGCTTACCAAACTGTTTTCCTGGATGAAATCTTGAGAGAGAAAGATGAACTCTCATCAAATGCAGTGGGTTTTCCCAAGGGTGGGTGGTGGTTCAGATACAGGGTAAAGACTACAAACCACCTTAGCAGAAGTTTCTTTGGAAAAGAAAAAAAAGTAAGGAGAAGGAAAAAGAAACTTCCCTCCTTTGGTGGTGCCTCATTTCCTCCAGCCCCACCCTGTGCCTTGCTGTGCTTACACTGTCTGGAGCTGGCAGTAAATGTCTTGCTGTTGAAGCACTGTCCTTAGGTTTTTATGTGATGGAAGGCTGTCACAGTCAGAGAAGAAGGTCCTTATTGTGCTTTCAAAGTGGTTTTTTAATGACTTGTAATTTCAGCACATGCAAGAGCTCTAAAGTCTGTTAAGTATGGTGAGTGAGCAGCTAGAGAGGCCCTTCATTAAAGGGCTGCCCTGACCCTCTGGCTGGGGGCAGGGGGTTGGGGGCTCTCGTTCTGGACTCCTGTTCTCTGCATTTTATAACTGGAAGTAAACATACCTGAAGGGGTGCAATTCTCCTCTGGTAGATGCAGCCCAGTGTGGAACAACATTCATTAATGTAATTGGCAGAAAGTTACCTTTGTTGGATACATGGAGATATTTCACCTGACCTGTTCCTATGCTTGGTTGTTTGTTGTCTGTGCTAGATGTGATCAGATGGAGGAGGGTGCAGCCTAGTCAATCAACTGATCATTTATTCAGCCACATTCCTCACTTGTTCCAAAAAAGATTTGAAGCAATTAAAAGGGAGATTTTTTAAAAAAAAACTACGTTAGAGGCTCTTTCTCTTCCTTGTTTGGGTGCCACACTAAACCCAAATGGTTTTACAGTTTTTAAGTTAAATAATTCCTTAGAAGCCCTTAGGTAGCTGAGGGTCATGAACAGACAGGGGGCCCTATCATTGAAGAGTGGGTTGTCATCAGTAATTACCAACACTCGGCGTTTTCACTTGCTTGTATTGAATTTTATCTCTCTCCCAGTAAATTCCACGAGCCTCCTTCAAGGAAGCTGCATTGCCTATTCAGTGCATTCTTGTTTCTTACTCTAAGGCCCATGATCTTTATGTAATTGTCCTATCTGTCATCTTTAGACACAGAGTCAAAGATGTGACTCAACATGGTCTTTGCACGACTCGCTTTACCATGTCACTGGGATGCCTGATATTTGTAGCTAAACTTTCCTTCGGTGCTTTCTATGTGCTAGTCACCCTTCTACGTACTTCATTTGTTTTAACTCATTTAACTCTTAAAACAATCTGTGAAAGAGACTCTTATTAGCCCCATTTTATAGATGAGGAAACTGAGGCTCAAAGGTTAAGAAACTTGGGGGTGAAGCAAATCTTATTTTCCCAGGAATTCCCAATATTATAATTGCAGAGATGTGCTTCATGAAATTGGCATCACTGCTATGAAAGCCTTATTTGTTTGTTTTTTGGCCACACTGAGCAGCATGTGGGATCTTAGTTCCATGACCAGGGGTCAAACCCATGTCCCCTGCAGTGGAAGCGTGGAGTCTTATTAACCACTGAACTGCCAGGGAAGTCCCTTTTTTGTTTTGTTTTGTTTTGATGAAAGCCTTTGATATCGTATTTCTTGTTCCATTTTTGAATTCTGTTTCTTTGACATGTCTATTGGTTTGGGCTCTAACAACAGCCTTCAGGAGGTGACAGGTTGTCCTCATAGGTGGATTTGGCATACATATTCAGAACTGAGGGACATGCTATGAAACATCCAGGAACCTCTCACTTCTTACATATATTTGCTTAAAATAAAACAGACCCTCATAGTTCTGAAGTTTAACATTATTATAATGTATCATCAGCACTATCTCCCTGCTCTCAGAATTTTCCCCACTTGCTTTTGTGTGAGAATTTATGTTTAACAGAGCTGAGCTGTAATATCAAGCTTTCCCAGAAGGTGCCACCAAATAACAAATGCTGTCCTCCAGTTTGAAGTTTCCTTCTTATTGAATCTTCTAGTTCCATTTTGTAATTTCATTTTATAATGTCTCTAAGGTATTCAAAATAACGGGTGTGCTTTCTTTGAATTAGGAGATAAGATAATGCAATGGATTAGTAGAGGGTTGTTTTCTTTTGGTGTCTATGTAATTATTTAACCAAGTTTGAGAAATTGTTCTCAGTGGGTAACAATTTATGACTGTAAACTTTCAAGGCAGTGTCAAGGTCCACAAAGAAAAATTACCCCTAAGAGGCTTCTTTAGGTCACTAGAGGTGACTGCACAGTGAGATGTTCCCAGATAAAGTCAAAGATCCCTCCACTAGGCGAAAGAAAATGGAAAAGCATTTACTAAAGTGTGTGGAGATAAGCAGACTTTTGCCTTTGAATTCTGAAGACATAGGGGATGGGGATGTGTGGGGACTGGGATAGGGAGAAATTTTCAGAGTCGGTGACACAGAGAGAAGAAAATTTCCTTGCCTTACTTGGCCATGGGAAGAAAATGTATTTATGGGGTCCTCAGATGTTGCTTAAGTAAATAAATAAGGTAATTACTAGAGTGCCCTGGTTTGGGACCTCGGTGTTTAGAATCACAGTACTGTTTTTTGGACAACTAACTTGTTGACCCTTGCTTTATTTTCTGACCCTTCTATTTTTGCTTTAAATATGATAAAACTGTCATGTCACTTTGAGTAAGTACAAACATTTCCTTCTAAACATGTTTAATTGTTTTTAATATTCTTTAATTACTTTAGTCTTGTTTAATAACATTTGAAAATGTTTATGTACTCCTATATATAAACCCTGTATTAGGTAGTACAGATGGTACAAAATTAGAATTTAGGCTCAGCTTTGAAGGAAGGGAAGAATGAATTAGTGGAGATGAGAGGTAGGTGTGTAGAAGGCATTCCTGTTAGGGGGAAACAACTTGAGAAAAAAACCCACAACTGATGACAAATGTAGACAAGTCTGTGTTGTCCTTACTGAAAATGAAGAGAACTCCTATACACGAAACCCTGCAAGTTAATTTATCAAACTGGATAAATTCCAGTTTGGAATTCCTTGTCAGGAATGAAGGAAACCTTATTGAACTGTACTTCATGTGAGGTGTGTCCTGGACACTTTCACTCTGTAACCCCTTATTTCATCCATGCATTGTGTGAGATAGCTTTTTTCCTCATCTTACAGATGTGAAAGCAGCAGAGCTAGAATTTGAATCCGGGTCTGACCCATGCCAAAGCCCATGCTTTTTCGTACAGTACCATGGATTAAACCTTGTTGAGAGAGAAATCGCATCAAATCATAACCACTGTGGACTGATTAAACCTCTTCAAGAAAAGAATCGAATTAGCAGCATTAACTCTCCGACCTTCTGCCTACCTCTGGTCCTCTGATAACGTTACCATAGTTCAGTAAAAGGGGGAGAATAAGAAATAAGATGTAGTAGCCACAGTACTTGGGTTCTTGGCTATGAATAATGGGTGCAGGGAGACCTGGCTTTGATTTCCACAGTCCTGATCAACTCATGCTTTATATAATTTTCTAAGCAGCAGAATTGCAGAAAGTTTTGAGAGGTGGTGGTACCTTAGAGCCTATCCAGGGGCACTTATTTACCAGTTTATTGACTTACTACATTTTTTCATACGCCTTATACCAGAGGCTAGGACACGGCCAGTGTGACTGTGAGAGCTCCCATCTACTATATTGCATTATCTTAAGGTTGTACTCATGGAGGATATAAAGAAGGAACATAGGGCTCCCTTGTCCTGGAACATAGCCATCCCTGGCTAATAAATTATTTTCTCTTCCTGGGCCCAGGAGAGGTGGTCCAGGAGGCACGGCCCTAGTGCATACACTTGGAATCAAAAGATGAGACAGGATCAGCTTACTAGTGGTTAACTGTAAAATGTGGATTTTAACAATAATGATGAGATTATTGATGCAAACTGCCATTCAGGTATTAATTCACGCAAAAATATTAATTATGTCATAGACAAAGACTTAACCTTTTTACTTGGTAATTTATGAATTGTATTCTATGAAGATCCGATGTTGGTAGGTGTTCTTGTAAAGATTAAGAGCCAAAGCTACAGTCTAGGAATTTAGTGATTTATAATCCATGGCCACAATGTAATTTTTACTCCAGCACGTGTTTTTTAAATGTCATTTTCCACTCGGCCTAACCTTAGATTGTATTAGGAATCAAAGCAAAGTCTTGCTGGAAGTACACCCTGGTTTAAAATGTTTAGTATCTGACAAATTCTGCTCGAGGTGACCTGACACATTTTCAGGATTATAAAGTGTTCACTCTACTTTCAAGTTTCCTCCTCTTTCTCGTTATTTTCCAGGATTGTTTTAATTAAAGGTGAACATCAGACTTGTTGTTGATCTTGTGATGGGAAAGTGCTAGGTTATCCAATAATCTTAGGTGAGAGTCATGCCTTATTCTTTTTTTTTTTTTTTTTTTTGCGGTACGCGGGCCTCTCACTGTTGTGGCCTCTCCCGTTGCGGAGCACAGGCTCCGGACACGCAGGCTCAGTGGCCATGGCTCACACGGGCCCAGCCGCTCCGCGGCATGTGGGATCCTCCCAGACCGGGGCACGAACCCGCATCCTCTGCATCGGCAGGCGGACTCTCAACCACTGCGCCACCAGGGACGCCCAGTCATGCCTTATTCTTGCTTACCAAGCCTGCCTTCATGGTCCAGCCACTTTCAGAGACATGCAACAAGTCCCCTCCCTGCTTTTAAAGATAAGCCATGCACAGTCCTCCTTGGGTTGTGTAATAAAACCAGTGAGTCTCATAAATCCCTCCCCCAACGCTAAGGTTTAAAGGAAAGAGGTGGTGTGTCCCATGTTGCCATCTTTTTATCCTCATCATATTAATAGGTCTGTTGTCTCTCTTTTCTCTTTGGAAAACCTTCCACAGCTTACTGTGTACTCTTTTAAAGATTTAAGACCCAATTTGGAAACCATGAACATCTATTTTTAATACAGCATTTACTTCACAATTTAGAAAATTATAGGATTTTTAAAAGCAGGAAGACTTCGGAAATTCCCTTTAACAACTTGTATTTTGCAGAGCAGAACCTGAGGCCAAGTTTCATAACCTGCCCAAGATCATTGCCCCCCAAAACCCTGCCCCTGCTCTCATTGCTCCCCAAAAAGGCCCTAGGAGGCAGGTCCCTAGTTGATGTGCCATTGTCATTTCCAGTTGGAATAGTTTATAATCCTTCTTACGTCCTGTCCTCCCTTCCCCAAACTCTCCTCCACTTGAACATGTTAAACTGCTTCCTAATGAGTGGTGTATGCCCATTAGGCATAAGACCTCTTGGCCCTGCATCTCACTCTGTGTCCCCTTGTTGATTGAATGGACCTTACATTTCACACCCTCAGCAGAATCCCCCTGAAAAGCCTCATGCCATGTCTCAGTGAGGGTAGGGTGTTAATCTCAGGGGATATTACAGAGATTAATTGGTGAAAAATTTGATAGACTTGTTTCCTGGTCATCCTTGATTGTCTTTGGGAAAATACCAACCAGAATAATCACGGCTTAGTATATTTCAGGTGAAAAATAAATCAGTAGACAAACCAGAAAATGACACATATACATATCTGGCAAATCAAAGATCTTAATATTGTTTAATAATAAAAACATGGAAAGAGCTTTAAAAACCTCCAGTATAAATGAGGTCTTTACCTGGACAAGCTGGTATTCTTAACAGATAAAACTTGATTCCTGCTCTCTCCTATGCTCCAGTGTCTTCAGTATCTGCTTCTGTGTGCTGTGTTCCCCTTAGTCTCTCTACAAGAGAGGCATCCCTCTGAGGCAAACTGAGACATCCCTCATACCAAACAGCCAGCCTCTCATACTGCCTTCAACTCTCCTATTAACCCTGATGCTCTTCAGGCTATAATCCCTTCACTTCCTTTCCTTCACTGACAGACATCTCAAAAGCTTACTTCTCAACCCGTTGTGGTCTGGCTTTTCCTCTTGGAAACTATCTTTAAAACTACCACTGGGAGGGCTTCCCTGGTGGCGCAGTGGTTGAGAGTCCGCCTGCCGATGCAGGGGGCACGGGTTTTTGCCCCGGTCCGGGAAGATCCCACATGCCGCGGAGCGGCTGGGCCCGTGAGCCATGGCCGCTGAGCCTGTGCGTCCGGAGCCTGTGCTCCGCAACGGGAGAGGCCACAACAGTGAGAGGCCCACGTACCGAAAAAAAAAAATAAAACTACCACTGGGAAAAGGTCACCAGTGCTTTCCAGATTCTTACGTAGAAAACATCTTCTAAGCATTGGATTTTACCTTTCCGTCATCTTTGACTTGCTTTTCCATTCTATTCCTTGGCCCTGTTATACCTACCCTGATCCCTCTAACCATTCTCTGCGAGTCTCCTTTGTCAGCTGATCTTCCTCTACCAACCTTAAGCTGCCATTTCCAGTTTCTTTCTTTTCTATTATATAATCTTTCCCTGGATAATCACTGCTTACCTGTCTTCTGTTTCTTTCCTTTCTCAGACCCTTCTCTGTATAGCTATCTATAACACAGACAAATTCTGGAAGGAAATATGCAAAAGGATGTAAAGCAACTGGCTAAAATGGTATTATGGGTCATTTTCAAAATATATTTAATACTGCTGTTTTTAAACAACATCTCCTTGTTTCAAAATCTTAGATCCTATGTGGGCTAAACACTAAATTCTTTCTTTTCTTTTTGTAATCTTTTATTATGGAGAATTTCAAATATACACAAAATATGCAGAATAGTATCACAAGCCTCCCATTCATTCATCATTCAGCTTCAACAATTATTAACTGATGACCATTCTTGTCTCAACTGTGCCATCTACCCTTCCCCCAGTATAATTTTTAATAAAATCCTAGATGTCATATTAATTCATTCATAGATATTTCAATATGAATCTCTAAAAAATAAGAACTTTTTAAAAACAGAACTAAAACATCACTATCACATCTGAACAAATTAATAATTTTTTTTTTTTTTTTTGCTGTACGCGGGCCTCACTATTGTGGCCTCTGCCGTTGCGGAGCACAGGCTCCGGACGCGCAGGCTCAGCGGCCTTGGCTCACAGGCCCAGGCGCTCCGTGGTATGTGGGATCTTCCCGGACCGGGGCACGAACCCGTGTCCCCTACATCGGCAGGCAAACTCTCAACCACTGCGCCACCAGGGAAGCCCCAATAATTCTTTTTTTAAAAAATTAATGAATTTATTTATTTTTGGCTGCGTTGGGTCTTCATTGCTGTGTATGGGTTTTTCTCTAGTTGCGGCGAGCAAGGGCTACTCTTTGTCGTGGTGCGTGGGCTTCTCATGCAGTGGCTTCTCTTGTTGTGGAGCACGGGCTCTAGGTGCACGGGGTTCAGTAGTTGTGGCGTGTGGGCTCAGTAGTTGCGGCTCGCGGGCTGTAGAGCACAGGCTCAGTAGTTGTGGCGCATGGGCTTAGTTGCTCTGCAGCATGTGGGATCTTCCCAGACCAGGGCTCGAACCCATGTCCCCTGCGTTGGCAGGCGGATTCTTAACCACTGCACCACCAGGGAAGTCCAAATTAATAATTCTTAATATCATAAAATATCTAGTCACTGAGCAAATTTCCAGTAGAATCAAAACGTCATAAATTTTCTTTTCTTACGGTTTGTTTGAATGAGGATCCAAAAAAGGTCCACGTCTTGCCATTTGTAAAAATGTCTTTTAAGTCCTTTTCAATCTGTAGGTCCTCTCATCTCTTTTTTCATGTAAAAGTTCAAGAAAAAA
Organism: Delphinapterus leucas; assembly: GCF_059928025.1. Classification (NCBI taxonomy): domain Eukaryota; kingdom Metazoa; phylum Chordata; class Mammalia; order Artiodactyla; family Monodontidae; genus Delphinapterus; species Delphinapterus leucas. The sequence continues at coordinate 55,912,438 of NC_143134.1, forward strand.
AAAAAACTAGGTTGTTTGCCTTATAGAATTTCTCAGTTTGGACTTTGCTGATAGTATCTTTGTGGTGTATTTTCTGTAAATTAGGGGTGTAGCCAGGTTTAGGTTAGGTTTTGTTTTGGGGGCAAGACTATTTCATGGATGGAGTTTTTAGCTTTCATTGGGAGGCCTGTAAGGTGAGGTTATCTCTTGTTTTGTGACGTTAGTGCCCATTGATGCTCAGGGCCCAGATGCATTAATTCATTAGGGGTTGTCAATTGGTGGTATGTTTTTTCTACCATTCTTTCTTCATTTATCAGCCAGAACTCACCTGTCTAGAGAAACTCTCCCTCTTCTACCCTTTGTTTAACCAACAGTTAGTTTGTCTAGGAAAAGTAAAACATTCTTTCCCTTTTTTAAAAAAACCAGTTTTCAAAAGAATGGGTTTGGTTCCCTAGCATCCTTTAACAATAGCTAGTTTTTTGTTTTGGGTTTTTTTTTTTTTGCGGTATGCGGGCCTCTCACTGTTGTGGCCTCTCCCGTTGTGGAGCACAGGCTCCGGACGCGCACGATCAGCGGCCATGGTTCACGGGCTCAGCTGCTCCGCGGCATGTGGGATCTTCCCGGATCGGGGCATGAACCCGTGTCCCCTGCATCGGCAGGCGGACTCTCAACCACTGCGCCACCAAGGAAGCCCAATAGCTAGTTTTTTTTAAGCATTACTTTTAAGACTTCTTCAATCTGTCCTTTCCACCCTCATCTTTCTTTGCTCTCCCTTATACTTTAGTGATCCTAAAATATTAGCAATCTTCGGTTCCCTGATCATTCCATGCTATTTCACGTCCTAGTGAAATACCCTTGGTCCTTTATGACCTGGTTAACATTCACCTTTTCTTTGAAGCTTTTCTAAATAATCTGCCCCACTTAAATGAATCCCTCCCTCCTTTGTGCTCCCTCCATTAACAATTTATATTTTGATTATAGTTGTTATTCTCTCATATTAAAGTGTTTTTCTCCTGATCAGTAGGGTATTTTGAGGGCAGACAACTATCTGATTTCTCAGCTCTTTGCACTGTGCCTGGTGCTTAATTGGTGCTCAACAAATATTGAGTTAAATAGTGTAAAGATTTATTTATACTTATGTGTTATGTATTTATAATTGAGTTCTCTTAACTGACTTATGTATTTATAGGTGTCTTAACTATAAATACATCCAAATGATCTGGAAATGTGATAGTTGGCCCCTCCCCTTCAAGAGGGTAGAGTAGGTAGGCCACAATGAATGGGAGAGCTCCCTGTATAAAAAAGACAAATCTTGGCCCTCTTAGAGCACACAGTTCAGGGGATAACCCACTGTTATACGAATAAGTCCATACAGTAGAATCCTGGGATAACCTAGCGGCCAGGGTAAGCAAGTTGTATAAATAGAATTGCACTTTACCAGTCTTTGTAGCCCTTGCTTTTGTGTTGGAGGACATAAACTAGCCAAGGAGCATGGAGCTCTTGAAAACTCCCACGAAACGACCCGAGATTTTTTTGTTAACTGATTCTACCATGAAGAGTATTAAACCACAAAAATAACAAAGGGGAGGCAAGGACCACAGATTAATCTTTTATTGAGACAGCAGAGGGATGTCATAGTCTGAAGTCCCAAAACATTTGCTTCTGTATTTTAAAAAAGCAAATAGTTTTCAGAGAAATTTCAATAACAGGATGTCGAAGTGAAAGAAATTTCTGCCTCCCTACTTCCTATAGCAACTGTGTGGAAGCATGATAACGTGAGAGCTATACGACCACCTTGTTTTTGCTGTCTTTGTGATCATGAAATATGATTACATTCTCTCTAATGTTTATATGTACTCTTGAAATTATTGGAACTGGTAAAATAACACTTGCACAGTGTATAAAAGGAACTATTTTTCCCCCCTTCTGTTTCCTTAGGTTGCATAATTACCATGACAGATTAGCTTTAAATTAATAATGTTAATTTGGTTGTTAAATAATTATTAAACCATCACATTTGAGTATCAGCAACTGTGCAATTAAATGCTTATTGTATATGTGGAAGAATGAATGAAAAAATACAAAAGATTTAAGTTCCTAACCACAAGGGGCAAGAATTGTAAAAAAAAAAAAAAAAGTTCTACTGAACAGTAACACTTAATGCTGAGAGAAATCAGATGTAGGGGATGCAGTTAGTTTCCCCAAAGAATTAGCATCTTAGTCAGTTTTCAAATATATATTTAATTGTACTCATCGGAGACTTAGCATTTCTAAGGGTGGTTTTAAGAGAGTCATGATTACACTATAAAACTAAAATTATAACCAAGTATAATTTATCACTGTGGGAGGTTGAATGTATTAGAAGAAAAAATGGACTGAAGACAGCAGCCATCATTTTGAAAAGGAAAATGTTACCACATCCGTCTTCTCTTAAGGAAAGACATCTCCCCAGCACATGTACTTTGAAACCTTATTAAGGTATCCTAAAACTTACACAGGCATATCTCTTTTTATTGTGCTTTGTTTTATTGTACTTCACAGATACTGTGTTTGTTTTACAAATTGAAGATTTGTGGAAAGCCTCCTTTGAGCAAGTCTGTCAGCGCCGTTTTTCTACCAGCATTTGCTCACTTCGTGTCTCTGTGTCACATTTAGTAATTCTTGGGATATTTCAAGCCCTTCACCAACCAAAAGATTATGGGTCAGATGGTGGTTAACAATATTTAGCAATAAATTTTTTAAAAATTAAGATATATACATTGTTTTTTTAGGCGTATTGCTATTGCACACTTAATAGATATGCGTTGGGAAACCAAAAAGTTTGTGGCACTCGCTTTATTGCAATATTCACTTTGTTACAGTGGTCTGGAACAGAACCTGCAATATCTCCAAGATGTGTTCTCTCCTGTCTTCAGTCCTGGGGATCTCCTAAGTTGGAACTTGCATGCTAATGCATCCTGAACAGCAGTCCTTCTACCAAGCTGTTAAGCGACCCTACAGGGTCTGCAACCAAAAGCTCCACTAATGGGCCTGCACTGGTAACAATGCTCACCATTCCTCTATGAAACATCCTCACTGTTGCCCATCACTGGTGGGTGCTTTCTTATACTCTACACTCCGCAGGTTGAGTGGTATACTCACCGAGAAACCAAGTAGTTGTTCCCAAACATGTATGAGTGTTCCACTTGTAATTACATTAGTTAGTTAAATAATATACACAAAAGGTAATTGTTTCTTAGTTTCTAAAACTAAGTTGAAACATGAAGTTTTTTACACCAAGGGAAAAAAAAAATCTTAAGAATCTAGAAGGACTCTGCATTTCCAATAGCTATGCAAGTCTCTGAATTATTGCTTATAGAGGGTGATCACTGATAATGTATTGAGTGTGGTTATGTAAGGCTTTTCAGACTCTACTCAAAGAAAACTCCTTGATCTTACATCAAAAGATTGGTTGGGGACTTCCCTGGTGGCACAGTGGTTAAGAATCTGCCTGCCAATGCACAGGACGTGGGTTTGAGCCCTGGTCCAGGAAGATCCCACATGCTGCGGAGCAACTAAGCCCGTGCGCCCCAACTGCTGAGCCTGCGCTCTAGAGCCCGTGAGCCACAACTACTGAAGTCCGCACGCCTAGAGCCCGTGCTCCGCAACAAGAGAAGCCACCACAATGAGAAGCCCGCACGCTGCAACGAAGAGTAGCCCCCGCTCGCCGCAACTGGAGAAAGCCCGAGTGCAGCAATGAAGACCCAATGCAGCCAAATATAAATAAATAAATTTTACAAAAAAAAAAAAAGATTGGTTGATTAATGTGTCTTTCTAAACTTTTAGTTAAAATAAAATATTTAAGGGATGTGGGTTATTTTTTTAAACTAGTTCTAGAATCTTCCACCTGACAGATGTTCACTAGCCAGAAATCTTGACTGCTCTTCACCTGTTATTCTGGTACCTTCTTTCTTGATCCTTGAGTTAGGGTGAGAGTCCATCAACAGCAATCTCTTGCCTCTCCTTTTCTGCATTATTCCATTTTATGAATGGTGATCTTATTCGTATCTGACCTCTTACATGGAGTTTATAGGATCAGTTTGTAGGATCAGTCTCCAGATGAGTATAGTTAAATATATATTTGAGTATAATTAAATATATATTTGAAAACTGACTAAGATGCTGATTCTTTAGGGAAACTAAATGCATCCCCTACATCTGATTTCTCTCGGCATAGGTGTTACTGTTGAGATGAGTTTATAGGATCAGTCATTTGGGCAGCATCCCTGCCCCCGACGTTTCCTTCAGCATTAGAGTGCTTATGTAATGCACTCTGGACACAGGAATCAGCTTGTAACCATAGTGTGTTAGGCCCCGGAAAGCAGGTTGTCCATATTTTGGTGAGGAACACAGACCATGTGTTTTTATACAGCAAGTGAAAAAGGTATCCCAGAAAGAGTCTTGAGGGCTGGGGAAAGGCTCCAGGTCTGACACTTGTGCTAGCTTTGTGATCTGGGGCAAAATAACCTCTTTGAGTCTTAATTTCATAATCTCTGAAATGTGAAGAATAGCTCCCAAAATTGTTGTGTGAACCAAATGACACATAGTTACTAGTTTGTAAATGTAGTAGAAACTGAGTATTTCTAAACTAGTTTCCCCCTTCCTCCTTATTTTTAATAAAATGGGGATTCTGGTAACACCCACCTCACGGATTGTTAGGATTTTTTGTGTAAAGGACTTCCCCAATTTTAAAATGCTGCTCAAAAGATTTTAAAGAGATGACTTTATGTAAATACATAACTGCAAACACAATCTGCACTAAGCATTTTATTCTAGTTGACAGATTTTGTTCTGCTTTGATGTAAAGTTGCTATTACGGATGCTTTGTTCATATGTGTTAGCTAACTTTTGCCCGGTGTGCTTCCTCTTGTCTCCTGATTAAGCTTGTGAATTATTAAGGTGGGGACTCTGTTTTCTCAGAACACAAGCGCAGGTCTGTCCTGACTACAGGGTCAGAAGATCCCAAAGTATACTTACCAGTGGTTTTCCTCACCTTGTTTACCTGCTGCTCACCTGTCACTAATTCTGTTGGCTTTTTAGCAGCCTAAAGCCTATAAAAATGCAGATTTGGATAGCATGCCTTAATCCATCTAAGGGCGTGTAATGTACCGCATAGGAAAGATTTATTTTGCTTTCATTGTGTGTGGTTGTGAACCGTGTCAGTAAGTCAAAGGAAAAGCTTTTAATTGTTACAGAAAGGATTGTTAAAAGGTGTTTAATCTAAATTTCTTTCCTGAATGCCAAATATCTCTCCAGGGCAGAAGGATGCCAAGTCTTTTCTGATTAGTTCATTAAAGAATAGTGAACCCATAGCCAAGATCAAAAGGCAATCAGGTTATGCATTAGATTCATAGCTGCATGTTCTAAAGTAGCTTTAAAAGTTATCCCATCGGTACCTTTTTTTTTTTCTTGCGGTACACGGGCCCCTCACTGCTGTGGCCTCTCCCTTTGTGGAGCACAGGCTCCAGACGCGCAGGCTCAGCAGCCATGGCTCATGGGCCCAGCCGCTCCACGGCATGTGGGATCTTCCTAGACCAGGGCACAAACCCATGTCCCCTGCATCGGCAGGCGGGCTCTCAACCACTGCACCACCAGGGAAGCCCCCCATCAGTACCTTTTAAAACTACCCATAAGACGCCACTTTACATCTGGCATCAGATCTATTAATTTGACTATTATGAATATGTAGGAATATTTTGAAAACTCCCATGATCTTATAAAGCCTCCAGGCCCTTATTAACAGAAAAATCTTGCCTTCTGCCAGGGCATGGAGCCAAGGTAAGATCCTTAAGTAGATAACATTTAGCATTTGAAATAATAATAATGAATGGGAAGTCCACATGGAGCTTTCAAGTTGTTACCCGTTTGAAATACCCAGTATGGCGTTGGAGTCTGAGGGAGAAGATTAAGCAGATGTCAGGCTTGTGTTGGCAGGATGCACTGCTGAACCACCTTCCCTCCAAAGTATTGTACGCCCGGCACCCTGGGAATGGCTTGGACTAATTCATTTGAGCCACCTGTTGCCTTGGGGGACACTATGGGTTGGTCCCTCCAACTACAGTATTAGCTTCATAGGTGGTGACTGATGAACTTGGAGAGATTATGGCCTTTCATTATTCCTGTGGGGCCTTTCTTTTACCTGCCCTTCTCTCACATGGGTCACCTTAGACTGAAATTCCTCCCCACCCCCCAACAAAATATTAGGACACAGCTTCTTTAATAGATCCATTAAAAAAAAAAGATAAAATAGCCCAGGACTTTCTCTTTTTCTCTGGAAGCTTTCTTTCTCCAAACTCTTGTTTTCTTTTACTCTATTCCTTATTTTCCTCTTATCTGGGGAAAAAATTAAGAATACCTTCTGTATTTTTTACAAGTATATCTTACAACCAAGGTCGAATACTTTGTAAATAAAGATAACCCCTGGCCAAGGTGATCTCTCTTAGTGGTGGAGGAAGGTTGCGACTAGTTCTGTCATCTGAGCAGGGCAGTTCTCTCCTCCAGGTGGTAGAGTTATACACCAAGACATGGAGCTGGCGTCTTCTTTGTGGACCCCAAATTTTCCTATTAGGGGTATTGAGTTAAATTATCACCATTTAATTCTCCTCCTTACACAACTCTTCCCCGCCGCCCGCCCCCAGCACCCCACCCCCGATTATGGCTTTCTGGTAGACTTGAACTGTTAATTCTCTAATCAGGGCCAGGCTACCAACTGGCTCCTTGTCTAAGTAGAAGGAACCACAGCCGGTTTTCTTAAAACTGCTCACCATCCCATTGTTTGGCACAGAGGGCGTCTTTTCTGTGTTCAGTTTGAGAAGAACTTCTCTGTCCCCCTGCTTCTACCTGGAAACTTGGTTCTGATTCTGGAAGAGGTTCCCCCCACCCAACCCTCCCCTCTCTTTTCTGGGGAGGCAAATCCCCTTTATTTGGTCTCTCAGTCTGCAGCCAGTAGCCTATGTGGGAGTCCAGTCAGCCCCTTGAGGAAGAGTTGGTGAAAATTCTACAAACTATGTAAGAGTCATTTTCCTCACCTGGCTAGGAGCAGGGAATGATGGCACTGAAAGATTTGGTTGGATGTTGTAAAGGATCATTAAAATGGCTATAAATCTTTTTTAGATGTGAAGCTTTGCAGGAATGATAACTCTTATTAATCAATGATGAAATGCTTTCAAGTAAAGCATCAAATAATCAGAACCAATGTATTATATACGTTTAAAAATTGATAAGGTCAGTTACAAGTATATCTCAAGTTAGAATTATCACTTTTTCTTGTTACTCCAATTTTCTGTGGTCTTAAAGTTAGCTGTTCCTTTTAAGTGATTGGTACTTTAAAAAAAAAAAGCATGAGTAATTATTACATAGGGCCAATAACGACTTTTTTCTTTCTCTCAATTAGTACTACTTTTGTCAGGCAATTAAACGTAGTTATGTCAGGCATAGCTGTTGGGACAAAGAATGGAGCCATTGCACGTATTTATAGCCTTCAGTCATTGGCCTTTTCTTATCAAATAACCTAAAACATTCAGACCTCTATTTAATTACATCACTGAATAATTTTAAAATTGATGGGAAATCTTGTGGACTTGCTTCAAGATTATTTGAAGATAATATAATGTACTACTGTTAAAGATAGTGTTACAATGAGTAATATGAGTATTTGGCCTTGGAGGTGCGACAGTAAACATACGATGATAAAGTAAGCATGATCTCCTATGAGTAGACCTCACAATTCCTTAGTCCTACATTGTTTCCTAATAAAATTCTAGAATTAAATTTGAGCTGTGTCGTCAAGGAGCATTTAAGAAAGATTGTGGCTGTCACTAGGTTCTAATGGCTTGTTATACCTACGGAATCTAATATTCTTATTATACGGTTGACTAGAGAATACAGTGACCCATCCATCAGTCTTTTAATGATACATTAGGATAAGGTGGAGGAGATATGAAAGCTGGGTGATTCTTGAGATGGGTGGATTTGTACTGCCTGAACAAACACATTTAGAGTCTATGTCAGCCTGTCAGGAGACCCCTGTGGAGATCTCTTACAGAGCTTTGCATTTTTGCTGTCCTGTTTGTTATTTTTATGGTGAGTTTCATAAAGATATGGAAGGCATGCTCACCAGTGACCCAAAATGGGAGGGATCATATATTTCATATTATCCCAGAATTATGATTAAAAAGTCTTATCAAATAGAAATGCTAGGCTAAACCCAAGAAAGGGAAATTTAACTGAGATAATTGTAAGTTCCTTCATTTAAAATCAAGTAGTTGTTTTGATTAGTTAAGTATAGGGAGCTTGGCCTTTGAGACAGTTTTTACTGGGGGCAGGGGTGGTGGGGAATGATGATCTTGGTTACAGTGGCTCACCAGTGCTCTGTGAGCTAGTTTAATCTGAGTCTGTATTAATAGAAACATTGTATGTCAGTCATGGAAAATTACAGCTCCATTACCTTCTGCCCCCATCAGACTACGTCTGGGTCTCATGTTTGGTTGCCACATTTTAAAGATGCTGGCAAAGTAGAAATAGAGCTCTTAGAGCAGTCAGTGGGCCCTGATGGGTCTGGGAACCACCAGGCATGGTTTAAGAAAAAAAGATTGAGACAAGACATAATAATTATCTTTATTTTTTGAGATAGTGTTCTTGGAAGTATTTCAGTGCTCTGATCAACAGAATTTGGCTTCTTGACAACTCAGGGAGTTGAGGCAGGATAAAGCAACTTGGGAGAGGCCTAAGGTGAGCAGGTTGCACGGTATTTATCCTGGGAGGGTCCCTCTTACCTACCAGGTGTGCTGATGTTTGTGGCAAGCCACCATTGATAGGCCCCTCCTTAGCCCCCTCCCCCATTGAATTCCATGAAGTTTTGTCTTTTCCTTTAGTTGTTTTCTATCTTTAAGCTTTTGTAGCACCTGGGCTGTAGTGTGTCAAAGTAGTACAATAAAATGGGAGAAATATAAGAGTAGATATATACTAAAATCTTAACTTTCCCAAAGTTGCTAATTTCTAGCTGTTCATTGGACACCTGTCACCTCCTTGTCTTCCTTCAATTAACTTCAACATTAGAGAATGACGTTTGATAGTGACAAAGAATTTTATATTTTTTTGCCCTACCTTGTTGTAGAAAAAATAGTGTAGCTCATAGAAATAATCCTTAGATGCAACAACATGTGATTAGATTTAAAAGAGGTAGGTGTGGAAAGTGGGTCGGGAGACAGATAAATTCAGGGTCTTTTTCACAGGCTGGAATATTTTCTCCTGAAAATGTTAAATAAATACATAGATGGATAGGTAGATGGGATGGAACAATTATTCCGTGTGTTTCAGGCTGCTGTTTGATTCTCCTAGGCTCACTTGATGCTGCCCCTCAAATCTAGCTTTGATGTCTTTGGTTTCATGTCTTACAGCAACAATTCCCTACTACTACCGACCTTCCCTGCAAAATAAATGTGAGGAGAATCAACAGAATTCCTCCCACATGAAGTCCCTCTTACTTACCACTTACATTTGTCCATTCTGCAGGAGCCTGTTCTGCTTCCTTTTCTTCTTTTTCCCACTATTTTCCCTTTCCTAGAAATGAGCTAGTATTTTCTATGCAGAGACAACTAGTTATCCAGATTTTTTTTTTTTTTTTTTTTTTTTTTTTTGCGGTACGCGGGCCTCTCACAGTTGTGGCCTCTCCCGTTGCGGAGCACAGGCTCCGGACGTGCAAGCTCAGTGGCCATGGCTCACGGGCCCAGCCGCTCCGCGGCATGTGGGATCTTCCCGGACCGGGGCACAAGCCCATGTCCCCCGCCTCGGCAGGCAGACTCTCAACCACTGTGCCACCAGGGAAGCCCCCAGATGTGATTTTATTTCCACAAAATGATTGACTAATATCAATTGGTTTGCCTTTTACAAAATCTTCTACCCAATGCCCTAGGAGAGTTGCTAGGAACAAGCAAGCAATCCAGTATCAACACTTAGCAAACCATCGTCCAGAGTCATCATCCGGGGAACTATTCTGTGTCTTGAACTGGTGATATTTACATTGGTGTATACATATGTAAGAATTAATTGAGCTGTACACCTAGATTTGTACATTTTACTGCGTGTAAGTTACACCTCAGTTTAACCTATGAAATATATAATTTGTCCTACCATGATAGGAAGGAAATGATTTATCTGACTGCTCATTCATACTTCTAGCTTTGATTTTAAATGTTTGAATAAAAGCAGCCAACTTGTTAGAGTTCTCTGTAAATGTGAAATATTGAAGCAAAAGGCAGGTAAATGTTAAATCCTAAGCTAGACTAGAAAGCCTCTGGGTCAAGGATCGTATCTGGATTGTCCAGCACTGTTTCCCCAAGGTGCTAACACATTTCCAGACACATAGTAGGCATGTAAGAACAAGTCAATAAAAGACAGCTTTTGATGTACAGAATTTGCGGATATACTTTACACAAAGGAATTAATGTATGATTATTTTGTGATCAATACTTTTATCTGATTTTTGTATACTTAAATCACTATTTTCATTTTACCTTAATGCTACTTTTTCTTTGTCAGTAAGTAGATCTCAGTCTGTGTTACAAGGTTTAAGTTTTATTTTCAAAGCCCTGTCTGTATTTACAACCTTGGAGAAAAATTAATATCCTACTTTTTAGTTTTCTATTTAAACTTACCACCTTTTACCTCTAAATATCTCAACATGTTTTTCTAATTTATATCCTTCTTAATGTAACACTATCAAATCTACTACTATTTTCTTTGGCTAATATTTTACATTTTATCTGTAGTTCGTTGGAAACGTTACTGCCAAATTCGCCATTAAATTCTCTTGGTTGATTCTCATAACATTTCCGTTTTAAAAACTGCCATAATAATCTGATGGGTTAAATATCCCCAAAGTATACATAACTTAATTATGTTTTAGTCTTTAAAAACATAGGGATTGAATTAAATTGCCTTACTGGACACAATTGAATGAGCAATTGTCAGTATATTTTCAATACAGTTTTCTCAAAACAACTTTATTGAGATACAATTCACATACCTACAATTCACCCATTTAAAGTGTACAATTCAGTGGTTTTTAGTATATTCAGAGTTGTGCAAACATTACCACAATTAATTTTAAAACATTTTCATTGCCTCTCAAATAAACCCTGTGCCGTTTAGTTGTCACTTCCCAATTCCCTCATCTCCCCCAGCCCTAGCCATCCACTCATCTACTTCCTATCTTTATAGATTTGCCTATTCTGGACAGTTCATGCCACTGGGATCATGTAATACATGGTCTTTTGTGATTGGCTTCTTTCACTTATCATATTTTCAGGGCTCATCTGTTTTGTAGCATGTAGCAGAACTTCATTCCTTTTTATGGCTGAATAATATTCCACTATATGACTATTCCACATTTTGTTTATCTGTTTATCAGTTGATAGAGATTTCAGTTGTTTTCACCTTTTAGCTATCGTGAATAATGCTACTAGTTTTACGTAATGAGTAACTGATGAAATATTACCTTCTGATCTGACAGCAGCATTCAGAATCCCTGACATTCTTATTGGTGTAACTTTTCTATTTCTTCCTAACTCTGAGCATCTTGAGAAAGTATGGAGAATTTTGATAACTGTTGAGGGAGATGGGTTGTTTTTCTCCCCATGGAATATCCCTCTGGGTCAGTCATTTAGGTATCCTCAGTATGAAAAACAAGGTAAACTATATGCCCCCATCCACAGCTTTATTACTGGTAGGGATAACTTAGGTAGTTATGCAACTATTTGGAAAAACATGAACATTTTAGAAATAGGCAGTTTGTTTTTGAAAGTTACCTTATTATCATTGTTCTTTAATGGGAAATCCTTTTGGGGGGAAATTTTTTTTTTTTTTTAAAGACAAATTCTACCATCTTCATCAACCTTTGGTTTTTCTTTTTAGTTGATCAGTTTTATTGCTTTTGAGAATAACATAAGTATTCAAAAGAAGCAATCAAGTACAAGTTTTCTAACTCATCTAGTACTTGATCTGCATTTTTTTGTTTTGAGATTTACACAAGAATCAGTTTGGTTAAAGATTCTAGTGTGGGAAGTTTCTTCCAGGTGAGAATCAAAACATTGATCTTCATAAATGTTAATTTGAACTTAAAGCACAAATGTTTATTTGGTTAGATATTATTTTGGGTGATTGTGACATTACAGACTCCCCTCACCTCCACCATGAGCCTCTCCTGTATTTCTGTTTACAGAACTTGAACTTCCAGATATCTAAAACTTACCCACTTTAAATACTTGAACTTTCAAAACAATTAATGAATTGCACTTGGTAAATGAGTGATCTTTGGACAGCTTTCCTGTAGGGGTTTGTAGTGGCTTTTTTTTTTTTTTAAGAAGATGTTGGGGGTAGGAGTTTTTTATTAATTTATTTTTGCTGTGTTGGGTCTTCGTTTCTGTGCGAGGGCTTTCTCTAGTTGCGGCAAACGGGGGCCACTCTTCATCGCAGTGCGCGGTCCTCTCACTGTTGCGGCCTCTCTTGTTGCGGAGCACAGGCTCCAGACGCGCAGGCTCAGTAGTTGTGGCTCACGGGCCCAGTTGCTCCGCAGCATGTGGGATCTTCCCAGATCAGGGCTCGAACCCGTGTCCCCTGCATTAGCAGGCAGATTCTCAACCATTGCGCCACCAGGGAAGCCCTGTAGTGGCTTTTGAATTGTAAGTTTGTACTTTTTTCCAGCTGCTTTTTCCAAGATGTTACTGTGTCAGAGGAGCTGCTGTTTATCTGGCAAAGAGTAATTTATTTTATTGATGAGACTTTCATTTATACACATTCAACAGTATAATTGGTTTGAAAAGTCACTTTCCAACATAATGTAAAACAGTTATGTCTCCTACAATAACTGAGAAACTTGGACAACACAGTCAGAACATTGCTGTTTTATGGGTTAAAATTTAGTTGCCAAAGGACAGAGTGTCTTAAAGGAGCCAAAAGCCACATAGCTAGTGATTGAGATCATTAAGCTTCTTTTTTCTGCAAAACAAAAACAACGTATGTTGTATATATAAACAGAAATGGAGCAGGAGAAATAATATGGTAAATTAAATCGAGAAATTGGTTTAACCTACTATAAGTATGAAATTATGCTAAGTACTTATAAGTTAGGGATCAGCAAACTACATTTCTTGGACCAAATCTGGTGTGCTCCTTGTTTTTGTAAATAAAGTTTTATTGGAACACAGCCATGTTCATTCATTTATTTACATATAGTCTGTTCTCACACTACAAGGTCAGAGTTGAGTAGTCCTGACAAAGAACATACAGAAGTGAAGTCTAAAACATTTACTATTGGGCTCTTTACAGAAAAAGGTTGTCAACCCCTTCTATAAAGGGTAGAAAGTAAGTAAGATGTACTTTATATCCTCACCGTCATCCTTATGTAGCAGATTGTGGGAGGAAGTGGTTAATGTAAGTATTCAGATAACTCATACACAAAGCAAAATACAGAATAGTAGATTATCAGTGATGAAAAGGATGTAAAAGGCATTTTCCCCAGGAAGCAGAATCTGGTTGACCTGTAATTCATTATCTAGGTTGTATATATATATATATATATCTCTCCAGAAAGTAGTGTGGCTGTCACCATAGGAGCAGATTGGCTAATACTAACAGCCCTAAAAGGCAGTTGGCATTTCTTACTGGGGATTCTCTGGGGTCTGGAATATTCAGTGCAGTCGTGTACTCCCTGGGTTGTATCATTCCAGCACATCTTTAGAATAGAAGTTTGGGGCATCCATGGAATGGGGTCTGTCACCTCCAGTGATGTCTGTGTCAGCTGAAAGCTTCTATTAATAGGCTTTGTCCACTCCTGCAAGGTTCGTTACTACAGCGATGGGGCCTCCAAACAAATCTTGATGACAGGAACCAGGCCAATTCTTTCTTGGTGTTTCTTTAGCAAAGCTATAGCCAAGAAGAAGAAAACCCCAGATTTCAGAGGCTAACTTGTCAGACTTTGGGTTTATTGGCTTCTAAAGGGAGTAGGCTTGGGACTCCTGACCACAGTGGTATTTGAATGATCCTTCTTCCCAGTCTGTGACATACTGTGCCTTGGAAACTCTTCTCTAAACATTGTTTTGTGTCACTTCAGGCATGGAACAGACTTTCTCTAAATGTAAACTGACTCATAATACCACTCTTGTATTCACCAATTCTAACTGTAAGCTCTTTCTCACTTCATATAACATTATGTAAAGTCTCACAAGGTGCTTCCTGGTCCCTGTTTACCAAATGGCACGCATCTGTACTTGTCCCACAGTGGCAGTGCCAGCTGGAAATGGGAATTTGGTTTCAATCTAAGGGACTGCAGTGGATCCAACCCAGAACTAAAATGGAGTGATAGGCCAGAATCCTAAAGGGAGAGACTGAATGCAAATATTTCAGAAGGAAGAGGTTTTAGTTTTTTCCAAAATGCATCTTTACATAAATACCAGAGAGAGACCATGGAAAAGGATCTTGTCAGATCAAAAGTGTAATTTCAGGGAGATCTCAGAATTAGAACATTATTAAAATGGAATGCTGTGCCAATTAATGGTCCATGATTATATGAAACTCCTGTAGTTGACTTGTAAAGAAAATATTAGTCTGGAGTAGTGGTTCTCGACGTGGGGTGACTTTCCCCACCCCGTGATATTTGGAGATTTTTAAATATATATATTCATTATAAATTTTAAAAAAAAATTTATTGAAGTGTAGTTGATTTATAGTGTTTCAGGTGTACAGGTAAGTGATTCAGTTATACATATACATAGCTATTCTTTTTCAGATTCTTTTCCATTACAGGTTATTACGGAGTATTGAATATAGTTCCCTGTGCTGTACAACAGGTCCTTGTTGTTTGGAGACATTTTTAAGTATCATGACCTGGACAGGGCTTGTGGGGGTAGAAGCCCGAGATGTTCTGAACTTTCTATAAGGCACAGGGGAGCCCTCGCAACAAAGATTTTCCAGTTCAAAATAATAACGCCAATGCTGAGAAACTCTGGAGAGTGGGCAAAAATTCTTAGCTGAGATTTCAGCTTATTAGGGCAAATTATTACACCTTTCCGAAATCCTTTTGGACATGAAAAGGGAGTATTTCTTACTGCTTTAGGGTGGTTTCAGTTGAGCCAAAGAAACACATTTTGGTATTTCTCTTTACCTATTTTAAACATAATTATGTAAAAAATTTTGAAAGGTACAAACTAGTTTTATAAAGAAAAAACAAAACGCAACCTGATCCCATCACTCATTTGTGTATTTCCTTCAAGATTGGAAATATTATGGAACAGAATGGTTTATCTATCAGAATATCCTCTTTAGAGAAACCAACCAAAAGATAGTGGCATTTTTCCTGGGCTTTCATCCTGCTTATAATATCTTTTCCTGGCCCCTTCTCTTTCAAGTAACACCACCATCACACAAAGTTTAGCGTCAGTTTATGACAAAGTGATTACTTAGACTATAAATACCTTTGTAGAATTCCCAACATCAGGAATTGTTACTGGTATTTGAGTGAGAAAAAAGTTTTGTGAGATATTTTAGTATTTTTAGGGTGTATATGTTAATCATAACTTAGAAATTTTATTTAGTACCTTTATTTATGTTTGGTTTTGTTAATAAGTCAAAAAGTATTTTGTAACTTTCCAGTCTGAATCTAGAGGTAACTTTTTACTTGCCGGATGAGTTTTTAGTTGATAGTGAGATGTAAAAAAACAAGGGAGAGGAAAAGACCAGATATTCTAGATCACCACACAATAGTATCCCTGAACTTCAAAAGCCCCACCCAGGAGGGTGCAGCTGGGGAGTGGTATATTTTCTGTACTCTTGGTAAGCTAAATTTGGTTTGGCAGAGAATTTTTAGCAGTAGATAAGGCTCTGTGAGTAAAACTTTGCAGTTTTAGCCAAAGAAAACAGACTGTAGATTTGATGACTCTGTTTGATTTATTAGTGCCATATGCAGGGCCTTTTGATCTTCAGGATTCAGTAAACCAAGGAATTGATATTTATCAGAACTCCATCACATGGGAAGAAATCTTAATTTGCCTGTAGTGTTGATACTAATATAATTATCCAACACCTGTATCCTATTGATGATAATTGTGTTAGGTTACATTTTAATGATAGATACAGACGAACATTAAAAGTAAGTCTTTGAAAAAACAAACAAACAAACAAAAAGTCTTTGAAGAGCATTAACATTGGAAATAATCTTATTTCTCAAATACCTCAAATTTGCTTACTTGAGTATATAACAAAACCTCTTATGAGGAGTGCAAGAACTTCATGTAGTGATTGTGGTTTTAAAGAAAAAAGGGAAATAACTTGACATTGATGATACCACATGAGCAGATGTTCTGTAATAAAGGCTACTCGCAATCTTAATTTGTCAGACAACATAAAGGAGATTCAATTAACTTTGAGGTTTTACCCCACTTCTGAATTCCTTTCTAATACTTTTATAAAGTAGCAAAAACCACAGGACAAATATTTCTGCCGTTAAACCATCAGAATCCATCTGTTTTTGTCTTTTTACTACTAAGACAAGTTAACGTATGACAGAAGTGTATATGTCTATGAAATTGAGATGAAATATCAAGAACATATCATGGTATTTGTATTTTCTTTAAATGGATCTTTTTATTGAGACTCTTGGAGCCCCACATTTTTGTATAGGAGGAAAAGCTTCTGGGTCTCAATCAGTGGGATGCCCTAAATGAGTTTCACTTTATTTTTTCTGTGAATTCTTAATTATTACTTGACCAGTGAGTTACTTGACCAGTAGTTATTACTTTCCTGTAGATGATTTATGTTTAGATTAACGATCATGTTTTAATTCTCATCTTTCTTAGGCTGTTTGTATAGACGTCCTTTCTAGGATGTCTTATACACCAGGCATTGAATGAGGCATTTTATCAGCTCCCTGCTCAAAGAGAAGTTTGAGGGAAAATAGATTTTGGATCAGTTGAAGGAGGTTGCCTTATTTCTTGAAGTGTCAAATATATTTCAGGGAAGACTATCATAGGGGGAGAAGGTGGACAAGCAAAATGGACTCAGACATGACTTTTCTCATATCAGACTTTCATGGTTCTTCTTGATGATAGTAGTAGCTAAATAATAGTCATCATTTATTCCATGCTCTGTCCTAAACACTTTGCTTGCATTATGTACATTCTCATACTAACTATATGAACTAGTACTGTTATTAATTCCATTTTCCTACTTCAGAGATGAAGAAGCTGAGACCTAGAGAGAGAATATGACTTGGCTTAGGTCACACAACAAAAAAAGTGGTAGAATCAGAATTCAAACCAGGTCTGACGTTTCCAGAACCAGAGCCCCAAGTCATTTTATTATTCCACTCTTTCACCTACATCCTCGTATTAATCTTTTTTTTTTTACAGTTTTAATGGACTATAATTGCTTTACAATGGTGTGTTAGTTTCTGCTTTATAACAAAGTGAATCAGTTATACATATGTTCCCATATCTCTTCCCTCTTGCATCTCCCTCCCTCCCAGCCTCCCTGTCCCACCCCTCCAGGCGGTCACAAAGCACCGAGCTGATCTCCCTGTGCTATGCGGCTACTTCCCACTAGATATTTACCCTACATTTGGTAGGGTATATATGTCCATGCCTCTCTCTCGCTTTGTCACAGCTTACACTTCCCCCTCACCATATCCTCAAGTCCATTCTCTAGTAGGTCTGTGTCTTTATTCCTGTCTTACCCCTAGGTTCTTCATGACATTTTTTTTCTTAAATTCCATATATATGTGTTAGCATATGGTATTTGTCTTTCTCTTTCTGACTTACTTCACTCTGTATGACAGACTCTAGGTCTATCCACCTCATTACAAATAGCTCAATTTCATTTCTTTTTATGGCTGAGTAATATTCCATTGTATATATATGTGCCACATCTTCTTTATCCATTCATCCGATGATGGGCACTTAGGTTGTTTCCATCTCCAGGATATTGTAAATAGAGCTGCAATGAACATTTTGGTACATGACTCTTTTTGAATTATGGTTTTATCAGGGTATATGCCCAGTAGTGGGATTACTGGGTCATATGGTAGTTCTATTTGTAGTTTTTTAAGGAACCTCCATACTGTTCTCCATAGTGGCTGTACCAATTCACATTCCCACAAGCAGTGCAAGAGTGTTTCCCTTCTCTCCACACCTTCTCCAACATTTATTGTTTCTAGCTTTCTTGATGATGGCCATTCTGAGTGGTGTGAGATGATATCTCATTGTAGTTTTGATTTGCATTTCTGTAATGATTAATGATGTGGAGCATTCTTTCATGTGTTTGTCGGCAGTCTGTATATCTTCTTTGGAGAAATGTCTGTTTAGGTCTTCTGCCCATTTTTGGATTGGGTTGTTTGTTTTTTTGTTATTGAGCTGCATGAGGTGCTTATAGATTTTGGAGATTAATCCTTTGTCAATTGCTTCATTTGCAAATATTTTCTCCCATTCTGAGGGTTGTCTTTTAGTCTTGTTTATGGTTTTCTTTGCTGTGCAAAAGCTTTTAACTTTCTTTAGGTCCCATTTGTTTATTTTTGTTTTTATTTCCATTTCTCTAGGAAGTGGATCAAAAGGAATCTTGCTGTGATTTATGTCATAGAGTGTTCTGCCTATGTTTTCCTCTAAGAGTTTGATGGTTTCTGGCCTTACATTTAGACCTTTAATCCATTTTGAGCTTATTTTTGTGTATGGTGTTAGGGAGTGATCTAATCTCATACGTTTAAATGTAGCTGTCCAGTTTTCCCAGCACCACTTATTGCAGAGGCTGTCCTTTCTCCACTGTACGTTGCTGCCTTCTTTATCAAAGATAAGGTGACCATATGTGCGTGGGTTTATCTCTGGGTTTTCTATTCTGTTCTATTGATATATGTTTCTGTTTTTGTGCCAGTACCATACTGTCTTGATTACTGTAGCTTTATAGTATAGTTTGAAGTCAGGGAGCCTGATTCCTCCAGCTCCATTTTTCGTTCTCAAGATTGTTTTGGCTATTAGGGGTCTTTTGTGTTTCCATACAAATCATGAAATATTTTGTTCTAGTTCTGTGAAAAATGCCAGTGGTAGTTTGATAGGGATTGCATTGAATCTGTAGATTGCTTTGGGTAGTAGAGTCATTTTCACAATGTTGATTCTTCCAATCCAAGAACATGGTATATCTCTCCATCTACTTGTATCATCTTTAATATCTTTCGTCAGTGTCTTATAATTTTCTGCATACAGGTCTTTTGTCTCCTTAGGTAGGTTTATTCCTAGATATTTTATTCTTTTTGTTGCAATGGTAAATGGGAGTGTTTTCTTGATTTCACTTTCAGATTTTTCATCATTAGTGTATAGGAATGCCAGAGATTTCTGTGCATTAATTTTGTATCCTGCTACTTTACCAAATTCATTGATTAGCTCTACTAGTTTTCTGGTAGCATCTTCAGGATTCTCTATGTATAGTATCATGTCATCTGCAAACAGTGACAGCTTTACTTCTTCTTTTCTGATTTGGATTCCTTTTATTTCCTTTTCTTCTCTGATTGCTGTGGCTAAAACTTCCAAAACGATGTTGAATAAGAGTAGTGAGAATGGGCAACCTTGTCTTGTTCCTGATCTTAGTGGAAATGCTTTCAGTTTTTCACCATTGAGGATGATGTTGGCTGTGGGTTTGTCATATATGGCCTTTATTATGTTGAGGAAAGTTCCCTCTATGCCTACTTTCTGCAGGGTTTTTATCATAAATGGGTGTTGAATTTTTTCAAAAGCTTTCTCTGCATCTATTGAGATGATCATACGGTTTTTCTCCTTCAATTTGTTAATATGGTTTATCACATTGATTGACTTGTGTATATTGAAGAATCTTTGCATTCTTGGAATAAACCCCACTTGATCATGGTGTATGATTCTTTTAATGCGCTGTTGGATTCTGTTTGCTAGTATTTTGTTGAGGATTTTTGCATCTACGTTCATCAGTGATATTGGCCTATAGTTTTCTTTGTGACATCCTTGTCTGGTTTTGGTATCAGGGTGATGGTGGCCTCGTAGAATGAGTTTGAGAGTGTTCCTTCCTCTGCTGTATTCTGGAAGAGTTTGAGAAGGATAGGTGTTAGCTCTTCTCTAAATGTTTGATAGAATTCGCCTGTGAAGCCATCTGGTCCTGGGCTTTTGTTTGTTGGAATATTTTTAATCACAGTTTCAATTTCAGTGCTTGTGATTGGTCTGTTCATATTTTCTTTTTCTTCCTGGTTCAGTCTTGGCATGTTGTGCATTTCTAAGAATTTGTCCATTTCTTCCAGATTGCCCATTTTATTGGCATAGAGTTGCTTGTAGTAATCTCTCGTGATCTTTTGTATTTCTGCAGTGTCAGTTGTTACTTCTCCTTTTTCATTTCTAATTCTATTGATCTGAGTCTTCTCCCTTTTTTTCTTGATGAGTCTGGCTAACGGTTTATCAAATTTGTTTATCTTCTCAAAAAAACAGCTTTTCGTTTTATTGATCTTTGCTATCATTTCCTTCATTTCTTTTTCATTTATTTCTGATCTGATCTTTATGATTTCTTTCCTTCTGCTAACTCTGGGGTTTTTTTGTTCTTCTTTCTCTAATTGCTTTAGGTGCAAGGTTAGGTTGTTTATTCGAGATGTTTCCTGTTTCTTAAGTACGATTGTATTGCTATAAACTTCCCTCTTAGAACTGCTTTTGCTGCATCCCATAGATTTTGGGTCATCGTGTCTCCATTGTCATTTGTTTCTAGGTATTTTTTTATTTCCTCTTTGATTTCTTCAGTGATCACTTCTTTATTAAGTAGTGTATTGTTTAGCCTCCGTGTGTTTGTATTTTTTACAGATCTTTTCCTGTAATTGATATCTAGTCTCATAGTGTTGTGGTCAGAAAAGATACTTGATACAGTTTCAGTTTTCTTAAATTTACCAAGGCTTGATTTGTGACCCACGATATGATCTATCCTGGAGAATGTTCCATGAGCACTTGAGAAAAATGTGTATTCTGTTGTTTTTGGATGGAATGTCCTATAAATATCCATGAAGTCCATCTTGTTTAATGTATCATTTAAAGCTTGTGTTTCCTTATTTATTTTCATTTTGCATGATCTGTCCATTGGTGAAAGTGGGGTGTTAAAGTCCCCTACTATGAATGTGTTACTGTCGATTTCCCCTTTTATGGCTGTTAGTATTTGCCTTATGTATTGAGGTGCTCCTGTGTTGGGTGCATAAATATTTACAATTGTTATATCTTCTTCTTGGATCGATCCCTTGATCATTATGTAGTGTCCTTCTTTGTCTCTTGTTATAGTCTTTATTTTAAAGTCTGTTTTGTCTGATATGAGAATTGCTACTCCGGCTTTCTTTTGGTTTCCATTTGCATGGAATACCTTTTTCCATCCCCTTACTTTTAGTCTGTATGTGTCTCTAGGTCTGAAGTGGGTCTCTTGTAGACAGCATATATATGGGTCTTGTATCCATTCAGCCAATCTGTGTCTTTTGGTGGGAGCATTTAGTCCATTTACATTTAAGGTAATTATCGATATGTATGTTCCTATTCCCATTTTCTTAATTGTTTTGAGTTTGTTATTGTAGGTCTTTTCCTTCTCTTGTGTTTCTTGCCTAGAGAAGATCCTTTAGCATTTTTTGTAAAGTTGGTTTGATGGTGCTGAACTCTCTCAGGTTTTGCTTGTCTGTAAAGGTTTTAATTTCTCCATCAAGTCTGAATGAGAACCTTGCTGGGTAGAGTAATCTTGGTTGTAGGTTTTTCTCCTTCATCACTTTAATATGTCCTGCCAGTCTCTTCTGGCTTGCAGAGTTTCTGCTGAAAGATCAGCTGTTAACCTTATGGGGATTCCCTTGTGTGTTATTTGTTGTTTTTCCTTTGCTGCTTTCAATATGTTTTCTTTGTATTTAATTTTTGACAGCTTGATTAATATGTGTCTTGGCGTATTTCTCCTTGGATTTATCCTGTATGGGACTCTCTGTGCTTCCTGGACTTAACTATTTCCTTTCCCATATTAGGGAAGTTTTCAACTATAATCTCTTCAAATATTTTCTCAGTTCCTTTCTTTTTCTCTTCTTCTCCTGGAACCCCTATAATTCGAATGTTGGTGCGTTTAATGTTGTCCCAGAGGTCTCTGAGACTGTCCTCAGTTCTTTTCATTCTTTTTTCTTTATTCTGCTCTGCAGTATTTATTTCCACTATTTTATCTTCCAGGTCACTTATCCGTTCTTCTGCCTCAGTTATTCTGCTATTGATCCCATCTAGAGTATTTTTAATTTCATTTATTGTGTTGTTCATCATTGCTTGTTTCATCTTTAGTCCTTCTAGGTCCTTGTTAAATGTTTCTTGAATTTTGTCTATTCTATTTCCAAGATTTGGGATCATCTTTACTATCATTATTCTGAATTCTTTTTCAGGTAGACTGCCTATTTCCTGTTCATTTGTTAGGTCTGGTGGGTTTTTATCTTGCTCCTTCATCTGCTATGTGTTTTTCTGTCTTCTCATTTTGCTTATCTTACTGTGTTTGGGGTCTTCTTTTTGCAGGCTGCAGGTTCGTAGTTCCCGTTGTTTTTGGTGTTTGTCCCCAGTGGCTAAAGTTGGTTCAGTAGGTTGTGTAGGCTTCCTGGTGGAGGGGACTAGTGCCTGTGTTCTGGTGGATGGGGCTGGATCTTTTATTTCTGGTGGACAGGTCCACGTCTGGTGGTGTGTTTTGGGGTGTCTGTGGACTTATTATGATTTTAGGCAGCCTCTCTGCTAATGGGTGGGGTTGTGTTCCTGTCTTGCTATTTGTTTGGCATAGGGTGTCCAGCACTGTAGCTTGCTGGTCATTGAGTGAAGCTGGCTGTTGGTGTTGAGATGGAGATCTCTGGGAGATTTTCGCCATTTGATATTACGTGGAGCTGGCAGGTCTCTTGTGGACCAGTGTCCTTAAGTTGGCTCTCCCACCTCAGAGGCACAGCACTGACTCCTGGCTGCAGCACGAAGAGCCTTTCATCCACACGGCTCAGAATAAAAAGGAGAAAAAGTGGAAAGAAAGAGAGGATAAAAGAAAAGAAAATAAAGTAAGGTAAAATAAAATAAAGTTATTAAAATAAAAAATAATTATTAAGAAAAAAAAATTTAATGTAAAAAAAAAAAGCGGACGGATAGAACCCTAGGACAAATGGTGAAAGCAAAGCTATACCGACAAAATCTCACACAGAAGCATACACATACACAAAAAGAGGAAAAGGAGAAAAAATAATAAATCTTGCTCTCAATGTCCACCTTCTCAATTTGGGATGATTCATTGTCTATTCATGTATTCCTCAGATGCAGGGTACATCAAGTTGATTTTGGAGATTTAATCCGCTGCTTCTGAGGCTGCTGGGAGGGATTTCCCTTTCTCTTCTTTGTTCGCACAGCTCCCAGGGGCTCAGCTTTGGATTTGGCCCCGCCTTTGCTTGTAGGTCGCCGGAGGGCATCTGTTCTTGCTCAGACAGGACGAGGTTAAAGGAGCCACTGATTCGGGGGCTCTGGCTCACTCAGGCGCAGGGGAGGGAGGGGTACAGAGTGTGGGGCGGGGGCCTGCGGCGGCAGAGGCTGGCGTGACGTTGCACCAGCCTGAGGCGCGCCGTGCATTCTCCCGGGTAAGTTGTCCCTGGATCCCGGGACCCTGGCAGTGGCGGGCTGCACAGGCTCCCCTGAAGGGGGGTGTGGATAGTGACCTGTGCTCGCACACAGGCTTCTTGGTGGCGGCAGCAGCAGCCTTAGCGTCTCATGCCCATCTCTGGGGTCCGCGGTTTTAGCCGTGGCTCGCGCCTGTCTCTGGAGCTCTTTTAGAGCAACATTCTTAGTCCCGTTTCCTCGCGCACCAGGAAACAAAGAGGGAAGAAAAAGTCTCTTGCCTCTTCGGCAGGTCCAGACTTCTTCCCGGACTCCCTCCCGGCTAGCTGTGGTGCACTAACCCCTTCTGGCTGTGTTCACGCCGCCAGTCCTCTCCCTGAGCTCTGACTGAAGCCCGAGCCTCAGCTCCCAGCCCCGCCCGCCCTGGCGGGTGAGCAGACAAGTCTCTCTGGCTGGTGAGTGCCGGTCGGCACAGATCCTCTGTGCGGGAATCTCCCCGCTTTGCCGTCCGCACCCCTGTTGCTGTGCTCTCCTCCGTGGCTTCGAAGCTCGCCCCTCCGCCACCTGCAGTCTCCGCCCGCAAAGGGGCTTCCTAGTATGTGGAAAAGTTTCCTCCTTCACAGCCCCCTCCCACTGGTGCAGGTCCCGTCCCTACCCTTTTGTCTCTGTTTATTCTTTTTTCTTTTGCCCTACCCAGGTACGTGGGGAATATCTTGCCTTTTGGGAGGTCCGAGGTCTTCTGCCAGCGTTCAGTAGGTGTTCTGTAGGAGTTGTTCCACATGTAGATGTAGTTCTGATGTATCTGTGGGTAGGAAGGTGATCTCTGCGTCTTACTCTTCCGCCATCTTCCCCTCGATACTCATTTTTCCTGTCCTGGTGCTCGGGTTCGCCATTCCAGCCGCTTTACTAACCCCTTGTATTAATCTTGAGTTTTCAAAGTATTTGACGTTAGAGCTAAGTGCAAAATTGTTTACCATTTTTTGTAACCTGTCCTTCTGTCATAGAGCATTTGGCTATTTGCACCTCATTTGCTAACACATCTTAATATGTATGAATCTCAATATATGTGCATATATACAACACGTATGATATAAACATATATATATATATGTACACAACACTACAGTGTTATAGGTGTAGTTCATAGCTGTCTCCAAATAGTGCTTTGTGTGTGTGTGTGTGTGTGTGTGTGTGTGTTATTTACTGGAAAATGTTACTAGTGGCCCAGTAATGAATAGGAGCTTAAAGTTCATGTTTAGTATCTCTACCTTTTTTTTTTTTTTTTGCGGTACGCGGGCCTCCTACCGCTGTGGCCCCTCCCCTTTCGGAGCGCAGGCTCAGTGGCCATGGCTCACAGGCCTAACCGCTCGGCGGCATGTGGGATCCCCCCAGACCGGGGCACGAACCCACGTCCCCTGCATCGGCAGGCGGACTCCCAACCACTGTGCCACCAGGGAAGCCCGGTATCTCTACCTCTTAACTCTACCACTCTTTATTTGCACAAGCAAATGTGATCCTCTGTAGTGACTTTGCCCTGTTTACGGACTAGGAGTGTGTGCTATTACTGATAGGATAGTGAGGTCTTACAGTTAAAATACTCCTAAGACAAATAGATCCTGGATCCTTCACATGGCCATTTCTTTATAAAAGAAATATATACTTCATAAAACTCTGCAGGTTACATAGAGCAGGGAGTTTACTCAACTGACCTAAGTTGATAAGTCAGACTTAACTTTAGAGAAATGTCCTGGAAAACTAAAGCAATGTGATTCAAGATCCGGGTATACTAGGAGAGACAGTTAAGTGTTTGACACCTGATCTCTCTAGCAGAATGTATGCTTACCACACATACGGTCATATCAGATGGAAGAAGCTAGTTTCTAAAACAGTTCGGAGTGGATGTTTGCTTCTGATTAGCCTGTGTGTATGTGTTGGACGAGTGAGCAATCGGGAAGTCATGACCATGTGTTTGCTGTCATTTAAACTGCCAATCTAATCTAAATATACATGTGGGTGCCTAAGGAGACTTCTTTCTTTTCAAGAGGATCATTCTTAACAGCTCTCAACTCCTTGCTGACACACGTGAACTTTGGGGCACTTCTGTTTTCCTGAGGGCTACTCTGTTTCCTTTTAAAAGAGGTGAGGATGATTTCTTTGCTTGCTGTATTTCTGATTTTTAAAGGCCAGCTGTATGTAAAGTTTATTTATTGTGAGCAGTAACTTCATAGGAAAGATAGCTTCTAGGATGTTCTACAAGGCAATGAAAGGGAGGGTGGGGGGATGAGGGTGGTGAGATGAGTAAAAGAACTACAGGGTTTTGATTTATAGAAGAATTCAGTTTTAGATCACTAATTTGCAGGTAGCATGCTATAATCTAATTAAGAAAAATTAGAGAAAATGTTTATAAAATAGGAGGTATGATTTTATAATGCCTCACTTTATAATGGAGCCCTGCTGTGATTTAAGGTAGGAAGAAAAAAAAGATACCCTTCTCCTCTGACTTTGAAGCATTTACACATATTTTATCTACTCAGGAATTACTAAAACACATATTAAAGAAATTGAAGTTTTTTCTATTCATGATTATTATATTGTAGACTTTTATTTTTTTAGAGAAGCTAAGGATTAGACATAAATATCTTACTAATCTGAAATGAATCTTTTCATTTAGAAAAGAATACTATTCTTCCATTTTTTTCATAATTACATAGCTTATCGTATTCTACAAAGCCATACACCCAAAATGTTTTTCTTTCCCCATTCACATATTTTTAGATGTAAAAGCAAACAGTGTACTGTTTTTAACTTACGAAAAAATAACAGGACACCCCTTGTCATCTAACTGCTAGAGTATTTGATACAAATTAGCTATCATTTAATTGCACGTTAAAATGTTGTTTCCTTAATATGTTTTGATAATCCTAGAGAAACTGACTTATTTTCTTAAAATTTATGAGTATATAAATTCTTTCACAAGTACATGTATTTAATTTTTAATTTCTTTAACAGTCATATTGTATGACAGTTTGAATGGAATTAGGCTTACAGGTTAATATATGTGACAAATATAAACTAAGAGAAGTAGTAACAAAATTTTAAGAACATAGCATTTGTTCAGAGTTAGGCAAATTTTCCTAGAGAAATATGAGAGTTACATACTTTTATATTTGGAATGTCAGAAAGCATGCACATTTATTGGCAGAAATAAATTTTCCTGGAACCATATTCAAGGAGAATTTACCATATGGGTGTCTATAAATTAAATGCAGTTACTTGATGCCCAAATAGTTAATGTTATATAAAAATGGGCAAAGTAATTTCATGTAAATACTAAACTCAATACGTTAACATTGTTTTTCTGATGTGGTAGAACACATTGTTTTTATCCAGACATGGAGATATCTAAAGGCTTAAGAAACTTTTTTTTAAAACAACATTTCCTTTTTTAAATGTTTTCATTCCAGCATAATTTCAGAGAAAACAGAAGCTGATCATAATAATCCCTTTCATTTCAGGAAGAGTCGTATTTAGTAAATTCTATTGTAGAGCAGTAAGTGGAGCTTTAGTGCTCCTTCAAAGCTAGTTTCTCCCCTCTCCCTTCTCTGCTCCCCACCCCACCTCATTGCTTAGCACACACTCAAGGAATTGTGCAATTTGCTCAGTTCATCCAGAAGTTTATGAGAGTAATAATATCAATATTTCTAGTTTTCTTTCAGAGTTTTAGTTTATAAGAAAACACCATTTTCTAGAGTAATTTGACTTCCAAGCTTCCAGCAGCCAGCTGGTAAAGAGGACGTGATCTATTACACATTTCACATTGTTCATAAGATAAAAACCAATCTCTTAGGAGATGTTTTAAGTCAAATGCAATTAAGTGGAAAGAAGAGTCTGTGTTTTCTACTTGCTTTTCAGCACTTGGTTCTTTTAAGTAGAGCAGACAAAAAGGTAGTAAGTAGCCTTTACAAGATAGGAAGAAATTTGAATGCCATATTGTGAACTAAATGTGCCGAAGTTTTAAAATATAATATATATCTTTGAAACATTCATGCATGCTTGTGTACACTAAGGTTTGTGGAATTTGTAGCTGTATAAATACTGTATGTATGTAAGGTTTGTAGCTTTTCCTGAATAATGATTCTATGAGTAGGAAATGCTCTTGTTTCATGAAGATTAAAAACAAGTTTAGGTCTTTAAATCATCCTTGAGGTATTGAAATTGAATGAGCTTCTGAGGATCAATTCACAAACGGTTCTAAACCATGCTCTAAGAATGTTGTAAATCACTTGTGCTGTTGATCTAATTGAACAGCGTGGATCTGAACCCTCATTAACTTGTCTGTAAGGAAGAGAAAATTGAGGAGAGCAAGGAAGAGGCCGTGGAAGACCTTTAGCCGATACTGTCCTGAGCTGCCATTGTCGAAGGACATCTTTTGAGCTAATTTCAGTCCCATAAAAAAAAAAATCTATTTAGTGATTAGTAATCAGTGGATGAGAGCAGAAAGCCCAAGTGAATAAAGGCCATAAATACTGAAGTCCTTGGGATAACAGCCTGTAAAACCGTCAGAAAGCATTGCTTAAGTGACAAAAGATAGCCCAAAGTAACAACAAGTGTTAGCTCACTAGGCAATACTCCATATTCATGGACAGAAGACATAATTTAGTTTTCCTCAAAAATGGAGGTTCTCCCTTGACTCCAATACCTGCCTTACTTTATTTACTTGTTTTGGATGGTGTCTGTTTGCTTTTAATTTATGGTCGATTGCATTTGCTAGTAGGAATCACGATGCCTGTTTAAAGATAGCTGTGTTTCCAAAAGTAGAACTATGATTGCTGAAACTTCTGTTTAGATCCATCAAGATCTACTTACTTGCTAAGAATGTTTAGCCTAACTAGAGTGAGTGGGTGAGTACATGTTTGTGTATTTTTAAAAGGCAGATGGTTAGGAATTAGATGCTGACAAGTGCCTTTCTCTTGTTTTTAAATTGAAGTCTAAAGTTTACAATTCTTCAGTATTTCTCCCTGAGGGAAGAATAAATTAAGTAAATAAAAACAGAAGAATGTAAGGCTATATTATAAACTCTTTTGTTATTACCACACAATACTGAGATGACAAATGGTTAAAGTCTTACTTGCCGGTACTTTAGGTTTGTTTTCAGAGTTAGAGAAAATTCAAGATGATGGAATCAAAGGTCTTTATTCGAAACTCCTATTGTTCTAACTACGATGATGATTTCATGGCATTTGCATTATAATGTTAGCAATCAAAATGATATGTTTTACCATTTTTACAGTATAACCCTCAAATCCCAAATGCGTGTTTTAGAGATGTGTATGTCTTCAGTGTATTTCAAGTGTTGTGCTTTTTCAACTTAGAGAATTTTTATCAATGTACCGGCGTTTGCTTTTCAGCATTCCGGCTGTGAGAACTAGAGGTGTCATTCACTTGAAGGGAGCAGATGTTAAAGGTTCTTGCCCCTGCCTCCCTAATGGCAAACACCCTTGAAGAAGAGAAATGTTCTATTACCCAAATAGGCATCTTTCTGATGGTGAGAAAAGGCGGTAAAAGGCAGTAAATCTGCCTTCTCATTATGAAGTGCAACAATAGATTGATTTATGAAGAAAAGCAACTGTTAGGCTTATATAAGATGTATGCATGGAAATGTAGGTTCCTTTAGAGCCTTATAAGCAGTAACATTCCTCCTACTCTTGACAAGAATCTAATATTACTAATAGGGAATGTGTTGATTCTAAATACCACGTTTTTTAAGGGGGTACATTGAGAACAAAAAATTCACCTCCTAATGTTTTCACATGAGAACAATCTCTTAAATGTGCTGTGTTTTTACTATTTTAGTTTATTTTCATTAAGATAGAAGGGAATTTTTAAAAATAGTTTTATTTTTATAAACATTTTGTTAGTATTTAACATTTTAATAGAAGTGAATGCAAGTATAACATATTTAGATGTTAGACTGTTTATAAACTTTTCAGTTTCACTTAATAAATCGTGTAACTTAAATTTCAGCACACACTGTAAAATGAGAGTTTCAAGTAGAGCCGCAATGAATTTCAAATTTCAGGGGAGAAGGAGGTTTTGTAAAGTATTTTTTGTCGGGCTATTATTTTAAGAAAATGTATGTGCACTTTATCTTTTAAATAAGTTTGTGTTACCTCTTATTTGTTAAGGAGCTCTGTTAAAGTATTTTTGTTTGACTTAAAAATTAAAATTTTAAGCTCTAAAGTCAATTTTGAGCATAAAGTACAAAAATCTGGACAGTTCCTGAGTAAATTTTAATGATGCTGCCTTATATGTTTAGCACACGTCACTCCGGAATTTGAAATCTATGTCATATAATTAAGATTTGAGCAGGTAAATTGCAGAATTAAAACTGATAATTATCTATAGACTTTTAACTCATTTGTTTTAGCAAACATGTATCCCCTATATATGTATATTTCTAAATTATACATATAGTAATAGCCATATTAACATGTTATATACAAGAAAGCATATACAAAAATTTGAAAATTTAAAAGGAAAAGACAGAAAATAAACATGAGTAAAGGTTCTATTTTCTTTTACCCCTGTGGACCTTACACACATCTTTGTGAACATATATGTGCATATCCACACCCAAGGAACTTTGAAGCCCTCTCATCCAGAAGAAAGGGCTCCAGTATGTTACCTGAAAAATGCACTGTTATTCTAATTAGGAAGATACGAGGCTTGTAAAGAAACAGTCCTTGCAACTATTAACAATCTTTGTTGTCTAGACTGATCATGAGAAGTGTTGCATTTTTAACCTGATGATGATTGGTTAGTTTTCAATCAAAACTTTCTTCCCAGTGGGTTTTGGCTATTTTGGAAGTCCAAGTACCATGGAAATAAGGATTTAGCAAATAAAATGAACTCTTGATGCTGCTGCTGTGGTAGTAAATCTAAGCTTCACATTTAATGGGGAAAATTCTCTAAGCTACTCGAAAGATTAAAATTAATAAAACTTCTTGACATTTGTGTAAGTCTATAAAGATTCTATTGGTGTCAGTCAAATACTCTATGACCATTTTTAAGTAAGCCATTTTTAAAAAGGTCTAAAATTAATAAGGAAATGCAGTTAAATATCTTGTCAAGATCTCTTTACATGTATCTGTGTTTTACTTCATTTCAATTAATTGCCATGTTTTTGATACTCTGAATTTATTCTGTTTAATTTACTTTAATATTTAAAATTTTATAATCCCAAACTGAGAGTTATAACCACATATAACATACTTTTAGGACTTTGTTCAATTCAACACTGCCCTTATATAGAGTGAGAATCCACTAATACTTTTTCATTATTTCAAGTGTCTTGTGAGCTACACAGGTGGGTTATTTCACAAGTAACTGAATAGTAGTTCTGACAACAGTTAAGGGATCTTATTGTTAACTGATGAGCAGCGGTGTTTTGATGTTCATTGGTCAGCTTCAGTAGCAGTTAATTATGGGGCAGTTCTATCAGGAAACTCTTTTTCTTCCTATTTCTCTTTTGTGAGGCATTACAGCTCTAAACCCTCTCACTTGTAACTTTCTTCTTCCTCTGCCCTCAAAACACACGAAAGAGAAAAAGAGACCAGTTAAAAGATAAGTCTCTAACATTACAACCAAGTGGTATATTTAATGGCCAGTTGTGAAACTCAACTTCTGTGTGCACAGTCTTTGCTCAAGGAATAGTAACATGCTTATAGGTGGTACAACTGTAAATGGTCTGTTTCCAGATGATTTCTCATTCCTAAAGCTCTTAACAAGTGAGCAATTTTCAGAACACATCTGGCACATGCACCGTCTTGCAGCAACTGGATTTTTTTTGAAAGATCACATGTTCTGGCCACAATAGTCAGTAGCAGCCTTCAAAGTACAACTGGTGATGAGAGATAAAAGACTTGAGGCTCCTCTGTTTAAAAGAGAGGAAGCTAAAAGAAAATTATAGCCATCCCTAAGTGTGGAAAAGGGTCTTATGGAAAGATTTATAGACCCTTGTTCCCCGAGGCCATTTCGTTTCCTAATGGGATTTTGTGTTCTCAGACTGGGAGTACAAAATGATGACAGCATTTAATAAGAATAGTGAAGATGATGGTAATAACGAAGAAAGCAAACGCAATTGTAAAAACAGAGGCACCTCAATATAAAGCCAATTATCTTGGCACCCAGGATAATTTTGTCTGTAAATTGAAAATATAACAGAAATAAAGATCTTTGCTCTTTTGCTAACCAGTGGGGAGGGTAAGTCTTAGGATCTTGCTCTTTTACAGGCAAATGATGGGTATAACAATAGCTTTTGATAATACAAGGGCCCAAGAGACTAAATACAATTATAATGTAACATCAGGTTCACTCAAGTTGTCATAATACTTACAAATGGAGAGGATTTGCCAGAGGGAGATGTGGTTTCTTCCGTGTGGTCACAGACCTGAGTAATTAGCAATAATGGTTCCAGCTTCCTATTCCAGTGTCCTTTCTCCATTAAACCTTGTTTTCAAAGAAAGAGTTGTTGACAGGTTACTTAAAGCATGAATTCTGTTTTGTATTTCTGTTTTTTTTTTTTTTGTTTTTACCCCTGGAGTTTATGGCAATTGTATAGAAGGGTTGGGAAAAGAGAGTAGATCACCCTTGAAGGCAAATAAAATAAATGATTGTAGTGTGTTGCCTGATGTGCTTGCTGGTCCTCTTGATCACTGCCAATGTCCAGAGGATCAGGAAAATTCAGAGGAGAAACTAACTTGCTTTTTTATTAAAAAACAAAACTTACTGTACTAGAGAGGCGAGTAGCCAAAATACATTGTAGTATTGATTGGACGAATGTTAGAAGCAGTTGATACAGACACATTCAGACCCAGAGATGAAGTGTTTTGTCTTACCACTGGTTTGCTTTGGGTGCTGATCACAAGATGTCCCTTAGAAGAATATTCAGTTTCACAGTGACATAGAAAACTTTTTTCCCTGACACTAGTGTTATAAAAGGGTGTTAGTGTGTTCAGGACCCTGCTTTAAATTGATAGCACTTTTTCAAGGTCAGTAGGTGTAGTAGAGTGAGCACTGGATTAGAAGTCACAAAACTTGGTTGTAATCCACCTATTGGGCTGGCCAAAACGTTCGTTTGGGTTTTTCTGTACCATCTCATTGGTCACTTAATATTACCCACTGGCCACTTGATTTTATTTTGCTTCAGTTTCATCATCAGTAAAATGGAGATTAAAAAATGTGTTCTATTTTAGTCAGCTCTGGCTGCCATAACAAGGTACCATAGACTGGGTAGTTTAAGTAACAGGAATTTATTTATATATTTATTTATGGACGCTGGGAAATCCAAAATCAAGGTGCTGGCTGATTTGGTTTCCCTGTGAGGGTTCTTTTTTTTGGCTTGCAGCTGGCCACCTTCTCACTGTGTCTTCACATGGGAGGGGTGACGGAGGAAGCAAGTTCTCTGATGTCTTGTCTAAATAAGGGCACTAATCCCATCATGAGAGCCCCACCCTTATGACTTCATCTAAACCTGATTACTCGCAAAGACTGCATCTCTAAATACCATCACATGGGGGTTAGGACTTCAATATACGATTTCTTGGGGCGGGGGCACATGTAGTCCATAGAACTTACTTGCCTTTCTCATGGCAGATCATACGAAATAAAGACTATGATAGAGCTACACAAAGATACATTAAGAGGTTAGAGTTATTGACTGATTTTTCCAATCTTATTCTCATATACCATTCTATATAAGGTTTTGTTCTTTTAGCATGTTTATTTTGAGTTATTAATGTAAAACCAAATGAAAATAAAAGTTCTCTTGTTTCTAGCCTTTTGACAATTCACTCTTGCATTGACTTTGTTAAATTTAAGTGTTATTTTATAACTTTTAATACTTATTTCCTTGCTTAACTTCTTACCTTTAATTGACATAGCTATCACAATATATTACCTATTAACAGAAATTGGTAAGAGTGTGTTCATAGGATGAAGAACATTTACACAATTGTATAGAACGGATGTTATAGGTCATTTTTCTTTAAAATCAAATGTATATTTGAAAGTTGAGTTGGATTACCTTCAGTTTCTTTATAGTAAAGAAACTAAATGATGTAGTCTCTCTTTTTTTTTTCTTATAAGTTCATTTATTTATTTATCCATTCCTGGCTGCGATGGGTCTTCGCTGCTGCACATGGGCCCTCCCCAGCCACGGCGAGCGGGGACCACTCCTCGCTGCGGCACACAGACCTCCCACTGCAGTGTCCTCTCCCGCTGCAGAGCAGAGGCTCCAGGCGTGTGGGCAGTTGTGGCACACCAGCTCAGCAGTTGTGGCTCGTGGGCTTAGTTTCTCGAGCAGCATGTGGGATCCTCCCAAACCAGGGATTGAACCCGTGTCCCCTGCATTGGCAGGGGGACTCCCATCCACTGTGCCACTAGGGAAGTCCAAGGTAGTCTCTTTCTTTCAGTTTTGTTGAGATATAATTGACATATAACATTGTATTAGTTTAAGGTATATAACATAATGATTGGATACATGAATGTATTGTGAAATGATTGCTACATAAATTTAGTTAATATCCATCATGAATTAGTCTTTTAAAAGTGTATGACATTTGTATTTTCTTCTTTGATTAGTACTCATCCTTGACACAGTCTTTCTGAATATTTGTGCAAAGAAAAGATGATCTTTATCACAGGGTATGTGTTTTCATTTTCTAAACAAAATAGAAATTTGTGGAAAAAAAGGTAGCAGTGTGTCTAAAATAATTTAACTAGTTACACGGTATTCTCTTACTTTCTCCTGAAGAAAGGTATATATAATTCTCCCCCCTTTTCTTTATTTTTATTTTTTTAAAGATCAAGTTGAAGTTTTGTTCATAAATATAGTTGCCCATTAGAAAAGATGGAAATTCTGCCTTCTGATTACCTAAGGAGGAAGTCTGCTCCCAGTTTAAGGAACAATGGCAGATTTTATAAGTCCTGTCATGTGACCTGCCTTGACAGGTGTTTTTGTTTGCAGCACTTAACTTCTAGGAGTTATAAACATGCAGTTTTTCTTATTTGTCTTGGACAAAAATAATCCTCTGTAGAAAATCCATTACAAAATGATTTTGCATAGCCATTTAATGTTGAAGATTGCATTGCAAATCTTGGTAGGCCCATTGTTTTGGTAGTAAAGATATATCTTATTTTAGGCAGTAGAGGAATTTGTGATCTATTGTAAATAATAGGAGCAACTAAGTATTGGTTAGCTGCCATTGTAACAGCAGTGGGCTAGGAGTTTTTACTTTGTTATATCAACATTATCGCTTCCACGTGAGGTTCATTGCCCTCACTCTATGAGGAAACTAATGCTTAAGCGTTCTTTCCAAAAACATATATTAGTGAGCAATAGATTTGAGATTCTTAAGCCTATAGTTTTGTCACTGTGGAGCACACCATTTAAAGAAACTTCATGTCTAGTGTGTGATTACTCAGTAAATCAGCTAAACACGTGCTTAGGGCATCAGCAAAAAGAAGCAAAAATTTTTTTTTAGTGAGGAGAATTTTGATATTCAAAAACAAGTCTTAAATTAAGGGAAAATTCAGAACCTCATTGGAATTCCCTGCACTTAGTTTTTGGCATACCTAGGGAGGGAAAAGGAAGATACCATAATCTCTTCAATCCTTAGGGCCTATACAAATCTTAATCTAGGGCTTCCCTGGTGGCGAAGTGGTTGCGAGTCCGCCTGCCGACGCAGAGGATGCGGGTTCGTGCCCTGGTCTGGGAGGATCCCGCGTGCCACAGAGCGGCTGGGCCCGTGAGCCATGGCCGCTGGACCTTCACGTCCAGAGCCTGTGCTCTGCAACGGGAGAGGCCACAACAGTGAGAGGACCGCGTACAAAAAACAAAAAAAAATCTTAATCTAGCCCTGTTTGTGGTGAATATTTTTGTAAAGCACACAACCTTACCTAGTTTATATAGTCATCCTTGACTTGTATTTTTGGGGGGTAAATCTGATTTTTTTTTTTTGAAAAATACAAACAAAGTGAGCTGCAGCTCTGTTTTGTTGGACTTGATAAAATCTAGGGCTGTGTCAGCCTCATCTAGTAGCAGAGTGGCTTTTTGAGCAGTTAACATCTAGTTGAATTTTGTCCTGGTCAGCTTAGGTTAGTTTAAGGTCCATCCACCAAAACACAATTGTACATGCTTCATAAATGTTTTTATTTACTGGTAACCGTGTTCTGTCAGGGTGCTTTCTTGCCAAATACTTGGAAGAGTAGGCAGGGATACTATCTCTGCATAGAGCAGTAAGTTTCTATTTTTTCTCATGATGCAAACTCTTACGCTTTCTTAAAATTAAGATTCTTTCAAAAACATGTTTTTTGCCTGTATAAAAAGAGAAGTGATCAACTTAATATCAGTGGTGTTCATTAATATCATTTGTTGAACTTTTAAAATATAAACATGGCTGGCATCCACACCCCACCCCACCAAACATTGAATCAGAATCTCCTCATGTGTAGAATCCACCCAGCTGATTCTGATGAAAATTCACAGCTATGAATTTCTGAGTCTTTGGTCAGTGGTTCTCAAAAGTCTGGTTGACCCTCAAAACAGCAGCATCAGCATCACCTAGGAACTTGTAAGAGATCCAGTTTCTCATCACTATCCCAGACTTAGAGAATCAGAAACCCTGGGTGGGTCTGCATTTTAACAAGTCTTCCAGTTGATTCTCTAATGCTCAAGAAAGTATGAGAATCACTCCTTTCAATCATCTCAAAGGTCTCCTCAGCTCTCAAATTCTACAAGTCATTGTCCTGATTCCATAAAGCTTCCTGGACATTGGAATTTTCTGCCCATCATTCAACATTTTATCCTCCTCCATCCACTTCTGTTGCTTTCAACTTTCCGTTTTAATATTCTCATTGAATGAATATGTCTTCTACTGTAAGCCTGCTCGAATGTTTGGTGGAAGAGTCAGGGTGTTAATGATAAACATTGCATGGAAAGCCTTTTTCTCCTGTTGTGTTGCATTTTTTTACTGTTTTCCAGTTAGCAAACTATGGCATTATTATGATGGTTAGCAACTGTGGCATTATTAACCTTGTTTATGATTAAGAAACTAAAAGAAGGCTGCCTCCAGATTTGGTTCGGGCATTGGCATGATGCTTGAGACAGATGGGTCACATTTAGCATGGGGTAGTTGGAGAGATGGCCACCATCCTCTTGATCCTAATCAATGTCACTCTCAGCAAATAGCTCTGGCAGAACAGCTCCTTTAAAGTCCAATGCGACGACGCGTACTGGCCAGGCAGGATGGGGATTAGAGCTCTCTCTGCTCACTATAAGGAAACCTCTTTTTTGGCTCCCAAATGGTTTCCAGAGCTATCAAAATAATACCATTTGCAGACACTTTTCATGGCTGAAAAGAGCAACTTCGAGAGGAAAGGGAGTGCTCTGTGGACCACGGGAGAAATGTTTTGCAGCTGGGCATTGCACGTTGCTGCTGACTGCGTGCCCTTTCAGTTGTGTGACTCACCATAGTGACTGGACAGTGGAAAAGCCACTTGACAGAAATGAAGAGTACCTCCCACAGGCCTCTGTCCTTGTCCACCAGCTCTCCTTTGTGGGCCGCAAACGGCAATGTGTAGGACAGTGTACTGCAAATCTCAAGGAAATCTTGCTGTGGTGATGGGTTAGTGGGCCGCCTGCTGCTCATTAGAGATCCCGTCTGGCTCTTTTCCTGCAGGGTGAGTGGTAGATTACTGACACCTGTTTTCCTATCCAGCCTGGGGATGTGAAGTGTGCATTAGGAATGCCTGAAAGTGCTTCCTTGTGTCTGAGTCTGTGGAGCTTGGTGTTGCTTGGAGAGGGGGGAGTAGTGGGTTCAGTGCTGAGATGGGAGATGAAAAAATCAGGGGTGAGAAACTGTAATACGAGCTGAACTGAGATTCTCACCTTCATGGAGTGGCTTCTGATTGTGCTGTTTGTTTGTCCTCCACGTGGCCGTGATAAACGTGGTCACCCACTGAGCAAACTAGAAAGATGTTTCCTGTCCATGAGAAGACCTCAAATGTTTCTCAGATAACATGAGTATGGGGACTTTCCTGGTGGCGCAGTGGTTAAGAATCCGCCTGCCAATGCAGGGGACATGGGTTCGAGCCCTGGTTCAGGAAGATCCCACATGCCGCGGAGCAACTAAGCCCGTGCGCCACAACTACTGAGCCTGTGCTCTAGGGCCCACGAGACACAACTACTGAGCCCATGTGCCACAACTACTGAACCTGCGCTTTAGCCTGCAGGCCACAACTGTTGAGCCCATGTGCCACAGCTACTGAAGCCCATGCACCTAGAGCCCGTGCTCCACAGCAAGAGAAGCCACCGCAATGAGAAGCCCGCGCACCGCAACAAAGAGTAGCCCCCACTGGCTGCAACTAGAGAAAGCCTGGGTGCAGCAACGAAGACCCAACGCAGCCAGAAATAAATTAATTAAGAAAACCAAAACATGAGTATGTAGTTGAAACTATGAGCACATTAAAAATGGAATAGAAATGGTCCACTCTTTCAACCAACTTTATCAACATTGTTATTTTAGACTAAATTGGGCCTTAACTATGTAAAATTCAAATGTGTGGATGGCATGATCAATTTCTCTGCACAGTTCTGTCCATGTGTTTTCTCTTCCCATCTTTACCTACTATAAAGTCTCATAAAAACTGGCAGACAGGGCTTCCCTGGTGGCGCAGTGGTTGAGAGTCTGCCTGCCGATGCATGGGACACGGGTTCGTGCCCCGGTCCGGGAAGATCCCAAATGCCGCGGGGCGGCTGGGCCCATGAGCCATGGCCTCTGAGCCTGCGCGTCCGGAGCCTGTGCTCCACAATGGGAGAGGCCACAACAGTGAGAGGCCCGCGTACCGCAAAAAAAACAAAAAACAAAAACTGGCAGATGGTGGACCAGAGGGCCTAATGTGCCGCCAGTCACAGATAGAGCGCCTGCTGTATGCAATGCATGTTGCTGAGTATGAGGGAATAACAAGCAGCACAAGACAAATGCCCCAATCCTTGCTTTTTCAAGTGCTTGCAGGCTACTAGAAAGAAAAGACATACACGTCGGAGGTAGAACGATACTACTGCATATCTTCTAAGCAGATGATCCATATTTTCAGTGGGTTTGGGGAAGGACGAGAACTCTGAGTTGATGGGTCAAGGAGGATGTGGAAATTTATTCTGGGTACTGAAGGATGAAGGGAATGCATTGAGAGTAAGAGAGTGGGGTGTGTATGTGATGCTCTTTCCCTGCATCAGTGTGCTGTGGAATTAAAAGGGTGTTTTTTTTTATTTTTGTTTTTTTAAGTAGTGGGAACATTTTCCCCTGACTCATTTGTAGGACTTGGCCAGGTCTCCTATTTGTGAACTGGATGAATGGGGTTAGGGTTGGGTCATGGCCTTGGACCAGAGTGAAATTAACTGGCTCATAATGTGATTGAACTAATGACCTTGGCCTCATTACCACTATGTTTTAACCAGTTGAGTCAATCAAACATTGCAGAAAGGGTAATCAAGGTATCTTTCAGAAAGAGATCCGGATAGCAATAAACATAGGAGTGGAATCAAAGCCAGGTTCTTGCCTCCTATCACACCCAGGTGTTTCCCTCTTTATCCCTAAGTTTTTATACTTGTTTCTGCATCTAATAAAAATATGATGGGCAAAATGAAAAGGACACTGACTCTGTGTTAGGGTTTTCGACATAAGGCAATTTACAGTCATTTTTCTTACACAGTGTCAGACTGTTTCTGTGGGGTAAAATATGTTTGAGCAAAAATAGTGGTTTTAATTTTAGACATGTAGTGTCCTGTACATTTATTGATGATAACTTTTTCTTCTTTCAAGTCTGAACAACCCAGTCCTGCCAGTTCCAGCTCCAGCTCCAGCTCCAGCTTCACACCGTCCCAGACCAGGCAA
Organism: Delphinapterus leucas; assembly: GCF_059928025.1. Classification (NCBI taxonomy): domain Eukaryota; kingdom Metazoa; phylum Chordata; class Mammalia; order Artiodactyla; family Monodontidae; genus Delphinapterus; species Delphinapterus leucas. Next base: position 55,952,021 of record NC_143134.1, read on the forward strand.
CAAGGTATCCACATCTCCTGGGCCAACTAGGAGACATTTTTCTCATATAACATCTTAATGAGTTGATTTATGGCCTATTTTCTACTGTTTTATTATTTGAATGATAACTTGGCTTTTATGCAGTTGTGTTTATTTCCCCTAGGAATGCACTTGAGTATTGTTCTGTTGTATGAGGCCAACCTTTAGAAATTCCCCTTTTTCCAGTCCCTGCCATCAGAGTCCCATTTTACAAAGGGATTATAGACACAGCCCATTCCAGGGAGTTCCCAAAGGAAATACAATAGCGAAAGCTGGACTTGAGAGACTTTGACAGAGAGAAATAGGCTTTTAGTCTCCCTCCTGGACATCTTTCATTTTATTATTTTTCTACAGATTAGTAGACCTTTTTCTTTGGTGAGTGTTAATTTGCTGTCTTTAAAATATATTTTCTTCTACTCAACTCAAAATAAAGAAATTTAATAAAAAAATTTTAACTGGAACATTAACTAAATATATGTTCCACTTTTTCATGTGTGGAAACTCTTCAAATGTGGGCTCCTTTTTTCTGTTTGTTTTTTTTAACATGAAAAGTGAGATAGTGTCAAGAAATAATTTGTTTCTGAGCATCATGTCACACATTGCCTTTTTCATGACCACGCTGAATTCCTGATGGCCTTGTATGTTTTGAAAAGGATTAAACTGTTGTGTGTGTTCAGGCTAAGGCTAAGCTTCCAGCAAAAAATAAGACACTGTTCATTTTGGGTGTTCAGAGTTTTTGTTCCACTGACTTCCAAAGATAAAGGCCCATTACAAAAGCAGAGAAATTTGGGTTTTGCAGAATGTGAGATTACAGAGAGTCAATACTTACTTTAGAAGTGAGTTAATGATAGCTCAGATAGTCCTGTCACAGATTAGGCTTTAGGAATTGGCTAATCCAGAATGAAAATGCCTCTCTCACTTTCTTGATTGCCTTTACAATCTCTTCTGTTAAGATCAGAAATATCTATTTTGTTTTCATCACATTTAGAGTAGTACGACGAAAATAAGCCACACTATGCATTTTTTTGTTTGTTTGTTTGTTTTTTCAATTCTAGAATAATCTGAATTGATTTTTCTCTTCCATCTAATACTGGATACTCTTTTGAATATTCTGGGCACCTGATTTATTACATGGTCTTATTTATGTAAATACATGCCAGTATTTTGCCAGGAATTTCTTAAAAAGTAAAATAAAATTGGCTACACAGAATTGTTGCAACAAGACCTTGTGTCCAAGATCAATACAAAATCAGAGATAGGACATTACACCGTGGAATTGAAATACTTTATAATCTGAACTTGACTGAAATGCTTGCTTGACCTGAAATTGACCTTGAAATAAAAGGAACAGCTAAACCTTAACAGATCAAAAACTACCACACAAAGGCTGCACTGCTAAGAACAAGTTACAACCATGGTGATTTATTAGTCTCAACTTTTCAATACACGGATTAACCTAACAAAACATTCAATTTACTAACAGAGCTTTCTTTTTAGGTGTGATTTTTCTTAAGGAAGAAAAATGCATAGAAAAAAATCCCTAGGAAATAGAGATTTTCTAAAGAACATTTTCGGGCATCTGTTTTGAAAGCAGTAGTGTTTTGGCAGAGGTTGCATTCCAGAAACTACCAAATTTGTCATGTAAATTGTATAAATATATATGATAGTGGTAATTTTTAACCAGTGCTCTGTGCTGGTGAGCATTCCTCTCTGTCTGATGTGGCTAAGTGTGTTTGATTGCCTGTGTTTCGTTGTCATTACTCAGGTCCTTTAAGGTCTATAATGAAAGATCTGCATTCTGATGACAATGAGGAAGAATCAGATGAGGCAGAGGATAATGACAATGACTCCGAAATGGAGAGACCTGTAAATAGAGGAGGCAGCCGAAGTCGCAGGTGAGTGTCTTGGAAGGAATGAGGTTCCCTGTGTGCAACACCAAAAACAATGGCAGTAAATGGTCACATTCATTTTTTAAGTTGCAGTACCTTGGCATGCTGACGCAACTTCTCCAGGGAACTATTTATTCTTTTTTCTCAGAAAGGAGAGGCTTTTCCTCCATAAATTTTATAGGGAAGAAGTCCTATTAGAAGTCTTTGCTCTTCAAAGTAAATGCCAAGGTGGCAGGACTGGCTGCTGAAATTAACTCTGCTTTCATTTGAAGAATTTGTGTAGATCCATTGCTGTAGGTAGCTCAGAATCTGAGGAAATGTGTTTGCTGTTTGTAGTTAAAAATGCATAATTGGCTTCAATACATTATGTGTGTGACCTAAGTAAAACGAGGATCACCTGTGTGTTTTCCAGAAAATAAATTCCTTTTAAGTGTGCTGACAGTTAGGTTCCTTAAGTAGCTTTAATGCGGTGAGGCATAATTCTACATTATAAGATGGTAATTCATGTCACTTATAATTAATAGTCAACTTGAAATTGCCTTGAGGATTTTATTTCTTTATCATGAGGAAAACAAATAGGCATGCTTACTTTAATGCGTTTTGAGTAGAAAAAGTATGGATCCATTTGAACTTAAAAATTACATTTATAATTATTGCGTTAAATCTTTTCCCATTATCTGTTACCCTAAAATTCCTATAAAGAATGCGATCTTAACCCATACTGGACAGACCATATGTTGCTAATTGGTGATTCCTTTGTGTCCTTTGAGAAGAGGCTCCGTAGAGTATATGCCCTGTCAAATCTCTCAGCGATTCTTCCTTATGGCCGTACTCAATATCTCTTTCTCCGCCTTGTCTCCCAAACTCACCCATCTGTATTCCTTTTAAATAGGAGAAAATAAGGAAACTTATGGCCTTGGCCTTATAATATCTCCCTTTAGAAGTCTTTAATCTGACAAGAAGGAAACTGATAGGGCAAAAAAACCCTAAAAATGGACTGAAACTTGTAGGTGAGGAGCGTCTTTATAACAACCAACATCCTGACCACTGGCTGCTCTTACATGTAGCTGGTGAAAAATGCATGACGCTTAGACATTTACTTAGACACTTTCCCAAGTTATTGTTACATAGAAGATCTCCATATTCTGTGATGAGCTGGGGCCTGCCCCCTTCCTGCCCCATCCCCTGAATCAATATGGGTCAGATGATACACGTTTGTGAGTTGGCCGATGTGACGCACAGTTGTTGGAAAGGCTTTTCTCCCCTCCTGACATGTGCTGTTAGCACAGTCCCCACCAGCATAACGTTTGATCTTCATTGCACTTGTGAAGTCTCAACTGTTTAATCAGTTTAAATACTCAGCCTCCACTTCAGTCAAGAAGCATTTTAAAGCAGTGCTTCAACTGAACACTTCATTAATGCAATTTAGTTAAGAAAAACAAGTTCCATCAGTTTTTGCTAAAAGGATGTCTCAGTGTATCCTTTTCATTTCCTGTCTTGTATCTTGTCTCTCTGAATATATTATAGAGCTGGAATGTGATTGCCTATTTAGAGCAAAAGAAAAACTATCCTGATTTCTAAAGCATCTTCTGTTTCTGAGAAGAATATTATATTAGGTTACTATATAACCAAGGAGAGGGAGCAAACACTGAAGGGTATTTCTAAAAGAGGGCATACATTCAACAGAGTAGAATGAAGAAATATCTCCTATTCTGGCTAAAAGAAAATTCCATTTTGTTCTGAAAAGGAAAAAATTGGGGAGGAGGTGATATTTTTATTGTCTTTCATTGTTGAAAGATATTGTATTTTTCTAAAGCAGTTATCCCAAACGTGCTGTCTCTTCATGTTGCTGTGGTGTATTTACAGTGAATTGTTGTATCAGAACTAGGGTCAGCTTTGCATCATTACACTATGGAAATGATTGGTGATGGGTCTATCGTATTGGGCTTCACACATCCCATCCTCAGATGTCACCCTGAGCTGTCAGTCCTGCAGGGCTCTAGTCTGCATTCTTCTTAGCAGTTATTTCCATTCCTGCAGCCTGTATTTTAGCCATATTTGTAAAAATTTCACCTGTAGCAAATAGGCTGGGGGAAAGGAGGAAAAGGTAGTAACCTGTGAACTGTCTAATTTTGCTAACCTGCAAGCTTGGGTGACATGCTTATGATAGTAGGTGGATGGAGCTGGAACAGGGAGATGAATGAATAAATGAAGCCAGTAAGATATACTGGCTGGGCACCAGCTTCAGGTCCCATTGCTTGGGTTTGAATCCTATAACCTCCACTCTTACCTCTGTGACGCTAGGTGAGTGGCCTAGTCTTTCTAGGTCTCAGTTTCCTCATCTGTGAAATGGGGATTAGTAAATGAGAAGTAGTGGATAAAACACTTGACCCTATCCCAGATATAAAGTAAAACACCAGTACGTGGTAGCGGTTATATGAGTTAAGACAAGTTCACAGTGACTAGTGTTTGGATTCCTTACTCTCTGCGCTTAATTCTTTGGATATTTCAGGAACTGTCTGTAATGACGCATATGACTTTTCTGTTTCTTTTCAGAGTTAGCTTAAGTGATGGCAGTGATAGTGAAAGCAGTTCTGCTTCCTCACCCCTACATCACGAACCGCCACCACCCTTATTAAAAACCAACAACAACCAGGTAAGTTGCTGGGTTTGCACTTCTCAAGATTCTGCAGAACTAGAGGTTGATCACTTTTACTAAGCATGCAAAACTTTTCACCCCTTGAGTTTTAAACAAAGTCCCTCTTGATAGCAAATAAGTGGGAATCTACAGCCTTAGGAGTAAACATAGTTAGGGTAAAAGAACTTCTGTTGTCATGAAAAGTATGTTCCATTGGATGGGTTAATTAATTAGATGCAGGACGGGATGGTGACAAAAAGTGTTGCTCATTTATTCCTGATTTCTGTATATTTTCCCCCTCAGTTGTAAGTAGGCTGGTAAGTGAATAAGAAAGAATATGACTTTTGGAGCTAATATAAAGCCTGGTTCTTTGTTTTACTAATTTACAGTAATTTATTAGTGGGAAAATAACTTTTAACTTATCCTCAGTTTCCTCATTTGTAAATGGGGATATTAATATCTACCTTGCTGGTTACTGGGAGGATGACAAAAGATATATGTAAAGGGCATGCGGCATTGTTCATACCTTCTTGGCAAACAGTTGATGATAGATGGTTATTATTATAGGTGTTCTGCCTCTGTGTGCTCATCCAGGAAAAAGGATTATCACTTGGGATTGTAAGGAATAGTTTATAAAATACACAGTAAACAGTGGTCATTATCATTGCTGTTATAAATCAAGGTAAAGGAAAGCTTGTGAATTTGATGATCAACTCAGAATATAGTTATTTGGATAAGGTCTAGGCAGAACTTCAAAAGCTGTGATGAAGAGCTTTTGTTAAACAAATGATTATTTTAAATACTTGCTAAAATAAACTATTTTCAAGTATTGTAAAACCGTCATTATGCATTGAGTTGATACTCTATTACCACGTTATTCTTATTTCTTTGTTTAGACAGATTCCACATGACCTCTACAATAATTGCTTAATTCAAGTTACTGTATGAATGTTAACTTGAAAATAAAGGAAATGTGGTTTTGTAAAATTATTCTGTTTCACAGGTGTCCTACCTGTGATTTTAAATACACTTGCCCTTGAATTTGTGATCTTTGTTTTATGGGGAAACTGTGATTTTATAGCCGAAGCCTTTTTCATTTTAAATTTTGTGTAAAGCATAAGCAAAAATCTCTCAAAATTTAAAATTCCTCATTTATAAAGTTTATCTACAACTTAAAGCCTGCATTATTAAGTAGAAATAATATCAGTGTTCTTTACCTCACCAGTTACAGTTCAACTGCAATTTCTTTGTGACTGCAGGCCCAACCTCATCATCCATTACAGACTGGCCATTCAAGGAGGTGTGCATTCTTCTTCCTTATCCTAACTCCCCGAAGTCCATGTGCTTCCCCACCTCCAGTGCCAGCCATGCCCTTGGCCCAGCCAGCTTTCACCTCCAGTGTGGCTCCAAGTCAGGTGTTTCAGGGGAAAGTGAGGGCAATGGGTATAACCATCACTGCCACTCAGTTGAGAAGAGCCCGGGGCTGGCTAAACTAGATTACTTGGGTTTCTTATATTTATAAGTGTGTGCTTCAGTATGAGCTGGCAAAAGAATAGCATTCAGACCTCGAATATATTTTTATATCCAGTTTAAACCTATATAGGCCTAATTTCTGCTTCCAGTGGGTGGTACATTAAAATTAGGGTACTTCCTGGGCAGTGGCAGTGCCAGGAGTGAAGGGCATTAGGGTGTGCTTTTGTACCCCACAGTAGTCTCCTTCAGCATATTTTCCAGTCAGAGTTAAGACTATGCTTGCTAAATAAATGCAGCTCCAACAAGCCCCCATCTTGCCCTGCAGACAGAGCTGCCCCTAATCCCTTCCTGACGGGCAGTCTTGAGCTGGCCCTGGTTTCAGGGAAAGGTTTAGAGTCTTTGTCAGACTTTTTTTTTTATTAACCTGTCTAGCAGAATGAAAACAAAAATAAATGGTATCATCTATCTAGAAAGGGTAAAAATTACTTTATCCAATTAAATAGCATACCACTAGTTCCTTGGCATATGCTTATTTGACAGATGTAGCTTCACACATGTGAATCATCAATCTGTCAGGAATACTCAGTTATATGTCATTTTCTCCATACACCTATAAGCATAATAAGGAGGTCCATATGCTTTCACTTTTAACTAGTTTAGGGTAGGAAATAAATGTACCACAGGGTGCTTTCCTCCTTGGACCTATGTCTTAGAACTGGAGTGTGTTTTTTAGTCGTGTGTGTGTGTGTGTGTGTGTGTGTGTGTGTGATAGTGATGATGATGATGATCTGAAATTTCACATAAAATAGATGAGAACATACTGGGAAGGCCAAACTGTGACATGGGAAGACTCTTGAGTTTTCTTCTTCCATATCCCTTGGCTGTTCTCTGTCTGTAGGTTGATAATGGTCTCTCAAGTTTCTGTAAATTATCAGACAAAGCTGTGTTTTCCTTACCTTTTCTCAGTCTTCTAGGGACTAGGGAAGAGAGAAAGTGCTAATTGAGTCAAACATTTTCTAACTCTTGGAAAAAAGTGAGCAGAGAGAGAGCCACATGTCAACAAAGCAAGTAATTAACCTGAGTATTGTTAGGAGCTACTAGTGATCATTAACATGAAAGACCCATCAGTAGAGAATCCATCTGCTGAATAATTGAGTTGTCAGTCCTCGCAAAGGAATACAGAAAAATAATAATCTTGAAATTTTGACTCTCAAGCCATATCCTCAGATTAAGGAGAGAAGTGCAACTCATCACAGTTCTATTTTCAGAGACTACCACGTGCATAAATGGTGCATCTCAGCAGTCTGGGTGGCTTTTTCTTCCCATACAGCTTAATAGGAAATAATAGTGCTGTGCCATTTTAACCAAAGTTTTTTGTTTTTTGTTTTTTTAACTTCAAACCTTGTTATGTGAATTTAAAACAAAATAAAAATTCCAGATCCTTTTTGGCTGAAAGTGTAGAAGGGAGGGAGGTGAGGGGGCCTTAAAGGAAGGAAGCGATCCATGGGACCTGAGTTAATATTCAGAATATGATAAATCACTTATCAGCCTGCAAGGCATGTTGAATGAAATAAAAGAGTCTATCCAGTTAAACTGGTTTGAAATCAGCCCGTGGAAGACAAGGTGCCGTACTTTTCTATTCTGGAGTCGTTTCCTTAAAGATAAGAAATGATCATAAATAAAACAATTGTCTTCAGCATGGCTCAGCTCTCAGAATGAGGTTTTGACAAAGCTGTTTATTTTGGAGCAGGGAGAGATCAAAGCAGGAAGATTAACTGAGCCCTCTCTGGGCAGCCACTCAGTAACTCGAGGCGGATCACTGACACCCGGGGCTTTTGTTCCTGCCACTGCAGCTTCAGAAGAAAGAAACTAGGATTTCAATGTATTTGGGCCTTCTGTGCTGTAGCACTCACGGAATGTGTAGGGTGGGACTTCAGCGCCCTGAATGTTCTGTTTTCTGCTTTGAAGAGAAGGTGGTGGAACTCTCTCAACCTAGTTAACAGCTCTATATGGCAAATAGAGAGTTCTCAGTCACTTGGCCCCCAGAGGGCAATGACTTGGGGGCCTGGAATGGAGGGGGGGCATTCTGGGGTGGGATATGATGGGAACAAAATTCCATTTTCTAATGCACAAGGCAGGCAGGCACTGTTTTTTCCTCTTCCCTGAAATCGCAGCAGATCTGCTCTGCTTGGGCCCAGCCCCAGATCTGAGTTGGTGAGGAGTGCCATCTACTGACCTACTTACTCCTAGGTCTCAGCGCCAGTGTTCCCTTGAGGTCTCATTTTCAACAATAGAGAAGGAAATTCTGAATGTAGTGGGGTGTTTGGTTTCCTTTACAGTGAAGCATGTTAAAAAAACTATTGCTTTGCCTCTGTGATTAAGTAATTTCCTTGTGTTGCCAGAAGTATTGTATTTGAAGTTAGCTTGGTCACATTGGTCTTCTGGTTATCTTAATGTTAAAAATGAAGAAATAAAGGCTATTCTCAGGCAAGATTCTGTTAGGAGCTCACTTCTTACTTATACATTTTCCTAAATTCAAAGGAATATGTACCCTTAGAGAAGTATTTGGTCTTTTCTAGAATGTCATCCTCAATAGATAAAATGTTTATTTGTAGTAGAAAATTTTACAGCTGAATGGAAACCTGGATGTTATCTTGTTCATCTCTCTCATTTTATCTCATTTTTTGAGGTTCAGAAATGATGAATGATGGGACTGGTACCTGAACTTGGGTTTCTGAGCCCAATCAATGCTCTTTCTACAAATTAAATTACAAAATAAATGTGAACTCATTTTAAAAATCTTTTTTGTGTTTTGGAAGATGGTAGACCTTTGAACAGAACTGGAGAGTGGTGTGTGTGTGTGTGTGTGTGTGTGTGTGTGTGTGTGTGTGTGTGTTAAAGCAGAAATGGATAAAAAGAAGAGCAGTAGGAATATGAGACTTCTTAAATATCTCCTTTATTTTGCATTTTCTTCCTTAATATTAGCTTCAGGTTATAATAACTCACTTGGTAATGAGGATATAATGAAAAAGACAAATTACTTTGCTTTTTATGTTTCTATACATTTGTAAACACTCATCAATAATTTCAGTGGTTCTCAACCATTTTAAGCAAGGGCCATTTAAAAATATTTCCCTCATAATTCTCAATTTTGAAAATTCTAATAAATCAATTGTATTTATTAAGTAATAATTTGTTTCTCCTTTTTATTAATTAGAAACGTAGCTCCCAACAGTCTGAACAGTATGCAAAACTGCTCTTCGTAACCTAAGCTACAATTGGGTCAGATAAAAGGAAAGGCACTTGATATTTATCATGGGTAAACACATCATTTCTTGAAATACAGAAGATAGTCCTAGCTCTTTATTTCTTGAGTGGGAGGATCCCAAGTTGGGAGCAACCAGTGTCACTGACGGCAACCTTCATTTCCAAAGCTGCCTCAGTTTGGTGGATACGAGTGAGTACTTTTTAGAATCTGAAAGTCAGGTACTAAAAAGGGTATTTGAGTGTTTGTCTTATCATCCTTAGTGTACCGAGCACTGGTAGTCATGCTGAAACAACAGAATGAATAAGAAAAAATTCTTGCCAGAGGGGACTGTAATCCACTACAACTCAGCTGCTGTACATATGTGTGAGAGTGTTGTCACAAAAGAGAAGCAGCCTTGGAAGCTTAGATCAATTTCCTTATCGTCACCTTCTTTTTTTTTTAAGTTCTATTGCCCTGACTCAGCATTTCACATATACGTAATTTATTTTCCCAGAGAAAGTAAGATTAGAGGAGAAGAAAGAAAATGTATGGAGGAGAGATGCTCTTTGGAAAGTGATGTTATTATATGACATTTCATTTTTTTTTAACATCTTTATTGGAGTATAATTGCTTTACAATGGTGTGTTAGTTTCTGCTTTATAACAAAGTGAATCAGCTATACATATACATATATCCCCATATCTCCTCCCTCTTACGTCTCGCTCCCACCCTCCCTATCCCACCCCTCTAGGTGGTCACAAAGCACTGTGACATTTCATTCTTAAGTCCCTTCGTTTAGGTGGCTGGTTAGCTAAGAAGTGCTAGAAATCAAATTTAACTGTGTTCTCTTTGATCCCTAGATTCTTGAAGTGAAAAGTCCAATAAAGCAAAGCAAATCAGATAAGCAAATAAAGAATGGTGAATGTGACAAGGTAGGTGTCCAGTCCATTACTGTGAGTGCTCCAGCACTGACCCTCTTCCGTTTCTTTGTGTTTCCCTTGATCATCCTCGCTGGTTCTCCTTTCGTTTTCTTCATCAGAAACGCCTGAAACCTCCAAATGACAAGCACTTCTTCCCAATGCTTTGTAGTTTATTTTCCAAGTGTTGTTTATATCTCCAGTGTTAAGCCTGGCCTTATGCTATCCATGATTGCCAAGGGATTTCAGGCCCATTGAATTGGGAGGTGAGAGAATTGTAGTGCAGGTGGAGGGTTAAGGAATCTCAGACTTAAGTGAGCAGGACATCTGATCCCAGTGCAGTGTGTTTTCCCCAAGCGTGCAGTCACGCATCCAAAATCTGACTTCAAGGGCTGTTGGGGGTTTGTGTCTCGTTGTGGGCAGGGTCCTCACGTGCTTTGCAGGGGCGGGCCTGGCTAATGCTTCACAGACCTTTCTTTTGCCTTCATTGCAAATGGCACTCGGAACATCCAGGCATTTATGCTAGCAAAGACCATGAGCCTGAGTATACGGAGGTGCACCTCTGCCTTTTCAGGGGAGCTCTTGACAAAGCAGATGCTAATGTCATAAGACATTCTTCTGTCCTGTTACTTGCTGTTCACTAGCAATGTTAGATATGACCAGGAGGGACCCAAGAGGGCTTTTTTCTTTTCAGTTTGCCCTGACATAATTGATAATGTGCATCAGTGCTTCCATATTCAAACTTGGGCTTTTTTCTGTTAAAATGCTTCTAAGATGGAAGAATAGTTAAAAAAAAAAGAGTGTAGACTGTGATAATACATTTAAACTCAAAATTTTTCATTGAGTTCCCCTTCTCTCTGTAGAGGCGTTGTTGGGAGAGGGGGAACCTGCTCACTTGAACCTTGTTGAGAGCAAATAAGTGCAAGAATTGCCCTTTTTATCAATAAAAAGCTGGCTTGAAAAGTTAATAGTTGGCCAAGAGAGATTTGGTCTGCAAAGGCCTTGGGCAGTGCATCCACACAGCCTGGGGTAGAGGGTAGTATGTGGAACCTCTAACCACTGCTTGTATGTTCTTATTTGTTTATTCTTTTATTTTTGAACTGCTTCCTTAAAGTGCTTGTTCTTTGTGGGGGATGCTGTTCTCTTTCAGGCATACCTAGATGAACTGGTAGAGCTTCACAGAAGGTTGATGACGCTGAGGGAAAGACACATTCTTCAGCAGGTGAGAAATGCTTTTTAACACAACCCTTTCCAGAAACATCAAGGCCTAGTTTGTCCTGGGCTAGTGTAATAGCACCTGGAGGCCACGCCAGGTGGCCTTCTGGAAACCCCACACTCTCAGAACTGGCCCAGTGCCACCTGCAAAGTAGGTGGGGGGGGGTTCATTTCCGAGGCTGCCCAGAAGTCTGCTTTGGGGCTTCCGCGGTACGATGAAAACTGGGCACATGGGGAGGTGATGATGCTGGAATATACTGATCCCTCAGCCGTCTGATGCTGTCATGTGGGCTGAGGGAGGGGAAGGTAGGAATGCAGAAACCTTTGGGGCCAGGCTTCTGGTTTCGTGGGAAAACAGTGATAAGAATTGCAGTCAAGTGCTGTAAACATTTGTGATTCAATTTAGTAACCTTTGCCAATGCTATTCTAAGGAAAATAAATATTTTCCTCATTTGTCTTATCTTGTATAACATACATTCTATTATTATGAACTCAACTGTAGAAGACTTGTAGAGTGGGGAAACTTCTATGAGTACAATTCGATGTTTTGAGAAGATAAGAAGGATGGTTTTTAGTTCTCATAGTTACAGCACATGCATCCATTGCATTAACAGTGGCTATTGATAAAATAATTTTTCTTTAACACCCAAAGAGAAGATTAGGTTCTAAATTCCAGGGTGGGTTTGTAGATTTTTTTGCTGCTTGAATTTTTTTTTTTTTTTTACTACTTTCAAATGACTTGAAATTAGTACTTAATCTACCCCAGCTGTGTATGGGTTACTTTTTTTTTTAATGTTTAATGGCTGATGGTCACATTTATATTTTGTGAACATTTTTGCTTAAATCTATAAATACATGCTCTCAAACTTTCCAAGTTCCCTGATTGGTCTGATAAGCTTTTTAACCCTTCTAGAGTTTCAGATTTGAACAAAACACTATAGACCCTATATAATTCTTAATTGGGGATAAGTTGCATTTCTTGCATTTCTATCTCAGTGCGTAATGGGTCGGGGAGCAGGGTTTGAGTGGCTTACCCTAAGACATATCCTAGTATTTCCATAGCATTTTTCTTCAGCTTTCTTCTGTGTAACTGAAAATTGTTCAGCCTGCCACTTACCAATTATTTGGGGCTAACTGCCTGAATGGTGATGGTAAATCTATTAGCTGACTTTCCCATCCTTTCCCGAACACCAGCTCTGAACCACTGTGGAGCAGTTGTCTAATAAAGCTATTACAGCACAAGTTGGGCCCAAATAGTGCGTCTCGTAGGAGAGCGAGACAGATGTTTGGTCAGGGTTGGGACCCCTTCACCAGGAAAGCCAACCAGTGAGTTGAGGATACTAGGCTTTTGAGCAGGGTCTTACCTTGGGGTGTCATTGGCATTCCTAATTTCACACTGTCCTTTATTTTGACCTTTGAAAGACTTGTGAGGGAAGGTGGCTTACTGGAGAATTCCATCCAAGTGGATTATTTTAGTGTTCTAGAGGGAGAGAGTGATATCTATGAATTTTTAACCTGGCATAAAGGCACTCCAGGGCCCACAGCGTTTCACCCTAATTGCATTCCCAGGCCAGTTGAAAGCTCTCAGTCTTCGGCCTTTTGCCTTGTAATGCAGCTGAGGCTTGTGATTATGATACCATGATGCATGTCCTGTCACGGTTTACTGCTTAATTAATTCCTATTGTAAAACATAGAACTATCGAGGACTAATGTTATTCTCCACCTTGAGCACTGCTCATCTTGTGGACTGCATTCCACAGAGTCTGTGTATTAGCCACACAGACCCCAGCACCTGAGACAGGATTTCTGGTGAGCTCAGGATCCCATCCCAGGTCTTTTCCTATTAAATACATCCTGTCAAAAAATCTGGCCTGACACTTTTCTTTGGCTCACAAAAGGTGGTTAATATCTTTGTTTTATTCTGGGGACATGCAGTGCTGGCACCCAGCATCTAGATTAAGGAACAGAAAGCGCTGGATCAAGAGAGGCTGTGTTCTTAAGGCCCTTCTCCATAAGGTAAAAGTATAGTACAGTAGACACAGTCAAAACCAGAGATGTTTGTACCTCGGACTGACTAATAATTTGATTCTTCTTTAAACCACATGTTCCACATTCATTTGGAATGGGAGATTGAACACTTCTAAACACTTCTAAACTCCCTTGGAGTTCCAGCTCTGAGTCTGGATTTGCATCCTCCTTAGGAGAAAAACAAAAGACCTCTGAGGAAAACCAGGGCTTCCTTAGAGGATGGTTCGGCAATTTAGGTAACAGCTATTATACATTTAGAATTTTCTTCAGGGAGTTGGGGAATAAATGGTATATCAGAGTGTTCTAACAACATGGAAAACTCTCCCTGAGAAGTGTTTTCTCCAGGATGCCTCTTAACCCAGGGTAGGGCACACGTTGTCACACGGTAGACAGGGCTTCCCCATCCATAGCTGGGGCCATTCTCCAGGAAGTCCTAACTTACCCCACACCTGACTCCCCACCAGACAGAAGCAGTTAAAGCAAAGCTTGTCCATTACTTCCCACTCAGCAAAGAGGCTGCTTCGGGTGGAAAGAATACTGTTTTGTTTTGTTTTTTTAACATAAAAAATATAAAAAAGCATAATCAGACTACAATGCATCTGCCTTTTAATAACTTTTATGACTTTTATAACCAGGATTGGGGGAAGGAGCTACAGACTTAACAAGTGGAGCTTACCCTGTTTAAAAAAAAAAAAAAAAGGCCTGCGTGGTACCCCCTCCAAAGCCGACGTGGCAGGAAATAATCCATCACAGATGTTTTCACAACAACCATCATCTGAAGAATGAGTTAAGCAGTATACATACGCCTCCTTTTCCACTACCTATAATATACCATGTGCCCTTGCCTGCTTTCCTTATCTGCACTCAGTCTGTCCTTTATTATTGCTATTATTTTGGAGTTGGATTCATCATTGCAGTACGATGCAGGGTAATGACACCAAGGTAGAGCCACGGTGCATCAGCAGAGCGGGGATTCCTATAGACAGGCAGCGTGGCGTCCTTCAGGGACCAGCAGGGTGGTGCTTTTAGGCTTTGTGGCTGTGTCATTGCAGTGAAGCACGTTAACGCGGTGTTTCTGATGTCCTGACTCTTTCAGGATTCATGGAAAGGCACCCACATTTATTTTTCTTTATGAAGTCTTTACTTAATTGAGGGTGTAGGTTCATGCTCTAATAATTCAAATCATTAATGCTGTTCCCATTGGAAATAGTCCTGAACGCCCCATCTGTTGCCACCGCTACTACTTTAAGGCTGTCTCTGCCTCCGCCTTCATGCATTCTTATAAGCTCCCATAAAAATGCAGGGCTCATTTAGTGAGATTGATAAGATCCCCTTCATTTCTTTGCGTGTTGGTTGTGGAGGAGACGCGAGGGCTGTGATTGAATCCCCAGAACCTACAAGGTAGTACAGTGCACGTGAGATGACGGGGCCGAATATCCTAGTGAGCAAATGTGTTTATTTGCTTTAAAACCAAGTGGCCTTTTCTAGAAGGTATTTTTTATTACTCTGTCTTCTGCCTATTGCTAAGTAATTAGTGAGCAACTATATTGAGTCACAGAAATTTATTTTTTTAAAGGGGTGAGTTACCTGTCATTTTCAAGGGAAAATGGAGGGCTGTACTTCTTTATCCCCACATTGTGGTTTTAGTTTGTCATTTCAACCGCTTTACTTCGACTGCTGTTCTCCCTGCTTTCTTCCCTCCCTCCTTTTATTATAATTTTTTTTTAATTTCAAGGAGGTCTTTTCTGAGCTTTAGCTTCTGGCATTTTCCCTGCTTCATTTGTTTTAGTGCTAATGAAATGGCTAACAGTCAATGAGGGGCAGAGGAAAAAGCACTGGGTCTGAAAATTCATGTGCTATATAGTTACCTCCCAGATAATTAAGGATAAGTTTATGTTTACATGGTAATCATAATCATGTTGCCCTCATCTGTGTAGCAATTTGCAGTTTATAAAGAAGCTTCATGTTCCGTATATTATTTGATCCTCTGAACAACATTGTATGATAGGTAGAACAGGTGGCATTGTCCCCATTTTACAGATGAGGAGACTGAGGCCCAGGGGTTATTGTGTTCTGCCCAATGCCATTCAAATAGTGAGCAGAGTCAGAATTTGATATGCCAAGTTCAGGATTCTCTGTTCTGAGTGCTTGGTCATTTACCTACTGACCAGCTAGTTGAGGAGAGGATTCACACTCTGGAATAATTGTCATTTGCTTCCATTGTATAAATTGAAAGGCTATTTGTTTTCATCCCGAAAGAGCTCTCTGAAGAGGCTGTTTGTTTCTATACTGAAGTTTACACATTTTCACTCCGTCTATAGTGTTTCTCCACAATGTAGCAAAAAAGATAATTTACTCTGGAAAGTACTTTTAATTCAATCGATGTTAAATATGTATTATAGTAAGCATTTGATTGCCTTGAAAGTCTTCTGTTTGTGGACAGAGCTGTGTATGCGTGTTTCTCTATGTATATAGATGTGTGTGGCTGACTTATCTAAAGCTCTGTTTTAACTATTTACTAATAAAGCAAATGAGGGTTCATTTTAGATCTTTTAGTGTTAATAATAAGATATAGCTTGATAAATTCTTATGTGAATGTCACACTTTAACCATTACTGGGAACACCCCTTCTGATATTCTCTTGATGCGTGTGATAGAACGCGGAGTCCAGTGGCTGAAGCAAGTAAGGCTCCCTCTCCGCCCTGCATCCCCCGCTTCCCCGCCACCCCATATAATAATAAGCCTGGAAGTAAGTGATTCATGGTCAGTGTGATGGAAAAGATGCTACTGAGGACATAGACTCCTCGCCTTCCTGCTCTGCTATCTTTCACATCTTGCATTCATCCACTTGAGGGGACGACAACTGCTGCACTTCCAGGATGGCATCTTCATTCCAGACAGGAAGGAGGAGCAGAGGGCAAAAGCCTCATGCCCATTGTCCATACCCTTTCGAAAATTTTCCTAAAAGGCCAGTGACTTCTGACAAATAAACTGTAAATAGCAGTGTCTGCCCAGTGCTGCAAGTGGGTCTCGGAGGCAAGTATATAGCTGGGCATATTGCCACTCCCAGAAAATCAAGCTTCTGCTAGTAAAGAAGAAGGGATAAATGGATATTATGTAGGCAGTTCGCTGTGTCTGTCATGATTTTGCAATGGGAGTAACTGATTTTGTTATTAAACCCATAGTTATATCTGTAAAAAAATAGTTCCAGAGGTTGAATAAGGCAATAACAGCTCAGTCTGGAGTTGCGCAATTAATTGGATTGAGGTTCACTATGTCTTATGTTTCTGCGGCAAATATGTCAGGAATAGGGAGCACATTTTCTATTGAGAGCCACTGACCCATAGGGGATAGTTCACAAATTTACTGTTTTTTTTAAAGAAAACTAACTGTAAGAAGAAAAGGTCAAAAGTTTCCATTCTGCTTTTTCAACCGGAAATTAGATAATCTAAAACTTCATTGAATAAATAATAGGCTGAATAGTTAAAATTATTCCTTTTAAGATGATTGTACTAAAGAGAACAGAAACATGTGATAGAAAAGGAGTAACAGACAGCTAAAAATAAGCGAAATGGTTTGCCAGTGGGTTTCTCTGTGCAAATACTTTTTCTTTCATCTTGATGCGGATTTTCCTCTCTCCCCGACAAAGCTTACTAAAATCAACCCCCCTCCATCCCAATTTACTCACAACAAACATACCTAGAACCCATACTATCCAGGCATAGCATCTATTTCTGTCAAAATTATTAGTAAAATAGGAATAGAAAGACACGTAACATGATAAAAGATTCTTTCAAACCCATAACCGACATCACTGTTAATGTTGAAACCTTAGAGGCATCCTCCCGAAAGCCAGGCAAGACCAATAGTGCCTCTGTCAACCACTTTTGTTTATCATATTTCTGGAAGTTGGAGCCAATTCAAGAAATGAGGTATAACTATTCCCAAACGGGGAGACAAATGCACCCTTTCTTTCTACAGATGATACTTATCACCCCAGATACTCAAATGCATCAACTGAACGTGACTAATGGAATGAATATAGGTTTTTATTTATTTTTTGTCAAAGCATAACAAGATGTACAACTAGATGAATTTTAACAAAGTGAATGCATCTTTTGTAACGAGCACCCAAGTCAAGCAACAAAACAGTTCCAGCACCCCAGAAGGCTTCCTTGAGCCCCTTTCTAGTCACTACCCATGATCTTCAGGAGGTGGAAATGTAGACGGTTTTATTCTTTTTCTTTGTGGGTTCTTGAGTTTTCTAAACTTTCAACAGTAATGTAATCAGAAAGAAAAATGATCATTATATATATATGTGTCTGCGTGTATGTACTTTTTCTATAAGGAGTTCTGTTATTTCTAGGCTGGAATTTCCTTTCATCTATTAAGTACAGCCACTGTCCGTTGAGTCAGTAACTAATTTTTAAAAGGGGTCTTGAAATTCTATCTCCCACTAGCTACCCATTCTCACTCCCACCCCTATAGTAAAAAGGTCTGTTGATGACTTGGAAGTAGGAATCAGTTTAAAGACTATGAATGAGAACAGGTAGTCTGCTCTCATTGAGAAATTCAAAGGGTTAATATTCCTTTGACCTACCAAATTGGCTAAGAAGTAGTTTGGTGCCATTACCAGTATAGGACCTTCCTGCTATAAATGAGACTATTAATCACTCGGTTCCATATTTGACTCCCTCCATCTCTCTCTCTTTTTGCCTTTTGATGTCTATTGCTTATTGCCTAAACTTTATCTTATTTACTCCTCTAGATTGTGAACCTTATAGAAGAAACTGGACACTTTCATATCACAAACACAACATTTGATTTTGACCTTTGCTCGCTGGACAAAACCACAGTCCGTAAACTACAGAGTTACCTGGAAACATCTGGAACATCCTGAGGCTACAACAACTGGATGCATCAAAAACTCTGGTTTTTTTTTTGTTTTTTTTTTGGTTGTGATTTTTTTTCTTGTTTGTTTATATGGAAACACTCAGAATGATGCAACCAAAAGGGAAAAAATAAAAAGCAAACAACCTTCAGCTTTATTTTTCTTTAAAGCCAGTCATCATCTCTTGATAAAGGAGAGGTTAAGCAAACCAGCCTCAGCGGACCACTCTTCTCTCCAAGAAAATCCCCGGGAAGAGTTAGCCTGGATAGCCTTGAAAACAAACAGATCAAATACAACACGAGAAAACTTAAAGAATGTGTATGGTATCATGTATCTCTCTCTGTGGTGGTTCATTCCACAGGACGAATGCATATTCAACACACTGCCTTATTACATAACTGATCTATTTATTATCGCATACAGATATTCTAGAGTCGTTGAGGGAATGACACCACAAGACATTCTAAGTACTCGGTCCCGTGGATGCTCTTTCAATGCAGCGCCCTTGCCATCCCAAGCCCAGTGACCTTACTCGTATACCGTGCCACTCTCCACCAACTTTTTCCAAGTCCCTTAACTCGTTGCAGTCTGTATTTTCCACCTTGTTTTTCCAGTCCCAGGACACAAATGATCAACTGGGGGGACCAAATAGCCACCCTGATTTTCTTCTTTGTGGTCTTTTTCCTGAAAGTTGGGGCCCAGTCCTTGGCTGTACCCATATAATGATCTTGGACCATGGTTAGAAAATGCACCAAATAGGATCATACGAATTGCTGTCTAGCCTTAGTCAATAAACCTGTAGGACTTTTAAACAAACGTGTACCTGTAAACGTCCTGCATCCAGCATTGTTGAGATGTCATCAACATCCTTGTGTCTGTTTTACTGTTACGGTATTAGGTAAATATGGAAGTGAATGCATTCCACAGGATCATAATTTTTAAAAGAGGAATTCTGGTTCTGTTTTCTAAAGAAATGTTGTAGAAATTCTTAATTTGGTTCTATTTATTAGTAAGAGTTTCAGCTTTCTTCGGCTGCCAGTGTGTTACCCATCTTTACCATAAAACCTGGAAGAAGAGATTTTTGTTTGTTCACATATGATCCTCTTAGACTCTTTTATATTTGAAAAATTAAAATCTTTCTTTGGGGGAAAATTCTTGGTTATTCTGCCATAACAGATTATGTATTAACTTGTAGATTCAGCGGTTCGATACCTGTTTAGTCACTTGCTTATGTTTCCAGAAGGATTTCTTGTATTGGTGAATATAAAGATGGTTGGGGAGGGGGGGATATTTTTGTTCTTGATGTACCCTGTTTTGAAACTAGAAATCTGTCCTGTGGCATGCAAAAGAAAGCAAATTATTTTTAAAAGAAAAAAAAAAACCAAACCAAAGTACTTTTGGTGTCATTATTCCATTCTCTCCATAAGTGGAGAATGCAAAATGAGAACAGTTCATCTTCCAAGTTTTTGCTAGGAATTCAACCGAAAAGAAAAGAAACGAAGAAATACTTCTGGATCCAAAGGTTCGTTCACTGGATCAGCCTTAAGAAAGTCTCTATGTGTGCTCATGGACCAGTATCTCCCTTGTTTATTCCCATGCCAGATGCTGTCTTTTCATACAGAGATTAACTAGTGTCTGTACAGAAAATGGTCTTTCCAGACCCATTCTTTTGGGCAGGAATGTAAATGCAGATTGATAATGGAGTTATTTCTGCATTTCAACAAGGGGATTTTTTTTTTTTTACATTGTTTCTTTCTATCCAGAGACACTATCTTTTCCTTTAAAAAAATTATAATACAGCCATGCTCCTTGTAAATTACTTTTCAGAAGCATCCCATTGAGGACAAGTGTACTTTTTCAATAATGTTATGACTCTTGATGATTGGCATGACCGACCTTGAAGCATTTGTTTTGTAGTCCACTTCTCAATGTTTAATTACAGAGAAACTTTCTGAGTCATTTTGGACATTAGGTGACTGATGAATTGAGTGGTTTTAGTTGTGTTTTGTTTCTTTTTTTAACTTTACAGGTGAAAGGGGTGGGCAATGCTTATATGGAATTTTTTGCAACATTTAAAAATCTTTAAAAATTTCTAAATGCTAATCCACATATTCTAATTAAGCCAGAAATGTATGTGGTTTAACTAAAATATCTATATAGCTTAACTAGAAATGTATATATGTAGTTTGGGCCATTTTTATTTTTGTATCTAAATTGTGTGGCCAAAACCATGATTTGGCAATGTAAAGATTTTTTTGTTCCCTAGGTTACTAACCAAGAAACTGGTTAACATAAGTAACCAGACAAAAAGGATAGCAAGAAGGGAAGCTATTACAGTGATAAACTTTAAACCTAAAATTTAGGTAATAAAGTAAATGTCTTCAGAATATCACCTGTAAATTAATAAAATTCAGGAAACTTGCCCTTCTGTTATTCATAGAGACAGCAAAATGAATTTTCCATGAAATTCCAATAGAATAAGAGTCATGCTGTTGAGTTTTTAGAAGTTGAACTCTTGCTCTCGTCTAATTTTTAAATGCAGAAATAATAAATCCCCTTTCCATTAAATTCAAATAGTTATACTTAAAGTAACCCACTCAGTTCTGCCACGTTTATATACACTCACCTTTAAAACCTGTTAAAAGATTTTTGGCATGCGTGGATTCTAACGGTGGCTTTGGTTTTTTTAAGCACAAAGGGAAAATGGCAGGGTTTAATTTTTTGGTCTAAATAAAATTAATTGGGTGAGTGTGACTATGGTTTAAGCCAGCCAGAGTATGATAAACTTTCTTTAAATTTTCCCCCAGTAATTTGAGGGGAAGGAAACATGTACAGAACTTTTTTCCCCCCTTATCAATTACCTTTTGCCCCTGGTTTCGCAGCAGGATATGTATGAGAGGGGGTGCTTCTATCTTAGCATATAGCAGACGTGTTAGCAACAAAAATGCTTGCAGCTATTTTGTTTCTTCACCATAATCCACCTCTCTCTCTCTATGCAGACAAATAGAGATGTCTATATATGCTTGCATATTGTGTCAAAGTTGGGGAGAACATAAAAACTTAAGATTAGGAAACAAAAACTGTAGAGGAAAAAAGTCCTAGGAGAGTGTCCTAAACATTTTAAAATTGCGAAGCAAATCTCTCTAATCTGAATAATTACCCACATTTTGTGGAAAGAGCCAATAAATTTGGTTCTCTTGCACTAAAAACTTTCTTCCACCAAAAATGTTTCTCCTGATAACTTTTACAGACCTAGCTACTCTTTAAAATAGACAGTTTAGGCGTGCGTAACATCCCACGTACTGTTTCAAGCCCCGCACATGTTAACAAGTTGACATATTGTTTAAGAGAGACTTTATTCGTAAATGTTTTAACTCTCCCCAGGTGACAGAGTTGGATGTTCAGTGTTGGAAGTGGTCAGTGCTGGTGTTGGGTGGTGTGTGTTCATTTTTCTCACTGTGGAGGTGACCAGCTCTGGACTAGTTTGCTGCATGCTCGTTACTTTCCACCCTTAGCATTTTTGTGTACTAATGCTTTGTACTCCATATGTACACACATCTTATCGTCTTGCTTTGGACTGTTGCTCTAAAGCTATGAGTATAATGACTACTACAGCTGACATGAATGCTGAGGAGTCGATTCCCATGATTTAGTCTAGTCGGGCTGGAAGTCTACATCTTTTGACCTCTTTTGTTTTATATGATGCCTTTTTATCACGTAGGCACCGCCGTCCCCAAATATCCCTTGTAAAGATGCATTGAAGAAGTCAAAGGAAGACAAAGCCACGTCTGTCTGTAAACTGTAAATATGTATTTTGGCGCTTGTACTCCAGTATTCTGAAAATAGAGTTATGATGGAAATGCTGACAGATCCTTAACGGTGGCCAGAGCTACCATGCAGTGCAAAAATAAATTAAGTAAATTGTATTCTTGAGATTAACAGCGCAAGGCCAGTACGTTTTATAAATCTGTCAGTATCTTTTTTTTTAATGGAGTGTGTATGTGTAGTTATGTTGAAAGATACACTGTGTATGTGTGTGTAGATGCTATTATGTGAACTACAAGGCATTCGTCAGATGTATTTCCCATCTCTAAAACCCATGTTGAAATGTAAGTACAGATGGACAGAAATAGGTGTTTCACTTAAATTCATATCGAATCTGTTGTGGCTCCGTTTTCTTAACAATTCAGTAAGACTGTACGTTGTAAAGAGTCATTCGACCAAAGTTTGGTTTCCCTTTGCATACAGGAAAGATGAGCCCCCAGCCTTTCTCAAGAAGTGATGCTGGTCTTAAGGAAGAAAGAATGGCGAGATCAGAACCAGCTGAGAGCACAGTTCGTGCCCCATTCATCTGTGAGTCCCTAGGGTCTAGCACCACTTTCTGTGTCCTAAAACCAGTACATTCTTTAAGCTCTGCAGAGACTGGACAAGAAATGGTAGGGTACATTCTTGGAATAAACCAGGTTACTTGTGCATGGTGTTTTTTTTTCTTTTTCCCCCTATTTCTCCCAGAGGTTTTGTTCATAATCTAAACAAAGGCCTTGCATTTACTCTAATGACAAGAAATGCTACCTTGATTGGACAGGAAGGAGAAAAACTACATCAACAAAGAGAATAGAATACTTTCAGTTTGGCAAGGAACCAAGGAATTGGATGTAACGCTCTATGTAATGCTCTTTAAGAGTAAAGAGACATTAGATTTGAGAAACTCACCTTATCTTCAGGCAACAAGCCATGAGGGGATGATAGTGGACTGCCTGGTATCTTATCAACTAGCAACTGATTTTAGGTGTGGAAACATCAGTCCCAGATGGGCTTGGCTGACAGTTAAGCTTTTGAATGACCAGGCTTGAATTGGACTAATCTCTTCCCTTGTTTCAGCATAGATATTCATTTGTTTATTTTAAAATAATGGCCTGGAATTTTCTGCAGCATGGAGAAAGTCAGGGTGGGCATCCTGGGCCTGCTGAAGACAACTCAGGTTGTCAACTCCAAGTGCTCTCACACGGGAAGAGCACTGAGCCCCAGTTCCCCCCAGTACATTTGTTTCACCGTCTCTCAGAATTATGGTCCCACTTGGATACGCAAGGGGTCCTGGAGAGAGATGGCAGCTCAACTGAGGCCTGACGCCAAGACCTCTCTGCTTGGGAATTTGGGGATATAGTGTCCAAAACTAATGAGCTGACTAGTGGAGTAGCTACGGGTATTTTATGGGTCTCCTTGCCTGGAATACCACCCAAATAGAGAAGCCTGAGCACACTTCAAGGCTTCTGCTTTCTCTGCCTGCTAATAGTATCCACACCTTCCTGTTTATGTGGCCCCTTCCCTTTAGGGCCATTTCCAGTCTTTTCCAGAGGTTGTTAACTTGCCCTGGGCTGTCAGCTTGGCCTCTTGGTCTTAATTTCCCCTTAATTAGAGAAGGGTGACCAATGTGGTTCCCACGCGGTAGGGAGAGACGTACGTGGCACAAACGGAAAAACACTCCAGTAATTATAACTGGGCCCTATAGCTGTCAAATAACAGCAAAAATAATCTACCACCTGAATGGGAAGGCTCCTTGAGTCCACGTTGATGATAACGCAGGGCGCTGGGCCGTCAGCACGGAATAGGTGGCCACAGGGACTGGGGAGATGGTGGTGAGTAAAGGCAAAGCAATTTGCTCCTTTTCCCTTGTAATCATGTCTTCCAGCACATGCGGGCCTCCACTGCAGGGCTCTGAAGTTTCAAAAGGGTAGAAAAGGATAAATCCAGGCCATTAAAAGAAAATAATCAAAGCTATTGAAAAGATAAAACAAATGAGTCGCACTAAAAGGGCCGTCTGTGCAAGTAATAAGGTTGAAATACTGATACTGATTTCCTAGCCGAACAGCATTCCTCACACATGTGGTTTGTGTATCCGCGTCTGGGTGGGTGGTCTGGTGAGAAGTGCTAAATGCAGCAAGATGGCTTAGTTTTTGAGCAGTGGAGGGAAGCTTTGGGACAGGCTCAGCCCGTGGCATCTATAGCCCCTGCAACATAAAGAGGCTTTCCTTTTGCTTTGTTCCAGGAGGGAAAGTTTTAACTTGGCTTATTCATTTCAATATGAGTCTCTGTTCTGCCCAGAATCAAAGGGTAGGAGGTTTTTGTGTGTGTGTGTGTGTGTGTGTGCATGTTTTTTTTTTTTTTTTAAGCACCTCCTTGTTCCTCGTCCCACCCCTAGGAGGTGGGAAGTATGGCATAGAATGTGATAACTCTCCGTTTGTTCTAATTTATTCCCTGGGTGCTAGGCAACTATACACATGTCTTTGGAAAGAAAGTGATGCTATTTTAAATAGCACCTCAGTCTAGATAGGACAGGAAAGAGTATTAAAGGCACATATTATGAATCCAGTCCACAAACAAAAGCCAAAGGCAGATGGACTCCCCCAGAGGCACATATATATTAATGACAAATGAAGTACACTCAGTTCAAAGGGGAGACTTGTTAAGGGAAACTTCTCAGAAAACAAGGTGCCCATCGATTCATGGCTTTTGACAGACATGGATCATTGCCAACTCATATCTGAAGACAGATTGCTTCATGAATATTCCTCAGAATTGGTGACTGTTGCGGTCTTTATTTTGAATATCCATCACTTGGGGGGATAGATCATTGTTTTCCACATTATAATATTTATTTGTTTACAGGTTTATTGCCTTTCTCCCCCACTAGAATGTAAGCCTGATGAGCACAAGGGCTTTGTCTTGTTATACTACTGACTCCAGGACCTAGAGCAATTCCAGGACAGACTAGGCACCCATATTTGTTGAGTGAAAATGTGGGAGTATTCTGTAAAACATTGACCTCTTTTAACATTTTATGAAAAAAGGTTTTGTGTTTAAGTAAGTTTAGAAAAACTGCCCAGGATTTGACCCTCTTGGAAATTCATGACACGCTACTCTGTTAAATTTCTGGGAAGCCATATATTCTGCCAACAACCACCAAACTTGTTTACTTGAACACAGTATTTCTCAAATTGTATGTAACAAAACAGTAGTCTACAACACAAGACAATAATAGATGTTTTGCTTTGAAGTTCCTTCATCAACATAATTTTTATACGATATTTCATTCTTCAAGGTTTACAACATAAGTTGGCATGCTACAGGTTCACAGAAGGACAGCACAGCTGTTAATATCCCCAGAAACGGTTTTCTGGGTTAGGTGACCATGGTTCAAACTGGAACATTTTTGAGAAGGAAATTGGACACTATTAGTAATTATCCCAGGACAACGTGAGTAACTGGGGCTGTCTTTGACAAACCAGGGTATGTGGTAGGTCATCCTATTTCCAAGGAGCGCACTTTGGGACATGGCAGAACTGAAGATTTACCCTCAGATTTCTGTTTTTGTCACTTAGGCATGTACATGATAAAGGGTGGTTGGGCTCTTTATGGTAACAGAAGAGCATCCCCACGGCGGTAGGGGCAGGCCCTTAGGATCCAGGGTGTAAAAGGCATTTCCAATGTTGCTGAAGAGCCATGGTGGTTGAAGCCATCCCTCACTCCCCCCACCGCTTCCCCTGTGTTAGCCTATCACTTGAATAGATGAATAGGCCAGTAGACGATCAGTCCTTTCTGCAATATATGCAACATACAACATATTGGGTCCCTGGCCCTGTTCTCAGAGCCTATTGCATGCTGAGGTTGTGGTGTTTTTCCAAACAGGATATCTGACGCCTTTGCTCAAGATACTACCTCTTCATTGCCACCTGCTGAGTCACTCTGCCTGCTGCTGCTGCTTCCTGGGAGTCGACAACCTCTCCCCACTCATTGCTGGAGCTGCTCAGTTGGCAGGTTCTCTCACTGTTGGACCATGTTCTGGAATTTTGGTGCTCTCTACTCTGCCTCTAGGTCCTGCTACCTGGTATCCTTTGATGTTTTAGTGGTTCCAAGTTGCACGGGTATAATTGCTAGTATAGATAGAACAAATACTCCAAAAGTGTTGAATGAATGAATGGCTGTAAATAAACCTCTTGGCTTGCGAGGGGGTTGCTACATAGTCATTCTCTGATGCCTCTTTCTCCAAACTTCTCTTATTCTGCTTCTGTTTTAAAGGTAGTGTATTATGATGACAAAAATCACAGACATTGGAGTCAGAAAGGCTTGGTTTTGAATCCCAGAACTGCCACTCCTAGCCCTAAAGCCCTAACCTTTCTTGCCCCTTGGTTTTCTCATCTGTGAGATGGGAATAACAAATTCATCCTCAAGTATCTTTATCCTAGTTGTCCACGTGTTGTGATGTGCCCACTACTCAAACAGCCATGGCCATTGACCATCCTCACATACAGGTTCTTGCAGGATAATTATCAGCTACATAACTGCTGCCTTTGTAGCTGTTTTCAGCCTATGGAAAGGAAAAGGAGGCAGAGGTAATACGTCACAATTTTCAAGTTTCTTTCTGGCCTCAGAGCTAGGTCACATAAAACTGGATTGAACACATTTCCCCTTGATGAGCTTGGTTGCTATAGAGATAATGTTGTGAAGCTGAGGTCAGAGGTTCAACCCCTTTAGGAGCCCACTTGCTTTGTCCCCTTGTATGGCTACAAACTTCCCAGTCTTATACAGCCATGCCACGAATGAGTCTCGGGTCTTAGAAGGACAGGGAGACAGCGTGCCCTTTCAAACATGACTTTATAACATCTTCTGAAGGGGGGCTATTGTACGGTTTTATCATCATTGCCATCTTTAGGCAACTGTGGCTTACCATTTTGGTGAAGGGTGTTTGGGTGGGAGACCATCCTCTCAATAATATTGGCCATTTCACCTGGAGTAAGCCCAGGTTGTGACCTTGGTTAGAGAGACATTCTTCTCAGTTACCATATACACCTTAGAATGATATCAGTCCTTTTGTTTTTAAAAGCAGACATGTATACCAGGTAGAAATGGCCACTGTTATCATATAGTCCTGTGATTTGATTTATAGTGAGCATCTCTGTAACTCTTATTTCAGCATTGTACTCTTAAAAGCCATACCACAGTTTTGATGGGATGTGGTCAGCCACATCACTTTGTAGAGGACCCCAACATAGCCCTTTGCTATGTTGAAATGCAAAGAAACGCCACCTTAGTCACTATTTTTCCCTGTATTCTTTTTTCCCTTAAACATTATGTGATGTGTTAATGTTCCATTGCTGCTATAACATATTACCACAGATTTAGCGGCTTAAAACAACACAAACTTATTATCTTACAGTTCTGAAGGTCAGAAGTCTGAAATGTGTTTTCACTAGGCTAAAATCAGAGTGTCCGCAGGGCTGCATTCCTTCCAGAGGCTCCAGGGGAGAATCAATGTCCTTGCCTTTTCCAGCTTCTAGAGGCTGCCTGCATTCCTTGGCTCCGGGTCCCTTTTTCCATCTTCAGCGTCAACAGTATAGCTTTTAAAAATATTTCCCTGACTTCCACCTTCTGCCTCCGTCTTCCATCTTTTATGAACTCTTGTAATTACCTTTGGACCACCCAGAGAATCCAGCATAAATTCTCCGTCACAAGTTTCTTTACTAATCATAATCGTACCTGCCTCATTTACCATTTAAAGTAATATATTCACAGGTTTTAGGAATTAGGATCTTTGGGGGGCTATTACTGCGCCCACCACAGTGGGGAGATGCCAGTGTTGAAATCCCCATCCTTCTGGAAGTTTAAGCAGATAAACTTCTACTTAGATATCTAAGTAGAATTTGTCCACCCCACATTAAAAATTAAAGAAATTTTGCTGCTCGTTCCAGCTGTTCATGATATCATACTTTGTGATGATGACTGTAGTAGTGAATTTTTTTTCAGAAATGGGAGAAAAATCTACAGTGAACCATATTGAAAGGTTATTTAAGGTTTTAGCTGTGGTGATGGAAATTCAGTCATTCAACAGGTATTTATTGAGTACCTACCGTGTGCCAAGCACTCTTCTGAGGAGCTTGTGAAAATGTAGCTGCGGTGGCCACAGAGTTTCCTTTCCACTTTGCTGGGATAGAGACTCTTTACTCCTGAGCGAACCATCAGGTGGTTAGGACTTGTTGGAAGCAATATGGAAATCCCTAACTGGAACAACAGACTGAACAGCCTTTCTGGGCTCCCAGCCTTCTTATTCCCATTGCTGATGGCAAACTCCTTAATCTGCTCTGAGTTTTCACAAGCCCTGAATAAGTAGTTCAACTTAAAGCAATGCACAGAGAGCAGTCTGGGGCACTGACAGGACAAAGGAACCAGCCTCGCAGCGTCTGCCACCAGGTCGGTGTGTAGTTGCTCCTTGTTGCTCTGGTTTGTCGAATAAAGATGAAAATCCGATGACGTCAGCATCATCCTACACCATCTACCTCTGTGGTTCCCACAGGCTGAGCTGTGGTCTGGTTTTACCAGCATCACCCAGGGAGCTTTTACAAGCTATTCCCTTTCCAGAGGCTCTGATTCAATGTTTTTGCACAAAGCCTTGGGTATCGGTAATTTCAAGTGGTCCCTAGATTATTCTAATGTGAAGCCAGGGTAGGAGTGTAAAAATTGAAGTCCTGGTTCCCACTTCTAGAGATTTTGATTCAGGCAGCCTAGAACAGGGGCCACAAATCCCGATCGTTAAAGTTCCTAACGTGCAGCCAGTTTTGGGGACCTAGCAACAATCTTCTGGTACCTTCAGCTATCAGGATTCTGTTTCCCAGGGGTCCCTGATGCTAGTCAGGGACTTATTAGGGATACAGATTTCTGGAGTCCATCTCTATCCTCACCTTCCTGATCCAGACTCTGGGGGTTAGAGTTAGGTTTAACAAGTTCTCTAGGCGATTCTTACCAGAGAATTGTAGGAAACACTGTAGAGCTAATTAGGATCCTGAGACAAAGAACTTAAAGTTGTGCCTTTACTTCCAGTGACTTATAATTTAGCCCACAAATCCACTCTCAGTCCCTGCATTTGGCTGATTTGCCCGTGTGGCCAGTATTCCTGGGCTGGGGTTGGTGGCGTACCAAGGATGGGGCATTGCACAAGTAGCACGGCCTACTGTGCTCAAGTGATTCTCAGAGTTTCTGTGTGTTGATGGTTGCCTGGAAAGTGATGTGTAGTTCCCTGTTAGGTCATCTGATAGGTTCACAGTAAGAAAGAGGGAGGGATGTTCTAAAGCAGTGGTCCCCAACGTTTTTGGCACCAGGGACCGGTTTCGTGGAAGGCAATTCTTCCACAGATCAGGGGTGGGGTGATGGTTTCGGGATAATTCAAGCACGTTATATTTATTGTGCACTTTATTTCTATTATTATTACATCAGCTCCACCTCAGATCATCAGGCATTAGATCCCAGAGGTTGGGGACCCCTGTTCTAAAGCACAGTGCGTAGGAAAGAGGCAAATCAGATGCAAATCCATCTGGATAAGAATAAACCAGAAGTACTTAAGAATGCACCAACTGAATTTTCTCTGATGGAGACAACATGTTGGCACTGAAACCTTGAGTCTGTCCTGATTCCACTAACCCGCACCAAGTATAAATTTTTAGTTTCTTTGACATGATCCAATTTGTTACCAATTCTAGCATAAGAAGATTACTGTTTATTCTTACTGTTTTAGTTTTGCCTTTCAGTAAGTGAGCTATTTCCTCATGTCTTTACTCAGTAACCAAGGTCGAAAAATTGTTTCCCTGAGATTATGTATGTAGCCTTCCCCTTTGTAGCTTTGTTAGCCTCCAGATGATCTCCAGTTTGGATGTTCAGGCCCAAGAATTTTTGTACAGAGTCATCCAAGTCTTCCTCACAGGTGGTTTTCCAGCACATGTACACAGTCGAGTCCCCAACCCACCGATGGTGTCCTCACACCTCACCAACTTATACAAACTCAAAGCCATTTGCCCTGCAGTCTCCACAGACTTGACTGTAGCACTGATTTATGACCTAAAGGAACAGAGATTTCAGCTTAGGTTTTGGATGTTTTCTGTGGACCAGTGACGATGGTGATTCCCAGTAAGTTGACTGAGCAGGAATAGTATTTATTTTTTCAAGTCATCCTACTTTCATAGGATTCAAAGCCTTTTCTGCAAGGGTCATTATTGGTCATGATTGATCTTGCATTGAAATCCTTCAGGACAATAAGCTTATTTGTATGGAAGCAAATTTTTGACAAACTAAGTCATCCATTTTTCTCTTTCTTCAAAATGGAAAGCTAAGATGCCACTGATTTTAAGGTATTTAAAAGGTTCATCAAATATCTTTACCTGATGGCTACACCTCATAGGAAATATGTTTGCTCTAAGAAAGTGTAATTGCTACCTTCTTCCCTGAACATCCCCTTATGAGGAAGGTGTTGGTTTCATTCCTTGAGTGGTTCCTGTGTTGATTCCTAACTCTGGGTCAGCCTGTCCATTGCAGTTGGTAGCAAATGAGAAGGAAGGCGGATTTCTTGAAGGGCATTAAAATTAGATATTGATTTTTTATCCCCTCCCCTTTCTCTTTGTTGATTTGGTTATTGGTGAATAGAACTGATACATAGGATGGAAACTTGAATAATTGTGGTAAGTCTTGCAAAAGCCATTCTCGTCTCTTAATGGAGTTCTCTCAACAGGCACCAAAGCTCAAGGGGTAGGCAAATTAATAATTCTTGGAAAAGCCTGCTTGTCTCAGGGCAAACTTAGAGTGACATGTCATCCTCCACTGTGACAAATATACCATCAGCTTTGGAGGCTTTTCTTTTTTATCCTCCTATGTGGCTTTGATTTTGTGTGCTCCTGACTTTCCTGAATGCAGGTCTTCTTATGAGCTGCGTGTTATTTCAACAGTGTGATAGAAATTATAATTAAACCAATAAATAGCTGTTCCTCTTCCTAGCAGGTCCACCCGACGGTTATCCTTTCATCAACTGCCAACTGAAGTGATATTCCAGGCTGGGAGCTAGCTCTGAGGGTACGAAGTTGAAGAAGCAGCTCAGTCACAGGTCTCAGAGCTAGAGGGGGTGCTAGGCAAGAAAATCAAAGTTTGCAGGCAGGGCAATGTATGGCATGAGGGAGTCACTGCAGGGCCAGGTATAGGGGTTTGCGTGGAGTTCCACAGAGCACCCAGGAGGCATGTAACAGCCTGTACAGGAAGGCATTCTAGGAAGAGGGAACAGTATGGACAAAGGGGAAAGTACTGGGGGCAACTACATCTAGTTTGATTTGACTCAAAGATAGGCTACAGGTAGGGGGGAAGCAGGAGATAAAACTGGAAAAGTAGGTAGAGGCCAGATGATGGCAGTCCTTGTTGCCAGACTAACAAACTTGGGCTTCATTCACTGGAGACATGGGCAGCTGTGGTGGGTGGGAGAAGCAGGGACGGCTTTGCTTTGTTAGGTGGGGTCCCATACTCCTCCCCTCCATAGGGTGTATGCTGTAAGTGTCCTGCGACCCCAAACTTCTGTGCTCTCGTGGCACTTTCAGCATGAACCTCTGCTACACGCATCTCACAACATTTTCATTACCCTTGTATTAGTTATCTGTTGCTGTGTAACAAATTCCCCCAACATTTAGCAGCTTAGAACACCACATATTTTTTTTATCTCACAGTTTCTGTGGAATCTAGGCCTAACCTAGCTGGGTCCTCTGGCTCAGGGCCTCTCACAGAGTTGCAGACAAGCTGCTGGCTAGGCCACAGTCATCTCAAGGCTCAAGTTTGGTATGATGTGCTTCCAAGTTCATTTAGTGGTTGTTGGCAGGACTCAACTCCTCACAGGCTGTTGGACTGAGGGCCTCAGTTCCTTGCTGGCTGTTGGCTGGAGGACACCCTCACTTTCTTGCCGTGTGAGCTGCTCCAGCTGACAGCTTGCTTTATTAAAGCCAGCAAGCAGAGAGTCTGCTGGCAAGATGGAAGTCATAGTTTTTATAACCTAATCATGGAAGTGATCCATCACCTTTTTCTATATTCTATTCATTAGAAGCAAGTCACTAGGTCCAGCTGACACTTAAGGAGAGGTTACTTCTGTTGCCATGTCAGTAAAAGGAATCTGGACCTGCCAGCTGGGTAATCCCTCATTTGGGGGGATGAGCCTCCCTCTGAGCTGGAGCTTGGTAGTGGATAAGGAGCAATGTTGTTTCTTGACCTGAAAGTGCTGTGGAGTTGGAGGCACTTCCTGATATCCCAGACCCTTGGAGAGACTCAAGGAAGCAGGGAGGGAATTTTTGCTCCTTAGCTAGGCTCCATCCTCCTCCCCTGAAGGGAAATGTGGCAGAGCTCTGAAGCCTGCATGAAGAGAGCAGAGGAAGGAAAAAAAAAAAAAATATATATATATATATATATATATATATATATATATATATAAGAAAGTATCAGCTTGGATTTCCATAGACAGCCTGTTTATGCTTCACCAACTCAACTTTCTGGTTTGTAAATCACAGCCATTTGTCTTTCCTTCTGGGATGTTTTTAGTGGTTGGAAAGCAGTCCACCTCCCAGCTTGGCTTTTGGAGCTCCCATCCCATCCCTGTGTATCCCTGTGCAGGACTAATATGACAGATTCTGCTCCGGGTTTCTCTCTTGTCATTGAGGAGATTCCATTCTACTAGTTATATATATTTTGTTTTTCAAACTTTCCATTGGGATTATGACTTTCCTCAAATGTGATTAACTCCTCGGCCCCTAATCAAATTTCTCAGATGATTACCACCCTTTTCATAGAGGGGGATGGAATTGGCTGGCCCGGACAAGATGACCAGTATCCAATCTGTTCCTAGGAAAAACTGAAATTTCTTTTCCAGTGACATTCATTTGTTTACTAAACTTCTATTGAATGCCTGCGATGGGTCAATCTCAGTGAGATAATCAGGGAGAAGAAAGCATGGTATCAGCCCTATAGGAGCTTATAGACTCTAGCATATTGTGAAGTTGCCTCATTTTATATAAGCTTTCCCTCTCTACAGAAGTGTCATCTGGTAAATAGCTTCAAAATATTTACAAGGAACAACAACAACAAATTGTTCCTCAAATTGTTGAAAAATTTGTGTGATCTCCACTTTAGTGCTCTATGGTATATATTTAAGGAAGGATTTAATTCGGTTCATGTCAAGAGTGAGGAGAGGAGAACCCATGAGTTAAGCGAGTTTGGAGGAAATGTGAGGCTGCGTGGCAGGTGCTAGACCTGGCTTCCCACTGATTTATTGGTCGTCATCTTCCATATCTGCTTCCTCTTTTGGTTAAAATCACCCCCAGTTGAATGAGCCTGGCAAAAATATTTCTCACAAAGGCATTTTGTGCTTGGGGAGGGAGATTGATAAGCCCTTAGTACTCTTGGTGCAGCTCTGTCATATATCAGCTTTATGACCTTAGACAGGTTAACCCGTCACCCTACACCTCTTTCTCAACTGTAAAATGGAGGTAAGAAGAATACCTTCCTTCATTTATTTATTCAGGAATGTTTCATTAAGAACGCTGTTCTAGACTGTGGGGTTCAGAAGGGAACAAAACAAAGTCCTCCCCTCCTGCAGCTTCATTCTAGTTGGACGAGACAGTAAACAAATGTGTAACAGGTTGGGGTAGGGTTGGAATGGAGAAAAGGTCAGCAGAGTGTAGAAGATAGGGTGGAGGTGAGGCTTTATCTATACCGGGAGGACAAGGGAAGCTCGCACAGAGAAGGTGACGTTTGTGTAGGGACAAGGGAGAGTAAAAAGGACAAGTGATGTGACTCCCAGGAAAGGGAGGGAGCATCCCACATGGGAGGAGCAGCAGAAGGAGCAGCACAGCTGGAGGGGAGAAGCTGAAAGGCAGCTACGTAGGAAACACGACTGGTCTACTGGTTGGAGAGATCACAGGGGTCTCCCCATGGCTTGTAGCAAGGACTTGGCTTGTCTTCCGAGTGAGACAGGAGGCCTTTGGAGGGTTCTGTGCAGAGGAGCAGCATCATCTGACTGCTATTTTAAGGAAGACTCGGAAGTTTGGGGGTGGATTAAAAGAGATAATGCAAGAAAATCAACACAAAGCCTAGAACATAGCAAAAACAGAATAAATGCTAGTTTCGGGGAAGAGGGGTCCTGATCCCAAAGATTAAGCCATTGGAAGCATATTTGCAGAGTTCTGTGTCTTCTTGATGTATAGCCATGGATCCTAAAAACTAAGTTCACTCCGTATCAGTAGGGTTTACCCTCTTATGGGGGTAGGAGGGAACATAAATGGTAAAGGAGGCTTGGCTGTTCAGAGTTTAGTGGCTCATAATGATAGCTATGTTTAAGGATGCCTTTGGAGCACGCTCAGAGAAGGGGGAGGTTGACCTGTGTGCATTTTTGCTAGTGGCTTTGTATGGACTGGATTTATTAACTGCCACCCCATCTGCTAAGCCCCACAGATGCTCGGCAAAGCTAAGGCTGGTTCCGATGGCATAGAAGCGGGAGAAAGCCAAGCTGAGCCTGATGCAGGGAGAGGCACAAAGGGCAGTGCTGAAGGTTGGGAGCTGCTCTGCCTAATCTCATGTCAGTAACTGAGCCAGAATGTAAAAATGAGTTTGTACTGAGAAGTGGCAAATTAGAGCTTGCTCACGAGGCTTGCTGAGAATAAGTGCTTCTTAATGGTTTAGGCTGTAACTGGAAATGCAAAATGAATACACAGAAAGAACGGAGCCCAGAGAAGGGCAAGCTGCCTGCTCACCTCTGGTCCAAGTGGCATCCCCGGGGAGCTGGGGAAGAGAGGGTTCCGGTTTGCCAGGTGAGTGAATTTTATAAGCAGGGGCTGAAGCTGAGTCTTGAAAGCTCAGTCCTGCTGTAAGTGAATATCTTGAGGTGCTCGTTAAAGTGGATCTTGAAAACTGTGGTGTTGATGGAGGAGTTTCTCTGAAATCTAGAAAGGCAGGCAACGGGACTCTTTTTCTCTGTGCGTAAAGTAAAAAGGATCCATGAGGCATCAGAGAGCCGAATTCTTTCCAGGCCATTTTGCCTTTTGTAACGGCATTGACATCAGAGGTGTTTGGGTAGACTTGAGTGTTTCAGCACAAATGCGGTGCCTTAAGGTCAAATAAAGCAAGTCCGGGCACTGCCTGTTGCCCTCTGTTCACTTCTGCCTTCCTGTCCTCATTTCTGTATTCCTCTGGTTTCTCTCACGTCTCTCCTTGCTGCTCCCTTTTCCCTCTCACTCACTGTTCTCTTTCATGTGCTTTCTTCCCCTGCCATTCTTTTATGCTAGATTTCTCTTCTTTAATCACCTCTCTTAAGCGTTGGAAGCAGTGAGGGATGCGTGTATTCCCAGCCATCGTTCTG
This sequence comes from Delphinapterus leucas, assembly GCF_059928025.1. Lineage (NCBI taxonomy): Eukaryota > Metazoa > Chordata > Mammalia > Artiodactyla > Monodontidae > Delphinapterus > Delphinapterus leucas. The sequence goes on from NC_143134.1 coordinate 55,987,534, forward strand.
CACGTTGGTCGTTGCCATAGTGTTACTTCAGCCCAAGGGCAGAGAAGTGCAGGAGGTGTTTGTGTTTCTGTCCTGGGGAAGTAGGGCAGCCTCCTGAAGGGGTCTGAGTGTGGAGCAAGAGGTTGATAGTAATATAGGAAGCAGAAATTTGCCTTCAAAGCTTTGGGAAGGTTCAGAGCAGGCTATTTATAATCCATCAGGGGATTAAAAAGAAAATGGGCAGGTTCTGGGATATTGCTATAGATCACCTAGACCAGATGAAAAGATAGAGCAGCTCAGGAAATGTGTTTACAGATAAGAGGCCAATTTAAAAAGCCGGGCCACGATCATGGGGACTTTGACTGATTGCACCTACTAAATAATGTATAAATGAATGTTATTCAACAACTACTGATATTGACTGGAAAAATAACAGTGGACAAGTGGAGGCAAAAGCAGAAGGCTTAGCAATAAATCTTGGCAGTCCAGCCTCTGCTAGGGCACTGGCGGCCCTGACCTTTCTCTCTTGTCCTCCAACTAGACTACTTTCAGCCAGCTTTGTGGGGAATTGATTCTTCATTCATTGGGTCATTCTTCATAGCCACACATTTGAGTACTTCCTGTGTCCAGCTGGATACATTTAGAAGAAAAGACGCAGCCTCAGCTCTGAAGGACCTCGTGGGAGGGAGACAGGAAACAAACCCAGCTATGATCATGAAATCTGTAGAGATGCAGAAAATATGTAGTGAAAATCCAGGAGGCCCAGCTCAGTCTGGGAAGTATCTCAGAACTAGGACCTGGTGTTTTGACTCTGGGTTGAAAGAGTCTTGAGATATTCCTGCATGGTGGAGAACACATTTTCCACCTTTTGTAATCAAGATTAAATATAAGTATCAAGAGATGGCATATATTCGAAGTTCACTGAGAAACTAGAAGGGAGCCTGAAGTGAATCCAGCCCTCACCACTTCTTCCCCTGACCCACAACATAAACATTTTTTTAAAAACTCCCTGAGATAAAAAGATTCAAGCAGGTCAGACAATTGACAGTTTGTTTCTTCTTTGTTAGATGGAGAGGGTGAGAATGTAGCAAAATTTGGGAGTGGATTTTTCTGCAGCTGCAAAAGGCATCGTTGATGACGAAGAATTTTGGATTAAAGTTGGATTGGACAATTCATGTTGCTTCGATGTCAGTACTTTTAAGGCCATTAAATACAAAGACAGTAGGAAGATGGCAATGAGAACTCTATCCCACAAACACGCCCTCCCGTTTGGGGTCAATAAACTCTACGCTACCAACCTTCAATGTTGTGGGAAATTCTTAGAAACCTCTCAGAATAATTTCACCAAGAACAGTTGGTATATTTTAGTTTCATTAAAAATGTCAGGCTTCCCTTGGGCAAAGAAGGTCCTGCTAATCTTCAGATTTCCACTTAGAGAGCTGGAGATGGCTAATTGCTAAACGGTGTCGAGGAGGAAATGTAGGGGCTGCGTTTAATCAGGCAGGGAGGTTAGTTATAAGCGCTCACTCACTAAAAACGATGAGCAGTAATTGATTGAAATATTAAGAAGCCTAGTAAGGGTTTAAAAAAAAACAACAACAAACCCCACCATCACCACTGCCCCAGCTCAGCACAATTAAATCAGAATCTTGAGTGGTGGAAGACCAGGCACCAGCCCTCTTTCAAGCTTCTCGGGTGATTTTAATATGCAACTAGGACTCGGCACGGCAGCTCTTGGGGGCTGCTGAACTTGGAGAGAGAATAGGGGACCCAGCAACAGAGATGCAACATGATTTATTAAGGGATAGCTTTAAGTGTTGCTCAGTGTAGAAAACATGGGATTGGTTACTCTGAAATCGTGAGAGCAGTTGATCATCCTTGGGCCAGGAGTGTGGTTGGGTTAAAGCAAACAGGTTGTCGTGGCGAGAGTCCCAAGGGAGTGTCAGTGATCACAGGACGGGATCACTGGGACACTAGGCCTCTCTTAGTTTCTGCTTTGAAAATCCAAAGTTGTTTTTCTCCCAGAAAGGCCTGTGAAGGGAGGGGTCAGGAGACTTGCGTAGGGAGCCCGAGTGAGACGAATACCCAGTCCCACGCGTGTGAGAACATAATACAAGTCAACCTTCAACACATGATGGAACCAGCTCTGGTGGAAGGTTGTGAGTAGCATAAGCACGCCCAGAGCTTCAAGCCCAGAGCTTTGGTTATGCGAGCTACCTCTCTGCAGCATTTTAAGTACAGTGACTGTCATGATGAATTTTATGTGTCAGCTAGACTGGGCTAAGGGACACGCAGATAGCTGCTAAAGCATTATGTCTGAGCATGTTTGTCAGGGGCTTCCAGAAGAGATTAACATTTGAATCAGGAGACTGAGTGAAGATATAATTCCTTACCCATGTGGATGGGCATCACCTAATCCACTGAGGGCCCAAATAGAACAGAAAGTTGTAAGAAGGCCAAGTTCTCGCTCTCTCTCTCTCTCTCTCCCTCCCTCCCTCCCTCCCTCCCTCCCTCCCTCTCTCTCTCTCCTTGAACTGAGACATTCCTCTTCTCCTGCTCTGAAACACTAGAGCTCCTGGGTCTCAGGCCTTTAGACCCAGTCCGAATTAGACCACTGGCTTTCCTGCTTCTCCGGCTTGCAGACAGTATGTGGTGGCATATCTCAGCGTACAATGTCACAGTAGCCAGTGCCCGTGATAAATCTCCTCTTAGGTCTGTTTGTATCCTATTGGTTCTGTTTCTTTGGAGAACCCTAATTCAGTGACTAATTCATGCAGGTTTTCCAGAGCAGCTTAGATTTTGGCTCTGTTGTCACTGTATTACATCAAAGTCCCGTGTTTTGAAATCCCAAGACCTGATGCCCAGCAAGTATACGCTCATTTTGTTGACCTGAACCGAAGCCCACCTCCCCTTCCAAGTTACCTGTCATACACAGAACCAAACTATAGCCACGGAAGACCTTAAGCACCCAATGAGCTGAGGGCAGGAACTCCCCAGGGATGAAGGTCTGTCCCTGGGGCCAGCCTACTGGGTGTGCAATGTGGAAACTGGCTTCCTTCTGGCTACAAACCATTGCTGCCCTTCCCTTCTGACAGCCCTGCTCGTGTGCCCCTTTTCCACTACCTGGGCTTCCTTTTCGGGCTTCTCACCTGTATCTCACGGTAAAGATCTAGCTTTAGCTCCCCCCTTCTGATCAATCTGGGGCACTGACATCTGCTTTGGGATTCACACATCTAGCTCCTGGCAGCACTACCTCCCTACCCCACAGCCATCCTTCTCCAGCTGTCTTGCCACCATCCCTGGGCGTGACAAAAAGCAGCTTCTCAGAGCACTTATTTGCATTATTTGTCTGGGAGACAGGGCGCATTATTGGCCCGTATATTTTGGTCAAGAAAGGCAGCTGTTTTCATCGAAATCAGTGGCTCTCAGCCCTGGAGAGAACCTGTGCCTGGGCCCTACACCTAGAGATTTAGTTGGGCTTTAACAAAACCCTTTGTGGTTACCTCAGCTTAAGCTTTTGTCTCTGCCTTGAAATCACATAAAGAGTGTTTGCACATTTCAGGTGGGATCATTAGCTCATACAAAGGTCATGAGGGAGGGAGTCACCCAACTCCTGGAAGGCAAGGGTGGGGAGTTGCTCCCCATGGGGCTGTGGCTGGTGACTCGGTGGACCCCTCGTAGGGAGCCTCAGACACTCAGACCCACAGGGGACTGGGGTAGGGAGCCCGGGTTCAAACGTTCTGCTCTGTTTTCACAGGAATGTATCCTGGACGCAAGGTTGCTCTGCTGGTAGTTTAGATTCTCTGTTAAGGCAAAGGAATCGGTCCAATCAAGGAGAGCCAATTGCTGGGAGAAGAAGTGATTGTCAACATGGAGGAAGCTGCTGTTGCTCTTTGTGTTTCTAACTGTTGAAAGTGTCGTATAGACAGTTAAAGCCTCCCACCATTTAATTCACTTCTATCCCATTTCATTTCACAAAGGATTCAAGGTGGCTAAACTCCCAAGTATATAATTTTATACCTAAATGACCATATTCAAAGTATGACATCACACAGTATTAAAAAAGAAAAAAGAGTAGTCTCTTTTTTTTTGTTTTTTTTCCTAATTGAGATGCAAGCCTGATTCTTTTAGTCTGGGTTACAGCTCTCTGGTGTTTTGGCAACTCTTCGCATGGCTCAGGCAGTTTGGTTTTCTTCCTTATAGAACATCTTGGCTGGTGAAAGTCTGAGCTGAAAATGCACCAGTTTCTGTTAAGACAATCCTGTTAACCTGTCCTTACCTGCCAATTACATCATTCCTTGTTTTAGAAATTCAGTTGAAAGAGACACGCTAAGAACTCCATTAGGAGTTGGGTTGTTTTACGTATGGGTATAGGGAATCTGCCTGCAGCAGGTAACACGAGTGCCACATGCCCAGAAAATTCCAACTGGAGTTAGGAGTAAGTGGCACTTGGCAAAGGTGTCCTCTTGTCTCCATTGCCTAGTCTTGATTTAAAAGTATATTGTGTGTATGTCTATTATTCTGGGAGACATTATGGTAAGCCTTTCAAAGATAGTTTCCACTGAGAGGTCTCTTCTCCAGCTGGATTTTCTTAGGGCTTGAGGCTAGCATTAGATGGTACATCTAGAGGTGGGGCTGCTGGGAGAAGACTATACCTCCCCAGAGCTGAAAAGTCTTCAAGATGGGGCCACCTGCTGGCCTTGCAGACTCAAATCTCCTGAAGTTTAGCCACAATCCAGCCAGTGCTCTTTGCCTTTTGGTCTGAGCTAGTGTGAGATGAGAAATAGGAAGTGTAAAGCACGTGCAAACTTTTCCCCACTGTGTAGGGACATAGGAATTTTGTCAGATCAGAAGAATCCGCTCCTATTCCTTTTACTACGCAGTTGGGGTAAAATATATATATATATGACAAATTTCTAATCTTCCAATTGAGAGAAGGAGAGAGCGAGCAAGCTCTTCTGTAGACTCTAAGCTGGGTGAGGGCAGCTAGCAGGCAAGCCTTGTGTGCACTTGAATCCAAACCCCTGGTAGTGCCAGGGGTGCTTTGCTTGTAGTCAGTAGTAGGGGCTCAAAAATAGTTGTTGAATTAATCATTGATCTCAATATGAAATTTCCCCTTTGTGCACAGTTGTCAATGTCATAGGTGTCTTCAGATGTTACAGAGCCCTGCATGAATATCAGTTGCCCTAAAGCAAACAAACAAAAATGGCATTGCTTTGAAAGATCTGTTTAGCACCTTAGTTACCTCAAGTGCTCATTAGGGTGTTCATTTTTCTTGAAGGTGTGCATCTGGCCGAGAGTGTGTAACTGGGCTCTGAGCCTAGCCAAATGCCTTCTCTCTTCTGTACTTGAAACCCTATTCTCCCAAGCCAAAGAGTGGATGACTACAGGAAAAATGTGACTCATAGCAAGTGCTGTTATTAAATCACCTTGAAGTGTCTCTTGTAAAAGATAACTCCCTGCATTGTAGAAATGTCTCTGACAAGAGAGGATTAGGGTGAAATTGCAATTACCTTGACATAAAGGAATGAATTAACTTTCCAACTTGCATTTTTACAAGGCACAGATTCAAGCATCTTGGAATATAAACAGAGAATGCACTCACAATAGCTTGGGGCACTTGAAAATTCAAAAGATGGGCACGGAGCCCCGAGATGCGAGGCAGCTTCGGAGGTATTGCTCTCCAGGAAGGGATGCCTGCCTGAACAGAAACCCCTCCGAGCAGTCTTGCAGCGTCTGCTCCTGCAGCAGCAGGGTTTAGAGGACAGTCAGCCCCAAGGCCTCCTGGAGCCGATGCACGCGGGGCATGGCTGCAGGAAATAGAGAAATGCTCTCGCAAGATATGCCTTCCAAGACTGCCCATTTGCTCCATTCAGCAAATATTGACGGAGCACTTACTCTGCGCTGGGCCGTGAGTTAAGGCAGACTGTCTTGGCTATCAGGGGACTTGGGGAAGTCAGACATGAAACAAATCGAGTGGCCGTGAACCTCAGTCCACGATTCATGTGTGAGAATACACACTTTTGTTTATTTTCTTGAAATCAAAGCTGACTCTAAGCTCTCATCCTGCCAGAGGAGCAGGAAATTCCAGCTCCTAGGTTTGTGCCAGAAACCCAGGGCTTTCGTGAGGATTCTGAAAACACAGATAGGGCCTCTGGACCCTGCTCCAGGGTAGCTGCTGGTGGCATCCTTATTTTGCCAAAGGCGCTAGATGGGTGAGGAGGCCCAAGATGGCAGTCTGCTCAGAGGAATTCCTCTGCCTCCAGCCACCTGTGGGCACGTGAGTCTCTGCTGGAGCTGGGAAGGCCATGACCAGGTGCTGGCTTCCCTGGGCATACCACTCGGCCATCCCTCTGACATCTATTCATCGTGTGAGCACTGCCACATGACAGGCTTCAGTTGAGACACAGACAGATTCTCCCCTGCATGGGGAGGGGGCGGTCTGCAGGGTAGAGCCTGGGCCACCCTTGGGTGGGTGGGGGGAGTGGACATCACTGTGCAATTTCTGAGGTGTTTCATGCTCTCCCCTCATACCTTTTTGTCCTATTCTTAACAGCAGCCATATCAATATATGATTTAAAAGCATTAAAAAGGCCGAATTCTTTAGAAAATGTTCTTGGAGACGAACCATTCTACTACACTTGGCTACACTTCAGTCTGCTTTCCACTGAGCTCAGGATCTGCCAACACTCCTCCACCTTCTCAACCTCCAAGAGGACGGCTCCTTTCCCGCTGCCTGTCCTGGGAGGCCCAGCGCCCTCCTCTGCCCCCTGCACAGAGCTCAGTTTTTTACATGAAGAGCAGCATCTTCACTCAGCTTCTACTTTCCCCCTGGAAAAATCCCCACAGCAAAGGAATACAAAGCCTGGAAGCTGGTAGAAATGGAAACATAGAGGAACACCAGCCCAAAATGAACAGTTCAGTAGGCCACCACACCAGGCCCCAAATTAGAAACTCCATGAGGATTATGAAAGGAATTATCCCAGCCCAGGCGGCATACGACAGGCTGGTCTGAGGGGTGGGAGGAGGCCTCTTTAAGAAGTCATGATAGTGCTGAGACCTCAAGCATGAAAAGGGAGTCAGCTGGGGGAAACAGGATTCAGGTGTCTAAAGGTCTGGTGCCGAGTGAGTGACGGCGAGTGAGGAGGCCCGGCCAGAGACCCGAGGAAAAGTCCAAAGGGCAGAAGGAGAGAAAGCGAATAGACGTGGTGACCCAGTGGTGGGTGAGTTTGCCCTTTTCCTGACTGGCGGGCTTCTCCTCAAGTGGTTGGTTTGCAAAGGGGGTTGTCTACTCGGGGGCAGTACAGATTGAGAAGCAACCAATTCGGAACCTGCCGTAGTTGAGGGAAGTAACTACAGCCCCTGTAACAACCCCATGTGCAAACCCAGGAGAGAAAGGGTCGTGGAGCCGGTGACCTGGAGCGAGCTACTTAGGTTCTTGGAGTCTCAGCATCCCCACCAATGAAGTTAGGACGGTAAGCCCTACCTCACAGGCTGCTGTGAGGCTTAGGTGAGCCGGCTGGTGCACAGTAAGTGGGCCGGTCCTGGGTCAGCTTGCCCTCAGCTCCACTCCTTTCCCTTCCCTGCTCTCTCTGAGTGGCCAGGGGCCATCCCTGCAGGCTCCGGTGTCCTCGGGACAGAACTGTAGTGATTCTCGCTTGCACTTGCTGGGTGATCAGGGCACCCCGACTCCCCTAACACAGACACTCGCTTTGTCCCTTCACTTTAGAGGTGGTGATAGCTTTCTGCTTTTGCTAATTTGGGGGTTCTCCACTGTCTCCTATGTAGCGTTTCAGCCTCTTTTACCACCTGCGTTACCACGGACTCCCCTCTGTTTTAAACACTCAGAGCGGGTTTTGTGTTCCTGGATGGATACTAACCAATGCACTGAGTGGCAGTAGTTCTCCCCAACAGCTCTCATGAATTCAGTTGTGTTCCCAAAAGATATGTTGAAGCCCTAACCCCTCGTACCTGCGAATGTGACCTTATTTGGAAATAGGATCTTTGCAGGTATAATCAAGTTCAGGTAAGATCATGAAGGTGGGCCCTAATCCAAAGACTGGTCCCTTGTAAGAAGAAGGAAATTTGGACACAGACACCCATAGGAGAATGCCACGTGAAGACAGAGACACACAGGGAGGTCACCATGTGATGGCAGATGCAAAGCTTGAAGTCATGCCGCCGCTCGCTGCAAGCCCTGGGTGCTGAGAACTGACGGCCACCACTAGAAGCCAGGAAGAGGCAAGGAAGAATTCTTCCTTACAGGCTTCAAAGAGCATGGCCCTGCTGACACCGATTTCAGACTTCCAGCCTCCATAATTGTCATACATACACTTCTATTGCTTTAAATCACCCAGTTTGTTACGGCAGCCCTAGGAAGCAAATACAACAGCCTCAGCAGACTCTGTGTTACTATCAACGAGAGGTTGAGATTTACTCTATTTTCACTGCCTGTATTGGTTTGGATGTTTTAGCTGAAAAAAAAAAAACCAGAAATCAAGTTAACCTAGCCTAAGGGGGAAAAAAAGGCACAAATTCTAAGAACCCAGAGACACCTGAGAGGTTGAGATTTACTCTATTTTCACTGCCTGTATTGGTTTGGATGTTTTAGCTGAAAAAAAAAACAACCAGAAATCAAGTTAACCTAGCCTAAGGGGGAAAAAAAGGCACAAATTCTAAGAACCCAGAGACACCTGAGAAAAAACAAAGTCACTAATGTAATTGTGCCTCTGGAAGGAATTGGAACCAGAAACCAGAAGCCCTCTGTTGTGAAAAGGAAAAGGACTCCTTTTTTCTTAGGGAGGACAGAATTCTTCTGCTCCTCTAATCCACAGCTCCCACGTGTACAGATCATACTTCTAGCCTCACAGGGAAACTGACTTGCTTCTCCTTTGGTTCAAGTTCCTGTATTCCCAAGGAAGAAAATCTGATTGGCTCAGCTTGAGTCAGGTGTCCATGCCTTATCCAATTGCTGTGTTCAAGGGGTGGGCACACTCCCCTTTAGGTCAGGGGGAGTTTCAAGTGCTGAAGGGATGGACAGGTGTTTGCTGCAAGGTCTATTTGCCTAAGAAGAAAGGTGTGTTCTGGGTCGATGCTGGGGTATGAAATGTGGCTCCAGGCCATGCCCCAGCTCTCACCTCACAGTCAGGGCTCTCCGGACTCACAGCTGGCTCTTACCAGACTCCACCATCTGGATGTGCAACACAAAAAGAGTAACTGGAGAATTTGCTCTACCCGAGTTAAACCTGCAAAATCAAACCTCCCACCTCACTAAATGATGTGTGATTCTGTTATGTAATCTGTGGGTAATAATTGCTAACATTTATTGGACACCTAAAACGGGCCAGGCACTCTGCTAAGTGTTAACAACATTCTCTCTAATGTTCCTAATTCCACAAGATCGATTTCATTATTCAGTTTCATCTCTGTTCCTCCCAACGCACACTGTAATCTCAAATCGCAAGGTAAAACAACTACTGTCTTCATCTTTCTGCTACTTAATTGGTTTTTAAGAGGTAATGCATGTACATGATTCAAGACTTAGAGCTCCAAGTGTGAAAAGTAAGCCTCCTTCCCATCTCCATATCCCAGCCATCCTGTTCCTTTCCCTAAAGGCAACCACTGTTACTGGTCTCATATACACACACATAAATGCATGTATCCTTTTTTTGTTTTGTTTTTGCAGAAATAGTAGAGTATTATTCTAAATTTCTAAATTCTAAAATTTTCACATTATTCTAAAACTTTTAAACACTATATATTGGTAGTAATTCCATATTTATACAGATAGAGCATATCATCTCTGAATGGCTTCTGTTGAAACATTGTAAGGAAATGCCATAATCTATTAAACCAGTCCTTTATTGATTATCACCTAAGTTATCTCCTTTGCTAATATAGACAATGCTGCAAGAACATCTCTGAGGCTGTATCTTTGTGCACATGTGCCAGTATATCTGTAGGATAAATTCTCAGAAGTGGAATAGCAGGGTTGAAGGATATACATGTTATACTTTTTTATGTAAGTGTTCGACCTACCCTGCCCTGAGGTTGCATCAATATACAGTCCCAGCAATAACACAAGTGATGGCTGTTTCCTCACACTCTCTCCAAGAGGGTTGCATTCGGGGGTTTGATAGTTGCCAATCTGAAATGTGAGAAATCGGGTGTATTTGCTTTCTGGTTTATTTGCTTTCTCTTAAATATCTTTTTAAGTGTTCTAGATCTATTTGTTACAGGTGTATGTATGCATGTGTGTGTGTTGTGCAAGCCGTCTGATCAGGTCATTTGTCCATTTCTCGCTTGTGTTTGGCCTTTTTCTAAAATTGATTTACAGTGTTTGTATATATTGATATTTAGAGAATTGGTCCTTTGTTACGTGTGATACAAATGCTTTCCTCGGTCTGTTGCCATTGTCTTTTGATTTTTCTTGTGTGTGCCTGTGTTTGCGACACAATTTTAAGATTTTATGCATTTGAGTTTATCAATTTTATTCTTTTTTGTTTCTGGGATTTTCCCCCCATACTCAGGTTTTTCCTTTTCTAAGATTATAAAATAATTCTTCCACTATTTTTTTTTTTTAGTGATTTCCACCTAACTAGAATTTACTTTGATCTGATGAGTAAATTTAGTAATCCAGCTTAATTTTTTTCTAAATGGCTTCCTAGTTGTCTCAACGTCATTTGCTGAATTGTGTGTTTTTCAACCACTGATATGAAATGCCACCTTTGTCATATTATACATTCTCATATGTTTTGGAGTTTATTTCTGGATTTTATTTTCTTAATCAGTCCCATGATGTTTTAATTACTCTAGCTTTATGTAACACCAGCTGGTAGGACCAGTCTGCCTTTTTTACTTTTCTTTTTTCAGAATTTTCTAGGTATTCTTGTTACTATGTATTTTTCATATACAGTTTAACATTAGTTTGTTTAGTGAGAAAAAGTTCTGTTGGTATTTTCTTTGAAATCAAATTTTGGGTCTATTTCTAGTTATTCTAGTTGCTGTAAATAGGATCTTTTCTTCTACTATATTTTAAAGCTGATCATTGTTCCCATATGTAAGGCTACTGACTTGTTAGTACTAATTTTGATCATAGTCACCTTTTTGAATTTTCATATTCATTTTAATTTTCCTATTAGTTCTTATTTTTTCCCTTTAGGTATACGATCATATCATCTACACATGCTGAGAATCTAACCTCCTGGCAAGTTTTGAACTCATTAGTTCCTTGTCGTCTCTAATTGTGTTGGCAGATCAGTGTTACAAGGTAGTAGTGAATATGGAAAACTTTGCCTTGTTGCAGATTTTAATGGGAATGTTTTTCATGTCTTTCCATTAAGCATGGCTCCAGCTTTTGGAATAGGAAATATAGATATATATTTTGTTTGTTTCATGGAACTTCACCAATATGGCCTGCCTCGTGCCTTTTCACATGTTGTTTCCTCTCCTTTACTTGGGAAATCCATACTCAGATTAGCTTTTTTCAAATACCTTCTTCAGCATGGAGTCTTCCTTGTGACGTAGGCTATTAGTCATCTTCTTCTCTGCTTTCCCACAATACCCAGCTCATCTTTTCACATCATATAACACATAATACACTGTTTTGTAACCACCTGCCTGTCTTTCCTCACACGCTGAGCTCCCTTAGAGAGCAGGAACCCTGTTCGGCGCTTGGTAATTAGTGGACAAGCCAAATAGCTTCCAGGAGCCCTATGTGAGAAAGGACACTAGTGCATCACTGGACTTAACCTCTATCTACACTTTCTTCTTGGCCCCATGGCTTTAAATACTCTCTACAGCAAATGATCCCAAATTGATATCCCTTGCCTTGACCTGTCCACTAAGCAAGTACAACTGCCAACTTGATGTATACAGATTCAGGCCATACCACTGTATGTATCATGTCTAAAATGGAACTCTCGATTTTTTGTGCAACCCTACCCCCCCAGTTGTCCCCATCTCAGCCAGTGATACTGGAGTTGTCCTTGACTCCTTTCTTTCCCACATCTTAAACACGGTAGCATCAGTAAATCCAGAAGGCTCTACCTCCAAAACATCTCCTGATTTCAACTACTTCTCGCCACATCCACTGGACAACCATAATCGTAGTCCAAGCTGCCCTTATTTTTGGCTTAGAGTCTTGCAATGTGCCTAAGCGTTCATCCCATTTCTACTCCTTTTCCCACCGTAATTCATTCTCCATTCGGTAACCGGCATGATCTCTTAAAAGAGTAAATCAGATCATGTCACTCCCTTTATTAAACCCTTTAATGGTTTCTATCATACTTAGAATAAAATCTAATCTCCTTATCATAGCCTATAAAATTTGGGTCCCTTCCCCCCTTTTATTTCCCTAGCACTTACCCCTGGCTTACTAGGCTGCTCTCCTACTGGCCTTTTGTCTGCTCCTCCATGCCAGAAGCTCACATGGGCCTTTCCATTTGCTATTGTCTCTGCCTGGACTGCTTTCCTTCCGGGCTTTGTTTGGGCAGCTCCTTCTCACCAATCAGATCTCAGCTCAATTCAAAATAAAAATCTAAATCTGCTCCCCATTCCACAGTCACAAGATAGAGTATCTGTTGAGGTCCTAAATACCTGGAACTTTTACTCTTTATCACATCTCCCTATTTTACGTCCCTCATTGAACCTATCGCTACCTGAAATTAATCTGTAGATTTATTTGTTTAATTATTTATTATTTTGCACCATGCCATTACTAAAATACAAACTCCATATGAACAGCGTCATTATCTGAGCTGTTCTTTGGAGTAGACTCAGTACTTGGGACAGTCCTGGCACATAATAAATATCTGTTGAATAAATGAAATAAAAGGTATGTGTGTAGTGCCAATTAATTCAGGTATATGATATAATTCCTCACATAAATGACAAATGGAAGTTAATTCCTCTCCTGCTGTAGTAGATAGCATCCTGGAATGGAAACACAGTGTCTCTTTCCACGGTCCACTGAAGCTTGGCAGTAAATGAGTTATTTTCTTGCCTGAGTTCAAAACTCTTCAATATGTCCCTCTGTCTAAGAAGTAGTCGGTTTGAAAACAAATTACAATTTAAAACTGGAGAAAAAAATCCCAAACTCTAGAAAATGGCAAATTTTTAGCAAAACATTTTTTTTTAGCCAGTAGAGGTAAAGTAAGTGAATTTACTTCTTCATACAGCGATTATTAAAGCATTTTCTCCCCATCCCCACTAAATAAATGTCTAACAAATACTTAAAGAATATTCATTTAAAGTGGCACCAAATAATTAGGCTGCTTGGGATCCCCCATATACTGGCCTGCCCTGAGTTATCTGTCCATCTTTGTTTTTCCCATATCATCACCCAGAGCTCTTGATAAAGGCTGATGTTCAGTAAAGGTTTGTGAAATGAAAGAAACAGGTGAGAGTCTTGAATTTTTCCTTGGCATCCAAAGAACTGAGATATTTGTGCTCTCAGCACAGAATTCTCTAAAGGGAGTCATCCAATGAAGAAGGCACACTCTGTTCCTTATGGCCCCTTCAAGAGTTTACAGCAGGAAGAATCAGATACACAGAGACCTGCCTTGTGTTTATATTACCCCAGACCAACAGAACAATGTGGCCAGACTCCATTACAGCCTTTTTTCCAAAGCTTGAAATCTTCAAAACCTCTCTCTGGGTGTAATGGAAATCTTCGTGTAGATGCATTTACTGTAATTAGATTCAGCCAGCCCTGGTAACTCTGGTATGTGTGATGTAATTAGCAAAGCAACTAGGTGAATGCATTTGTGCAGCTTCGAAGGCATTCTTCAAAGCAAATGGCCCCATTTGGGAGGAGGCAAGATGCTGCACACTGTACAGAGACTGTACAGCTATAAACATTGTCTAGGTTGATTGTAAAAGGAAAGCGTGTTCTAATTAAGACTGTGAAATGGCTCCCCTTTCTCCAGCAGAGATGTTCTCGGTGCATTCTCCCCCTGAAACTGAATCTTTCAGGTTTGGGCTTCACTCAAAGTGGAATTTAACTTTCTCTAAGTTTCAACATTTTGGAGGGATGGGGGTGGGACTCTTCTTCCTTCCAGTGTAGGAAGGTTTTTTTAATTTTTATTTATTTTTGTTAGTTTCTGCTTTATAACAAAGTGAATCATTTATACATATATGTATATATGCATGTTCCCATATGTTCCCATCTCTCTTCCCTCTTGCGTCTCCCTCCCTCCCACCCTCCCTATCCCACCCCTCCAGGCGGTCACAAAGCACCGAGCTGATCTCCCTGTGCTATGCAGCTGCTTCCCACTAGCTATCTACCTTACGTTTGGTAGTGTATATATGTTCATGCCTCTCTCTCGCTTTGTCACAGCTTACCCTTCCCCCTCCCCATATCCTCAAGTCCATTCTCTAGGAGGTCTGTGTCTTTATTCCTGTCTTATCCCTAGGTTCTTCATGACATTTTTTTCCTTAAATTCCATATATATGTGTTAGCATACGGTATTTGTCTTTCTCTTTCTGACTTACTTCACTCTGTATGACAGACTCTAGGTCTATCCACCTCATTACGAATAGCTCAATTTCGTTTCTTTTTATGGCTGAGTAATATTCCATTGTAGATATGTGCCACATCTTCTTTATCCATTCATCCGATGATGGACACTTAGGTTGTTTCCATCTCCGGGCGATTGTAAATAGAGCTGCAATGAACATTTTGGTACATGACTCTTTTTGAATTATGGTTTTCTCAGGGGATATGCCCAGTAGTGGGATTGCTGGGTCATATGGTAGTTCTATTTGTAGTTTTTTAAGGAAACTCCATACTTTTCTCCACAGTGGCTGTATCAATTTACATTCCCACCAACAGTGCAAGAGGGTTCCCTTTTCTCCACACCCTCTCCAGCATTTATTGTTTCTAGATTTTTTGATGATGGCCATTCTGAGTGATGTGAGATGATATCTCATTGTAGTTTTGATTTGCATTTCTCTAATGATTAATGATGTTGAGCATTCGTTCATGTGTTTGTTGGCAGTCTGTATATCTTCTTTGGAGAAATGTCTATTTAGGTCTTCTGCCCATTTTTGGATTGGGTTGTTTGTTTTTTTGTTATTGAACTGCATGAGCTGCTTATAAATTTTAGAGACTAATCCTTTGTCAGTTGCTCCATTTGCAAATATTTTCTCCCATTCTGAGGGTTGTCTTTTGGTCTTGTTTATGGTTTCCTTTGCTGTGCAAAAGCTTTGAAGTTTCATTAGGTCCTATTTGTTTATTTTTGTTTTTATTTCCATTTCTGTAAGAGGTGGGTCAAAAAGGATCTTGCTGTGACTTATGTCATGGAGTGTTCTGCCTATGTTTTCCTCTAAGAGTTTGATAGTTTCTGGCCTTACATTTAGGTCTTTAATCCATTTTGAGCTTATTTTTGTGTATGGTTTAGGGAGTGATCTAATCTCATACTTTTACATGTACCCGTCCAGTTTTCCCAGCACCACTTATTGAAGAGGCTGTCCTTTCCCCACTGTACGTTCCTGCCTCCTTTATCAAAGATAAGGTGACCATATGTGCGTGGGTTTATCTCTGGGCTTTCTATCCTGTTCCATAGATCTATCTTTCTGTTTTTGTGCCAGTACCATACTGTCTTGATTACTGTAGCTTTGTACTATAGTCTGAAGTCAGGGAGCCTGATTCATCCAGCTCTGTTTTTCATTCTCAAGGTTGCTTTGGCTATTCGGAGTCTTTTGTGTTTCCATACAAATTGTGAGATTTTTTGTTCTAGTTCTGTGAAAAATACCAGTGGTAGTTTGATAGGGATTGCACTGAATCTGTAGATTGCTTTGGGTAGTAGAGTCATTTTCACAATGTTGATTCTTCCCATCCAAGAACATGGTATACCTCTTCATCTATTTGTATCGTCTTTAATTTCTTTCATCAGTGTCTTATAATTTTCTGCATACAGGTCTTTTGTCTCCTTAAGTAGGTTTATTCCTAGATATTTTATTCTTTTTGTTGCAGCGGTAAATGGGAGTGTTTTCTTGATTTCACTTTCAGATTTTTCGTCATTAGTGTATAGGAATGCCAGAGATTTCTGTGCATTAATTTTGTATCCTGGTACTTTACCAAATTCATTGATTAGCTTAAGTAGTTCACTGGTAGCATCTTTAGGATTCTCTATGTATAGTGTCATGTCATCTGCAAACAGTGACATCTTTACTTCTTCTTTTCCAATTTGGATTCTTTTTATTTCCTTTTCTTCTCTGATTGCTGTGGCTAAAACTTCCAAAACTATGTTGAATAAAAGTGGTGAGAGTGGGCAACCTTGTCTTGTTCCTGATCTTAGTGGAAATGCTTTCAATTTTTCACCATTGAGGACGATGTTGGCTGTGGGCTTGTCATATATGCCCTTTATTATGTTGAGGAAAGTTCCCTCTATGCCTAGTTTCTGCAGGGTTTTTATCATAAATGGGTGTTGAATTTTTTCAAAAGCTTTCTCTGCATCTATTGAGATGATCATATGGTTTTTCTCCTTCAATTTGTTAATATGGTTTATCACATTGATTGATTTGTGTATATTAAAGAATCCTTGCATTCCTGGAATAATCCCCACTTGATCATGGTGTATGATCCTTTTAATGTGCTGTTGGATTCTGTTTGCTAGTATTTTGTTGAGGATTTTTGCATCTATGTTCATCAGTGATATCGGCCTGTAGTTTTCTTTCTTTGTGACATCCTTGTCTGGTTTTGGTATCAAGATGATGGTGGCCTCGTAGAATGACTTTGGGAGTGTTCCTCCCTCTGCTATATTTTGGAAGAGTTTGAGAAGGATGGGTTTTAACTCTTCTCTAAATGTTTGATAGAATTCGCCTGTGAAGCCATCTGGTCCTGGGCTTTTGTTTGTTGGAAGATTTTTAATCACAGTTTCAATTTCAGTGCTTGTGATTGGTCTGTTCATATTTTCTATTTCTTCCTGTTTCAGTCTTTGCAGATTGTACATTTCTAAGAATTTGTCCATTTCTTCCAGGTTGTCCATTTTATTGTCATAGGGTTGCTTGTAGTAATCTCTCATGATCTTTTGTATTTCTGCAGTGTCAGTTGTTACTTCTTTTTCATTTCTAATTCTATTGATTTGAGTCTTCTCCCTTTTTTTCTTGATGAGTCTGGCTAATGGTTTATCTATTTTGTTTATCTTCTCAAAGAACCAGCTTTTAGTTTTATTGATCTTTGCTATTGTTTCCTTCATTTCTTTTTCATTTATTTCTGATCTGATCTTTATGATTTCTTTCCTTCTGCTTACTTTGGGGTTTTTTTTGTTCTTCTTTCTCTAATTGCTTTAGGTGCAAGGTTAGGTTGTTTATTCGAGAGGTTTCCTGTTTCTTAAGGTAGGATTGTATTGCTATAAACTTCCCTCTTAGAACTGCTTTTGCTGCATCGCATAGATTTTGGGTCGTCATGCATCCATTGTCATTTGTTTCTAGGTTTTTTTAAATTTCCTCTTTGATTTCTTCAGTGATCACTTCGTTATTCAGTAGTGTATTGTTTAGCCTCCATGTGTTTGTATTTTTTACAGATCTTTTCCTGTAATTGATATCTAGTCTCATAGCGTTATGGTCAGAAAAGATACTTGATACAATTTCAATTTTCTTAAATTTACCAAGGCTTGATTTGTGACCCAAGATATGATCTATCCTGGAGAATGTTCCATGAGCACTTGAGAAAAATGTGTATTCTGTTGTTTTTGGATGGAGTGTCCTATAAATATCAATTAAGTCCATCTTGTTTAATGTATCATTTAAAGCTTGTGTTTCCTTATTTATTTTCATTTTGGATGATCTGTCCATTGGTAAAAGTGTGGTGTTAATGTCCCCTACTATGAATGTATTACTGTCGATTTCCCCTTTTATGGCTGTTAGTATTTGCCTTATTTATTGAGGTGCTCCTATGTTGGGTGCCTAAATATTTACAATTGTTATATCTTCTTCTTGGATCGATCTGTTGATCATTATGTTGTTTCTTTCTTTCTCTCTTCTAATATTCTTTATTTTAAAGTCTATTTTGTCTGATATGAGAATTGCTACTCCAGCTTTCTTTTGGTTTCCATTTGCATGAAATACCTTTTTCCATCCCCTTACTTTCAGTCTGTATGTGTCTCTAGGTCTGAAGTGGGTCTCTTGTAGACAGCATATATATGGGTCTTGTCTTTGTATCCATTCAGCTAATCTGTGTCTTTTGGTGGGAGCATTTAGTCCATTTACATTTAAGGTAATTATTGATATGTATGTTCCTATTCCCATTTTCTAAATTGTTTTGGGTTCGTTATTGTAGGTCTTTTCCTTCTCTTGTGTTTCTTGCCTAGAGAAGTTCCTTTAGCAGTTGTTGTAAGGATGGTTTGGTGGTGCTGAACTCTCTCAGCTTTTGCTTGTCTGTAAAGGTTTTAATTTCTCCATCAAATCTGAATGAGATCCTTGTGGGTAGAGTAATCTTGGTTGCAGGTTTTTCTCCTTCATCACTTTAAATATGTCCTGCCACTCCCTTCTGGCTTGCAGAGTTTCTGCTGAAAGATCAGCTGTTAACCTTATGGGGATTCCCTTGTGTGTTATTTGTTGTTTTTCCCTTGCTGCTTTTAATATGTTTTCTTTGTACTTAATTTTTGACAGTTTGATTAATATGTGTCTTGGCATATTTCTCCTTGGATTTATCCTGTATGGGACTCTCTGTGCTTCCTGGACTTGATTAACTATTTCCTTTCCCATATTAGGGAAGTATTCAACTATAATCTCTTCAAATATTTTCTCAGTCCCTTTTTTTTTCTCTTCTTCTTCTGTAACCCCTATCATTCGAATGTTGGTGCATTTAATGTTGTCCCAGAGGTCTCTGAGACTGTCCTCAGTTCTTTTCATTCTTTTTTCTTTATTCTGCTCTGCAGTATTTATTTCCACTATTTTATCTTCCAGGTCACTTATCCGCTCTTCTGCCTCAGTTATTCTGCTATTGATCCCATCTAGAGTATTTTTAATTTCATTTATTGTGTTGTTCATCATTGTTTGTCTCATCTTTAGTTCTTCTAGGTCCTTGTTAAATGTTTCTTGCATTTTGTCTATTCAATTTCCAAGATTTTGGATCATCGTTACTATCATTATTCTGAATTCTTTTTCAGGTAGACTGCCTATTTCCTCTTCATTTGTTAGGTCTGGTGGGTTTTTATCTTGCTCCTTCATCTGCTGTGTGTTTTTCTGTCTTCTCATTTTGCTTAACTTACTGTGTTTGGGGTCTTCTTTTTGCAGGCTGCAGGTTCGTAGTTCCCATTGTTTTGGGGTCTGTTTTTGGGGTCCCCAGTGGCTAAAGTTGGTTCAGTAGGTTGTGTAGGCTTCCTGGTGGAGGGGACTAATGCCTGTGTTCTGGTGGATGAGGCTGGGTCTTGTCTTTCTGGTGGGCAGGTCCACGTTTGGTGGTGTGTTTTGGGGTGTCTGTGGACTTATTATGATTATAGGCAGCCTCTCTGCTGATGGGTGGTGTTGTGTTCCTGTCTGGCTAGTTGTTTGGCATAGGATGTCCAGCACTGTAGCTTGCTGGTCGTTGAGTGAAGCTGGGTGCTGGTGTTGAGATGGAGATGTCTGGGAGATTTTCGCCATTTGATACTATGTGGTGCTGGGAGGTCTCTTGTGGACCAGTGTCCTTAAGTTGGCTCTCCCACCTCAGAGGCACAGCACTGACTCCTGGCTGCAGCACCAAGAGCCTTTCATCCACACGGCTCAGAATAAAAGGGAGAAAAAGTAGAAAGAAAGAATTAGTAGAAGTAGAAAGAAAGAAAGAAAGGAGAGAGGAAGGAAGGAAGGAAGGAGGGAAGGAGGGAAGGAAGGAATAAAAGAGAGAAGGTAAAGTAAAATACAATAAGATAATATATAATAAAGTTATTAAAATAAAAAAATAATTAAGAAAAAAAATTTTAAAAACGGACGGATAGAACCCTAGGACAAATGGTGGAAGCAAAGGTATACAGACAAAATCTCACACAGAAGCATACACATACACACTCACAAAAAGAGGAAAAGGGGAAAAAATCATAAATCTTGCTCTCAAAGTCCACCTCCTCAATTTGGGATGATTCGTTGTCGATTCATGTATTCCACAGATGCAGAGTATATCAAGTTGATTGTGGAGCTTTAATCCACTGCTCCTGAGTCGGCTGGGAGGGATTTCCCTTTCTCTTCTTTGTTCTCACAGCTCCCAGGGGCTCAGCTTTGGATTTGGCCCCGCCTCTGCGTGTAGGTCGCTGGAGGGCGTCTGTTCTTCGCTCAGACAGGACGGGGTTAAAGGAGCAGCTGATTCGGTGACTCTGGCTCACTCATGCCGGGGGAAGGGAGGGGCACGGAGTGCGCAGCGGGCCTGCGGCGGCAAAGGCCGGCATGATGTTGCACCAGCCTGAGGCGTGGCGTGCGTTCTCCTGGGTAAGTTGTCCCTGGATCCCGGGACCCTGGCAGTGGCTGGCTGCACAGGCTCCCCGGAAGGGGTGTGTGGATAGTGACCTGTGCTCGCACACAGGCTTCTTGGTGGCGGCAGCAGCAGCCTTAGCGTCTCATGCCCGTCTCTGGGGTCCGCGCTTTTTGCCGCGGCTCGCGCGCGTCTCTGGAGCTCCTTTAAGCAGCGCTGTTAATCCCCTCTCCTCGCGCACCAGGAAACAAAGAGGGAAGAAAAAGTCTCTTGCCTCTTCGTTAGGTCCAGACTTTTCTCGGACTCCCTCCCGTCTAGCCGTGGCGCACTAATCCCCTGCAGGCTGTGTTCACGCCGCCAACCCCAGTCCTCTCCCTGCGCTCCGACCAAAGCCCGAGCCTCAGCTCCCAGCCCCGCCCGCCCCGGCGGGGGAGCAGACAAACTTCTCTGGCTGGTGAGTGCCGGTCGGCCCTGATCCTCTGTGCGGGAATCTCTCCGCTTTGTCCTCCGCACCCCTGTTGCTGCGCTCTCTCTCGCGGCTCCGAAGCTTTCCCCCTCCGCCACCCGCTGTCTCCGCCCGCGAAGGGGCTTCCTAGTGTGTGGAAACGTTTCCTCCTTCACAGCTCCCTCCCGCTGGTGCAGGTCCCGTCCCTATCCTTTTGTCTCTGTGTTTTCTTTTTTCTTTTGCCCTACCCAGGTACGTGGGGGGTTTCTTGCCTTTTGGGAGGTCTGAGGTCTTCTGCCAGCGTTCAGTAGGTGTTCTGTAGGAGCTGTTCCACGTGTAGATGTATTTCTGGTGTATCTGTGGGGAGGAAGGTGATCTCCGCGTCTTACTCTTCCGCCATCTTTCCGGAAGCCCTCCGTAGGAAGGTTTTTTAAAAAAGAATTGAACCAATTGAGTTTACAAAATTAAAGATTCTTAAGGATTAAGTCACCCCAAAGTAGAAACACCTGGCTGAGTGTTTGAAGACGTGAAGGTGATGATGACAGTGGTGACTTATCAAGCGTGGCAGTAAATCTTCCATAGTGTAAAGTCATTGCTGAGAAATGGCAGCTCAGGGGGGGTACTGCATGTGGTCGGCTGAAAAATCACGTCCCCCACCCCCAAAATGCCCCTGTTCCTGGAGACTGAGAGTGTATTAGGTCACATGGCAAAGGGAAGTTAAGGTGCTGATTTTAAACTAGGGAGATTACCCTGGATTATGCTTTGGACAAAATGAAGATAGCAAGGAGAAGATAAACGAAAGTTAGCAATGGCAGCGGTGGGAAGGGCAAGCAGGAGGCTGGAATGATGGAAAAAAAGGTGCTCTTGAAGGAAAGTTTGTGAAGGAAATTGGTACGCCGCCCATGGCAATGCCTCATCCACTGAACAGGCCGCTGGTCAGGGGCCAGATGATCTGCTTTCAAGTCCTACTCCAGACTGTTTCTGAGCATTAGAACTATTGTTTGGGATGTGAGACTTCCCCTGCCTCCCAGGGTTGTTAGAATCAAGTGAGGGGCGGCACCAGTTATCGGTAAACTTTAATTCTGGATCCATAACAGGGTGTCGTAAGTGAGACTTAAGCCTCCGAAGCAAGCTATTTGTATTCCCTTTTGCCCAAAACTTCCTTGAATTCTGGCTGACACAGTTGACCTTGGACTACCAGGTCTGGCTCAGAGCTAACACCCTAGATTTGGTGAAAACTCCAAATCTGATCTTGCTGGCTGCTTGCAGAAGGCTTTTCATGCTATTTGACATCTGTGGCTTATCTGTGAAATCACCAGAAAATCATCCCACCCTGGGGATGTCGACTCCCTCTAGCCAGAGCTCATGGAGCTCTCTACCTGGGAGAGCCTCATTTTCCCTCCAAAGCACTCGGGGTTGGGTCTGCAGTGCCTCTTTCCTGAGTTAGGAACTCAGGGAGGTACATCCCTATGAAGCTGGACACTGGCACAAGGAGCCCTCTTGGTCTCCAAGCCACTTGTGGGTAGATATGAATGGCTTTCTGAATAGAGCTGCTGCACAGATGTGGATGATCGCAGAGCTGAAGGATGAGGTCTCAGAGATGGTCATGGTGGTAGAAATGAGGCCACTTATCTCATCTCGTAACACCTACACTCCGGCCAGCCCGACCTTTCTCTTCCTCTTCTGTACCAGGCTTGTCCCAGCTCAGGGCTTTTGCCCCTCTGCCCGGGGTACCCTCTGTTCAGAAGCCTCTGTCTCCACATCACCATGTGGCTGCCCCTTTCCTCCATTTGCATCTTGGCTGGAATGTCATTTCCTCAGACACACCCTGCCTGACCATCCTGCTAATGGTCCCTTGTACCACTCCTGTTACTGTCTCATGGGATTTGTTTTGTTCTGGGTCCTTATCACTATGGAAAATCTTAAGTCTTTGTTTCTTCTGTCTAGCCCCTTGAATGGAAGCCCCAGGAGAGCAGGATCCTGTCTGTCCTGTTCAGTGCTGTAGCCCCAGAGGCTGGAGCAGAGGCTGGACATTCTGAGTGCTCTGTGCCTGTTTGCTGAATGAGCATCTTGCCTCGCCATGTGCGGGACCACTTCTCTGGGATGTAGATTTTGTTTTCCTTGTTTTACAGGTGAGCCAACAGAGGCCCAGAAAGGCTGAGTGACTTGTTCAAGATCCCCTCGCCGGTGAGAAGGGGACCCTGGGTAAGTACTGTGTTTATAAAGGTTGCAGCATTCAGAGCGGTGGCTCCTAGCTCTGGGCTTGAGGGCCACATAGCTGAAGGATCCGTGGCCTGAATCCAGGGTGACCTCTTGACCACCGTCTTTTAAGTAGTGCTTTTCAAAATGTAATGTGCTTTCGAATCACCCAGCGACTTGGTGAAGCTGGAGACTCTGAGTCCATTGAGCTGTGCGGTGGGGAGGGCTGTGGGGAGGGTGGAATGATGACTGAGATTCTGCGTTTCTAACAAGCTCCCAGGTGATGCCAGTGGCCACCCTTTAAGAGCCAGGGTTTAGTGGGCCGCTGATTTGAGAACTGGGTTGGCTATTTGCA
This sequence comes from Delphinapterus leucas, assembly GCF_059928025.1. Taxonomy (NCBI): domain Eukaryota; kingdom Metazoa; phylum Chordata; class Mammalia; order Artiodactyla; family Monodontidae; genus Delphinapterus; species Delphinapterus leucas. Next base: position 56,010,901 of record NC_143134.1, read on the forward strand.
AAACAAAGGCAGGAAAGGAAGGACCCGGTAAATCTTGTGGTCAAATTAATTGCCGCAACTGAGCAAAGAAAGCAGAGACGGGTCCCTGCTTCCCTGGGAGAAGCAGATACTGTCCCTGTACCCTCCACAGCCTGGTCAGACGCGGTCCCGGAAACTTGGGTCTGGCATGTATGTCTGACCCTAGGTTTGTTTTCCAGTTGTGTAGCGCTTGGCTCGGGACCAATGAAGGGGCTGAGCCAACTATAGGAAGTCATCTCTTCAGTAATAAGTGTTTCCTGCCGTCCCCTCCTCCCCCGGTTTGCATTGCATTCCTGGACCCCGAGTGCAGTTGTCCAACTCTCAACTCCAATTAAGAGGCTTGCCTGGGGTTTAGGAGTTTCTAAGAGTGCCTACAATTTGCTGGAATTTTCTCCACTTAGAAAACAAGTGTAAAATATCTGCTCTGCTTATATGAGAGGGTTGTCGTGAGAGTGCTTTGAAAAGTAGAAAGTAGCATTTCCCAGATGTGAGTGGAATTGATTTTAGCTAGGACAGAGACCCAGAGAACATTGATCATCGGGTGAGAGAGCTATTCCCGTTTTAAATTTGTTTCAACCTTGCAATTAATTTGTAAGAAAATCTCACTTCAGTATTAGTATGTCTCAAACACTTCTTTTACGTTTCCTCATCTCCTTTCCTCCTGCACCCACCCTTTTTTTTCATCTTTATTGGAGCAAAATTGCGTTACAAGGGTGTGTTAGTTTCTGCTGTATAACAAAGTGAATCAGCTATATGTATACATATATCCCCATATCTCCTCCCTCTCACCCTTTTTCTTAAAAATAGAGGCAGCAAGCAACTCTTTCTAGTTAGAAATCAATAACATTATGCTGTTTTCTTACTTTTTTTGTGTGGTTACCTTCTATCTGCAGCAAAACATAGGTTTTCCACTTAAGACAATTACATAAACCTTCCCTTTGAAGAGAAATTTAAATAAAGCATGTAAGATGATTTCAAAAAACAGTAAATAATATTATAGGTTGAATGTAGATACGGTAAAAATTATACAGGTAATAGTCAAGCGAGTCCATCTCGGATGGTAACATAAAGGAATGTCAAGGGGCGTGGCTGTATTATTCACGGAGGGAGACAAAGGCACCTGACCCAGCCATCTGGCTGTGCCCTGCTCTATCTGTGGGCGCTCCACATGGCTAGCTCTGGGCTGGTAATTCTGCCTGAGGGTCCTTAGGCCGAATGTGGAGATAAGTCTTGATCCCAATCAAGAATGTGCAGCTAAATCCCAACCATAGATTAGCAGATGTCTTCAGGTCTTTCTCTATCTGTGAAGCCTTTGGGGGGAAAATGAGCAATCTGGCTATATAAAGGCTCATCGTCTAGCATTTGCCTGAAGTAGAGACAAATCAATTGCTGTGCTTTGGGCCTTGAGTTTTGTTTTTTTTTTTTTTTGATATGGTTAAAAGAGCTATAGTGATTATAATTAGATATTGTCATTTTGGTGCTTCCCTAAATCAGTTTGAAACAGGCCAAAGGAGTTAAAAAATCTTGCAGAATTCCACGGCAACATAGGGCAGCAGAAACGATACCTGCTTCCAACATGGCACATTTGGGTCAGGATCTTGGCTCAGCTACTTGTTATTAGCTGAATTGTGTCCCCCGCACCCCCCAGATTCATGTGTTGAAGTCCTAATGCCTAGTACCTGAGAATGTGACTGTATTTGGAGATAGGGTCCTAGGATTGTGCTCCTGAAAGCCTAGTATTATTCAAAAGGTATATAATTAAATAAGAATAAATGTATAGTGAGCTTTATATTTATTCTGATGGGTAAAGTGGGCTTTGCATTAGTTTCACACTTTTAACTTTGTACCTTTCTGAATGATCTAAACTTTCTAAACTTACATATGTATTTTACATAAAATAACCATCAGGATTATTTGGCTGATGAGAGTTTTTTTGTTTTTTTTTAATTCTTCTGTTTCTTAAAAACTTAAGTTTTAAATGTGTTCAGTACAATGGACTCATTCCTCATTCTCAGTATCTTCTTTTCCTTTTAAAAAGGAGAACTCAGGCCAGATGGTCAGTTTTCCTCTGTGTTTTATAAGCCTTTGCAGAATGGACTCCTAGGGCTGTGAGCTGGGGGTCAGGGGGATGGGGAATGGAGCTGGTATCCAGCAGTGAAGTAGTTAACCTGCCTGTCACTTAAGTGGAGAGACCTAGCTTGAGGCAATCTGTGTAAGGCAGCAACAAATCCAAGCCAGGCCTTCAGAGTGCAAACTGATGCTAGCCTCTCTAATCAGATACTTCAGTCACTCAGCATAAAACCTGAAACTAACAAGCGCCCACCTCCGTGTCTCCGAGTTAGCTTCAGGTAGGATGCAAACACCTGGAACACTGTGAGGTTATGCCAGGAGGCTCCCCCTACCCGAGAAAAGCATCACTTGCGTCTCTAAGAAGAAAATGGAATCTTCTGATAGCAAAGCTCAGTTAAATGTCAAGATATGGCTAAAGTCAGGTGGAGGAAACTCTGGTAGGAAGGAATAATTGGGCAGCTAAGTGCTGGAAGATCTCCAAGGCTCTGGTGCGAACGTCCTTTTGCTTGATTGTTTTAACAAACCTCCAGTTATTTGAACCACCCCTGGCTCTATAGAGGCTGGGGGCTATCATCTTTTGTGGCCCCCAAACCATGCTGTCAGAACGTGGGAACCACATTACTTCATTCTGCTCCTGGGAAAGGGAACAGACTTGTGGGATTTTAAATGAATGCGTTAAATTTGTTGAGTTTCAAAGGGAGAAGTAGAGAAAAATAAACAAACTCTTAAAAGATCTTGGCTGCAGTACAGGGGCCAAAGTTTAAATCCCTTCTCTCAACCATGTTAGATTTTGCAAAAGACCCTCAGTGGTCCCTCCCAATTCACTCAGGTGCGAGGAGGGGTGCACCCTTCTTTTAGGGGGACCCAGAACTCTTTTCTCATGTAAATGGAAGGACCAGCAGAGAGGGGGGTAACTGTGCTCCTATGATGCATGAAAAGGGGCAGCAGCCTCCTGATGGTTTTCTGCTTTAAAAAATGTAGCTATCTGTATATCTTAGTAAAAACTTTTTTTTTTTTTTAAGTGTGGTGAGATATATATTCTCCCATGTAGGTAAGAGAATACAGTGTGTACAGCCCTTTGGGAGATAAATTTAGCAAAAGTTATCAATACTTAAAAAATATTCATAGGCTTTGATTCAGCTGTGCCCTTTCGGGGAGTCTGTCTGAAGGAGATAATCCAAAAAGTGGACCGAGACTGATGTATCAAGATGCTATCATTGCATTGATTACAACAGTGAAAAACTCAAAAGAACCTCCATGTTTATCACATGGGAAATAACTGGTTATAGTCATGGTGGTCCAGCCTACAGTGGTATCCTCCTCTGTGATGAAAAAGAAATGACATACAGGGAAGTGCTCAGCATGGAGTAGTAAGAGAAAAGAGGCAGGAAGTCAAATGGAAATGTGTGGGGATCGTTGTGTGAAACTGCGACGATCCCCACACAGTGAAATGCGTCCGAGTCACCTCTAGGTGGTAGGATTATGATTCATCTTTATTTTGTTTCCTATTTTCCTGTTTGTTCCAAAGTTTGTGAAATCGAGCCAACTCTATTCTTATAACAACAACAACAAAAGTCCTTCTCTAACACCAAAATATACAAACAAGCATTTGCCAGTCTTCGGTTGGGGTGACCAAGATGGGCAGGGGGTGTGCCTGCTTCCTACAAAGGCAGGACGGTTCACCAACGTTCCTCTGACCTGCCCAAGGCTGAGAAGCCCGGAAGATGCTGGAGGGAGAGAGAGCCGAGCGAGTGCCTCTAGGTTTGGCTCTTGTTTGCTTGGGGAGCAGAGTGCGTTTGTGGCCTCTTCAGTGGGGAGGTGAGGTAAATGAAGTGCTCATCCAAGTTTTTAATCCCCTCGGCTAATCACCAGACCTTTCTTGTGGTTTTACTGGGACTCCTTTTACTAAGTGGGTGGATTTACACTGTTTGTGTTTGTATGTTGTACTTGGATTATGCCTTAATGTGTCACTCTGATGACAAAAGGGGTTGCAGCAATGGGCAGACAAGCTTCCCTGCTCTTAATAGAAAGCACGCTCCAGCACTTTATCTGTAACACATAGAGCTGCTTAGAACAAAGCGTTGCCCCTAAGACATGGTCCCTAAGAGTCTTTAATAAGGACCAGACCGCTGTGAAGGTATTAATTAAATATTTTAAGCAGAATGGCTTTAGCTGGCTGGGGCATTTTTATGAGGAGAGGGAGTATATTTAAAACCGGGGCTGTTTCTGTAACAGGAACCTGTTTTGAAGGAAATGTTCTTGGGTGGGACGCTACGGGTACCAGGCTGTTAAACCTCCAGGCCAACTTGATGTCAAAAACAGACGCTCTGAACGTTTTAAACAATGTTTGAGTTGGGTCCTTGCTGTAGAATTTGGACACAATTCTGGAGCAGTTTTAAGACAGAGAAGAATAGTGAGAGTCTGTGAGTGCCCCAGGCTCTGTAAGAGACCGTTTTCTCACAAGTCCCGCGAGAGAGGGTTTGACGAGGTCATTTTTACCGAAAAAGAAACTAATTAATTGTTTTCCAAGGTCACTAAGTTTGATGGAGGAGCTAAGACCAAAATTCAATTTAAAGTCTGTCTATCCATCCATCATCTACCTATTATCTGTCATCTATCAATCATCTTATCATCTGTCAATCATCTACCTATATTTCAAAATACTCTACTCTTTCTCAGAAATTACTAGAAACAAAGATGAGCTTAGGGCTTCCCTGGTGGCGCAGTGGTTGAGAGTCCGCCTGCCGTTGCAGGGGACACGGGTTCGTGCCCCGGTCCGGGAAGATCCCACGTGCCGCTGAGCGGCTGGGCCCGTGAGCCATGGCCGCTGAGCCTGCGCGTCGGGAGCCTGTGCTCCGCAATGGGAGACGCCACAATAGTGAGAGGCCCGCGTACCGCAAAAAAAAAAAAAAAAAAAAAGATGAGCTTATACTGTGGATCTTGGTCCAGTTGATAGGCATTTTTCTGAATTCAGAGTAATCAGTTATTGAACATAAAGTTTACCATAAAAGCACTGAGTTGGCTGATTTTTCTGGAAGGCAGTATGGTGCGATGAGAGCTTGGAGTAAGAGGTCTGTGGTTTGGATGCTGGCTCTGCCACTTAGTGATTTCTGTGACTTTGGGCATGTCCCTCCCTGAGCAAGTTCCCTTGTCTTTAACATTAGAACTGCATTTAGCATCGGGCCTAGCAGGTACTTAGTGAAGGTGAGTTGAATCTAAATTTGGTGCTGGTAGTGGGGTGAGGAAGAGAGAGAGGGTTGTCTTCCAATCCCTGTGGACCATTCTAGGTCTTCAGGAATCAGCAGTTCAGCAACTTCATAAGGAGCCTCTCCTCCCTGGCCCATGATAGCCAATGTGACCAATAAAGTGGAGAAATGCTCACATGAGATATTGGATGCCTCTCAAGGAGTGATCGTGTTCCAATGAGTGTGAGGAGGGTGGCTGGACATAGCTGACGATGGGGTAGCTTCTGCCATCATTCGTTTGATTCATTTCGGAGCCCATCGATCCATATCCTGGCATGGGAGTCCCCTCTTGGGACCAGCCTCAGTGTGTACCCACCTGTGCAACATCCCTCCCCAGGCTCCCATGCTCCCTTCCCATGTGTCGTGCGGCCTTAAACACGAAACCTTCGAGTCTTCCCTAAATCAAATATGTGTTTGAATCTGTGAAGGTCCTTTGTGACCCAGCATGAAGGGCTGTCCACATGGAAGGGCTAATTTTTATTGTGCCTTTGACGGGCCTGCCCTGCCCTCTCCTGCCTACGCCTTGGGTCTTCGGAAATTTCCAAGCTTTCCAATGTAGACATTCTTGCCTCTTTAGCTCAAGACCTCCTCACCCCACCTTTCTTTCTCTGTTTTTCTCAGGGAGCAATTTTATGTGGCCGATATATATATTCAAATACATATCTCAGCCTCCGAGCCACTCCATGGCCGCACATCCCCTCAGATCCTAGCCCCCCCCCACTCCCAGCAGGGTCTGCGGAGGACCTATTAAGGACCTGAAGTTATATGGGTCTGAGTCTGCCCAGATTAGCTGAGTGGTCTCTGGCAAGGAGAAGGGCCGAGGAAATGAGGGACGCGAGGGATGGCTCACCTGCTTCTTCCTCATGCTCTCCTGCCTGCTAACCTCTCTGTGACTGAGATCCTCATCTCTAAGATCATGATCCTTACCTTCCTCGAGGCTCTTTGGAAGGATTAAACAACTTGATGCATACAAAGCACTTAGCGCAGTGTGTAGCCCACAAGCTGCTGCTATTATTATGACTGCCTATAAAAATTATTTGGAAATATAATGATTTGAGATGGAACGTTGTCTATGAGAAAGAACACGTCTAGTTTTGAAGCTCCGCTCTCTCACTCACGTTAGTGTTTGTTTGTACCAATCAGCCTCCCTGAGCCCTTTTCCTCATCCTTGTCGTGAACGTGATAGTCTCTTGCTCACAGGCCTGGGGGAATGCAAAGCCTCTAGGGCTACGCTGGCACAGACTCTGCATCCTGGGTCTCAGTCCCCCGGCTTTGTGGCTGCCTTACCTGCCGTTGCTGAATGTGGCAGAGAGTTGGGAGCTGCTGTTTCTTTGGGGAGTTGCCTCTATCAGCACTTGGAGAGGGGGGTATGTGGGGCAAGCATATGAAGGTTCAAGTCAGGGAATACTGTGTACTTGAACTGACAGTGATTCACAACACATCTGCACAGATTGCCAAGAGTCCAGCCATTCGCCAAAGGGAGGGAGCTGGTGGGTGGGGTAGTGGGGTGTGGAGCGTGGGGCTGTGAGCATAGGATGTTCCGTACCCGGGAGTATAAACACAGCGTCGTCTGTGACCTAAAAAGGCTCGGTCGGGAGCACCACTGAAGCCTGCCGTCCGTTGTTTGGACTGTGCTCGGCCTCCCCAAGGAAGCGCCCAGGCAGCTACCTGCGTTGTGTCTGAGAGCTGTCACAGGCCAGAGCCAGCTGTGCTGGGCTCTGCATGGGACTCCTGGCAGCTGCCTGTGTGAGGCCTGCCACTGCTCTTCCCTGGGAAAGTGGTTCTATTTGCTGCAGAGGGAAACGTGCCAGCTACCTGTAAGGCCCAGGGAGGGAATTTGCTGAATCCCCCGGGTCTCTTCCAGACCCGCACTGTCACCTAGGCCGGCGGACCCACCCAGTGACTAACTAGAAGAAGCCCTGACACCCTTGCCTCATTCCCAGTCCACATACCAAACCCTCCCCAGGCCCAGCTTCTATCCCCCTCCCCACAAGGTTTCAGACCCCTTGGCCTTCAAGCTGCAGCCTGGTTTCCTGTTTACAGCTTCACCCTGGCCCCTGGATACAGCTACTTTGGTCTCCACGTGTGGTTTCTCTCCCTGACCAGGATTAATGTGTAAAACTGTGATGATGCTGACATGGTCTCTGGGAGTCCAGTCTGGACCTTGAGGCTCATTCTAGAACCTTCCCCCAAGGTTGTCTTTGGAATGCGACAGACCTCGGTTTGAATCCTTGCTCTGCCATTTATTGAGCCAATCGCTTGTTAAGCTTCAGCTTCCTCACGGGTAAAAGAGAGAAAATTATGGACCTTTTCTCAGACCTGAGGTAAGGATTAAATGAGATAATCCAAATACATGGATTAAATAAAAGAATGATGTGAAACATATATGAAATGCTTGGTACGTGGTGAGCACTCAAACGGTGACTAATTTTTTTCTCATCCTCAGTAAAGATAAAATGTCTTTCTTTCCTTAATGTGACTTTTCTGTGCTATTGACATTCTCGGGTGACCTTGACTTAGGTTGGGCACACCACACTTGGATGAGTGTGGCTGTGATAAGGTTGGTATTATTTTCAATGCCCACTTGGCTTTTTCTTTTTTTTTTAACGCACACACACACACACTATAGTTGTATAGCTCTGTGTGTATTATACACACACTGGCACAGACGTATGTGTATTTGTTGGATTATTTTCACCGGTTCTAAAATGGGTGTGCTTAATAGCTGACAACCAGAATTTTGCAGTTATCTCAACAGAGTGGTACAAATGTGATCTGAGGTTTGGGGGAAGGAAGAGCTTGGGTTTGAAGGAAAGTGACTTCCTGACATTGTCCCCCCGCGTCCTGTGGCCTTGTGTGTTGTGCTTCTGTCACCACCATGCACTCCTTGACATCAGGATGCCTTAGTATTTTTTATTTTTTTTGCGGTACACGGGCCTCTCACTGTTGTGGCCTCTCCCGTTGCGGAGCGCAGGCTCTGGACGCGCAGGCGCAGCGGCCATGGCTCACGGGCCCAGCCGCTCCGCGGCGTGTGGGATCTTCCCGGACCGGGGCACGAACCCGTGTCCCCTGCATCGGCAGGCGGACCCTCAACCACTGCGCCACCAGGGAAGCCCAGGATGCCTTATTTTTCTTACTAGGTTTCAGGCAGGAAGGATGCATTTGTCCAGCAAATGTTTATTGAATTAAACTGTAGCTCTGAAGTAATGACCAGCGTTTTTTTTTTTCAATTCATATTTTTTCTTTAAGAAAATCAATAAGTGATTTCTGATGTCTTTAATAGAACTCAAAAAGGGTTATGCTCACTCGGGTTTTTCTCTTCATCCAGAATTGTTGTTTTCAGCATTTAGCTTATGATAGTATTGGTTCATCAGACCTAAAAATCGGGGTTTTGAGGGAAAAGTTTGAATTGTTTTAGAGACAAATAAGAGCCCCAGCCCAGGTTTTTCCCAGAATAATGAATAATAGCTCTGCCCAGGCTGGTCAACTGGGTGGAGCAAGTTACAGTGCTTCGCTTCATAGGGTGATGTAAAGCAACAATCAGACCTTTAGAAATAATCCCCTGGGATATGACTGGTGCCCTTTTAAGAAGACAGAGACACATGGGGAAAATGCCATGTGACGTCCAAGGCAGAGATTGACATTACGCATCTACAAGTCAAGGAATGCCAGAGCTGGCCAGCAAACCACCAGCAGCTAGGAAGACGCTTGGAATTCTTTGAATCCACTTGACACTGTTTTCTAATTTCTCCTGGCTCTTCTCTTCTGCTCCCCTGTATTTTCCACATTCATATGCTAGCCTTGCTCCTACTGGTTGCTTGAGAGCAGGTATTGCTCTCCCTGCTTCTGATGGTGACCTCCTTAGGCTGCCTTTGAACTCTTCCTCTGTCCAGAGCTAGTGTGTATGGTTGCACAGGCGGTTCACTGCACAAGGACCCCTGGTCAGGGGGGCAAGTAGGGCTGAAATCCAGCCTACGCTGTGCTTGCCAGGCTGTGTACGCTGGTGGAAGGTCGCAGTCCTATAGGGGACTGCATTTAAAATTTTTCATGAAGATGCTGGCCAGCCCAGTTCTTCTCTTGAAATTAGCTGTCCTCTGCCTTTTCTGTGCCCTTGGGCCTCAAGGTCTCCAGTGGCCTCTGTGGACTCCACCCCTTGCCCAGCATAGCCCCATCTCTGTCTCTGCCTTTCCCCAGGATCCCCCGCAGTACTCTCACTGGCCTTCAAGAGCTTTCACAATGTGTTTCTCTGGTAGCTCTTTCGGTGGTGGCTGGTGGGCATCTCAGGGGCAGCTCCCTGTAGCATCCAAAATGATTCGTCCCTGTTCTTTCCGCTCACCCCACAGCATAAGCCGGCAGGAGCCGCAGGTGGTGGCGTCACCACAGCTTAGGATCCAAGAGATTCATTCCAGCCGCTAAAGCGCTAAGCTTTCCCTGTGATCACACATTTTTGCACCAGCCAGAGCTCACACATGCCTCCACAGACCCGCGGCCAGAGGCATGTGGGTATCAGTGACTGCTTAGAGAAGCTGGCCAGGGCTGGCCGACAAGGGAGGGAGGGCCCAGAGCCCGTGCAAGATGAGATGCATTTGCAACAACTGACAAGAAACTGTGCGTTGTCGGCAATCAGAACAGCTGTGGGCTCCTCGACGCAGCAGATGGGTATGCGGGGAATGCTATGCAGCTTTAATCACATTTAACACGCCTGTCAGAGAATTGGGTCCATCTCAGTATTAATTCAGGTTTTATACATTGTTGCTTTGACAGAGTTCAGGCTTACCCTGCATGCTGCGCTCGGCATGGCTAGCAAGAAAATGATTTCTCTCCCTGGGTTTCAGCAGAGAGCAGCGAGTGCAGTTCTGCTGGGCTGGGAAAGCGGTGGGGTTCATGTCGGGGTTGGGTGCAGGGTGAAGGGGGCACTGTTTGCCCTCCTTCCCGGCAGAGCTCAACTGAGTGCTCAAGAAGCGGGTGTCCCAGCCCTGATATATGATCACGGTGTGACGGCACCAGTAAGTGTGTGTGTGTGTGTGGCGGCGGGCGGGGCGGGGGGGCGCTGCTGTGATTAAATTCTGAATTTTTGAGTGCTTCTATGAATCTACCGTCCTAATAGTTCCATTCTGGGGCCAAGCCAGCACACAATTTCTGGCCAGGAAAGGCAACTGTGCTGGCTTCCAAGCCTTAAGAGTGGCAGCATGATGTAACAGGAGGAGGCGTTGGGCGTCAGTAGACCACAGGTCAGTGCCTGCTGTGGTCTTCTCCTTTGTTCATTCATTCACCCCTAATCATCCATGGAGCGCCAACTCAGTCAAAGGCACTTTCTCTGCACTTGTTGCATGTGAGAGAAACAGCCCTTCATTTGGTGAAGTCATCGTGGCTTGGGTACCAACCACACCTGTTCCTAACCCTCACGGAGACATGAACAGCCACCTCGGGTCAGTGTCATGAGGATAAAGGAGGGAGTGCATGAAAAGCACATAGCACCTGCAGGGGTAAGGGGCTCAATACATGATGGCTGGCAGTAATAAAACTGTTTTCTCTCCCTACCCAGGAAGAGAAAATTTTTAGTTCTTTCCTTTGAGAAGAGGTTTCTACACGGCATACCAACTTGGAAAGTGGTATGTCATCTTCTGTGCATCCTACTAGCCCTGGCCTATGGTCTGGGTCTTTTGGCCTGCTGGTAATAAAAAAAAAACCTTACGTACTCCTTGTACTATAACGTTTTTAAACTGCTAATGAAATTAAATTTTGCTTATTTGAATTGCAAAGGCATAATTTTAAAAAGCTGGCTCCCAAATAATACCACTGTAGTTGTAATGTCCCTAAAACTCTCTGTAAGGCATGTAAAATGGAAACCAAATGCATGTAAACATACACATGCCATCCTCAGGAAAAACAGTCCTTTTGTCTCTATTTGATGAAACCAGAGTCGGTGTAGGGCCATGAGTTCAGAGAGGCTGAGGAACCCACCCCACTGTACTTCCCCTCCAGCCCTTGAAGGCCAGCACTGGATAGCATGTTATTTTGCTTGGTTCTCTAGATGTAGCCTTCGTTTCACAGCTTTTACAGATTTTTTTTTTGAACACTTCAAAAGAAAAATTGTATCTTCTGCTTTTAAGATCTTTTCTTTTGCCATGTAGTTAGTATCCTGCCGGGCACAGAGGCTGAATTCGCAGGGGCCGCCTTCGCTGTGCCACCAAAAAATGTGTTGTAAGCTTATTCACATGGCCAGGTTTGAACAATTACATTCAACTCTTCTCTCTGCAGCTATTAATGTACCTGAAAGTGCATTTGGCATGATATAAATGAGCAAGAGTTTCCTGTGAGGATTCCTGCTGGTTTTGACATGTCATGGAATCCAGTGCTGACTATTTGTTTGTGGCTTCCAGGGATGCAGAGGCAGGATGGAGGAGGGTGATGCCTACCAAAGTCTAGAAGCATATGAATTGCCAGCAGAGCGCTAACAAAATCAGATTCCCCTCTCGGGCCACCGCCCTGGCATCTGGTTAAGTCTGGGTTGGAACTCAGGAATCAGCCTATACAGTGTGTACCCAGGCATTCTAGTGCGGGTAATCCAGAGACCATCCTTTGAGAAACAGTGGCTTCCAAAAGGGGAAATACACGTGACCTATAAGTAAATGCTCAACATCACTATTATTTAAAGAAATATAAATTTATATAACATGATTTTTAACCTATCCAATTGGTAAGTATTTTTCTAAGTGATAATATCCAGCACAGGCAAAGACACAGCAGTGGCACTCTCCCAGGCAGAGGGGAGTGGGAACATTGACCCGTCTCAGGGGCGTGGGGCACTGGGGGCGGGGGAGGACTTGGCCATGTGTATTAAAGAGCCTTCACAGGTCTCCTCTATCCCTTTAACCCAGAATACATTGAGGAATTTATCATAAAGGAGAAATCATAAGTGTGTGCAAAGTTGTAATGATACAGATGCCTAAGTAGTTCGTTGCAGTTATCAATTCTATGGAAGACAGAAATAATCTAAGTATCCAACATGAAGGATATCTGGTTAAAAAATATGTTGGATTTAACTGATAAAAAACTATGCAGACATTAGAATGATGTGGTAGAAGGATATGTAAAGTATTGAGGTAGTTACCATGAAGTGATATTAACTGAAAAAGAAACATATATTTATAGAAACCATTTGTCCATACTTTTGTATATTTTTCAAAATTTCTATAATGAACATGCCTTTAATTTTAATAGTTGGAAAGATACTAATTAATGTTACTTTTAAAGGAGGGGGAAATTACCTTTGGCATCTGTCAGGCCTGGATTTGCATTTCTATCACTGATGGAGTGTGATTTGGGGCATTAATCTCTGCATTTCAGATTCCTCAACTGTAAAACCGAGTAAATGCTAACAGCATATGGGTTTATCATGAGAATTAAAAGATAATTATGTAAATGCACTTGACACATAATAGAGTGTATAAATGTTGGATTTTGTCTCCCTTTTCAAATTTCTGAAATCAGAAAAAGCAGTAAACTCTGGCCAAAGATCAAAAGAATTCATTTATTTTACGCAAACCATGAAATTTCAAGTTGTTTCTTTTGGGTACTTTTCTGAGAAAGGGTTTCTTAGGGCTTATTAGATACTGTTGGAGGTGAAAACTGGAATTTGTCATTGACACTGTAATGGGCTATTTGCAGCCTCTGGCCCTATTTGTTTTCCCTTTTGTCAGCTTTAACAATTTGGAATGTTTAAATAATTTTCCTCCTTCTACAATTTTAATAAAAGGAAATCTTATATTCCTTGTCTAGAGAGGCAGTAAAGCTCAGACTATTAAAATTTTCCATCTCCTTAGAAATCCCACAGAGTGCCAATACCATTTACAATAGCATCAAAACTGCAAAACACCTAGGAATAAACCTAAGGAAAGATGTGCCAGACTTCAAAGAAAACTATTGATAGAAAACATTGTTGAGAGATATTTTAAAAACACCTAAATAAAAGGAGGGATGTACCATGTTTATGTTCTGGAAATACTGTAAGGAGGTCAGTTTTCCCAGATTAATCTATGTTTGCCAAAAGATGTAACCTAGAATGTTTACAGCAGCACTATTTGTAATGGCCAAAAATTGGCAGCAACCCAAATATTCAACAACTAAGGTATATTCCCCAAACGGAATGTTATACAGCAATGATAACGGACAATCTACGATTGCAGGTAATAAAATGGGCGACTCATCAACATGATGTGGCACAAAAGAAGACATGTTGTCTGATTCCATTTACATAAAGTTCAAAAACAGGCGAAGTTAATCAGCATCATGGTTTACCTTGTGGGGGACTAGTGATGGGGAAGGAGCACGGGAGGAGTTTCTGGGGGGCTGGTAATGTTCGGCTTCTTGATCTGGATTCTGGTTACATGATTGTGTTCAATTTGTGGAAATTCATCAAGCTTTCTACTAATAATATGTATATATTTGAGTATATTTGATACTTCGATAAAAAGTGTAAAAAATGGGGCTTCCCTGGTGGCGCAGTGGTTGAGAGTCCGCCTGCCGATGCAGGGGACACGGGTTCGTGCCCCGGTCCGGGAGGGTCCCGTGTGCGGTGAAGCGGCTGGACCCGTGGGCCGTGGAAAAAAAAAAAAAAAAGTGTAAAAAATGTATAGTTTCCTTAAGACAAGAAGTATAAATAAGTCAAAGGCTGTCGTTGAAGTTATGTTTTATTAAAAACTTTCTGTTTGGTATTATTGTGATCTTTGGTGGCAAAGCCCCACCATCCGAGAGAGGAGAGGTGCTGTGCTTATGGTGTCAGGATTGCCACAAAGGAAAGGCAGAGTGAGAGCCTACTTCATAAAGCTTCGTTTAGGGCCACTCTAGGTAGGAGAAGAGAGATAGGCAAGTAAGATTTATTGAACATCTGTTATGTGTCAAATCTTGACTGTCCATGTGCTTTTCTCCCCTGCCCCCCCGATATCTTAACTCACATAACAAAACTATGAGATTATTTACCCTTTTTTAAGTATTAGAAAGCTGAGGCTCTGAGTAGTTAATTAACTGGGAAAATGCCAGGCAGACCAGGAGAGGACCGTGTTCGTTTCCTGAGGCTGTCGTAATAAACTACCATAAACTGGGTGGCTTAAGACAACCGCAATTCATTCCTTCCTAGTTCTGGAGGCCAGAAGTCCAAAATCAAGGTATTGGTAGGGCTGCACTCCCTCCAAAGGCTCTAGGGAACAAGGTTCCATTCCCTGCCTCTTCTAGCTTCTGGTGGCTCTATCTAGGCATTCCTTGGCTGTTGATTGCATAACTCTAATCTCTGTCTTCATCTTCACATGGCTGTCTCTTTTGTGTCTTTGTTTTCTCTTCTGTCTCTTATAAGGACACTTGTTGTTGGATTTAGAGCCCGACTCATCTTGAGATCCTTAATTATATTTGCAAAGACTCCCCCCACAACCTTTCTTTTTTTTCAAATAAGTTTACATTTACGGCCTCTGGGGTTTAGGACATGGATATGTCTTTTTTTGAGGAAGACCGCAATTCAGCTGTAGGGTCCCAGGTTTAAAATGAAAACAAAGACAAAATCAAAACCATAAATCTGTTGTATCTCGAGTACTGGAGATTTCTTCTCTTTGGTAATAGTGGTCACAGCTGATTCTTCTATAATCATTCAGGACAACTTCTCAGGTGCCCAAAAGTGTCTTCTGTCCTGAGAAGAAACAGAATGCCTTGGAAATTTGCTACCCATCTTTCTTGCTGCTTCTAGAGGATGCTGTGGGACCCAGACCTTCCCCAGCAGGCCGACGCACCCTGTTCTCCAGCACTCTAGTGGCTACTAGCAGCTGACAGCTGCTGCCTTCTTCAGAGAGTGGCCCTTGGTCACATGGGGGCTGTCTCCATCTGGAGGTTATGCACTTCTCGCCTCCCACCAGAGGCTGATGACTGACAAGGGGTACAAGGTGCCCCTTGCCTGAAGATAAGCTCAACTTTGTGGTACAATTTATGTCCCAGAACTCACTATGGGACCACGCCGAAGCTATCTAAGCCACATCCTTGGTTAATTTTCTCTCAGCGTTATTCTGATTCTCTTGCTCTTTTTCTCCTGAGCGCACTCCCGCAATAAATCACCTTTTCAAGAATCCCCATCTCAGACTCTGCTTCTTGGAAATCCAAACTAAGACAATACCTCTGCCAGTGGCGGCAGCCTACCTTTCCTGCCAGACCCTGCTGCTTCGTTTATTTGGCAGGTGCGCACAGGTGAAGATTTTAAGGATGGGACAGTTCAGTAAGCTGAATCTCAGAATTTTGACCCTGAATGGTTCTACTGGAAAATTTTTATAAATACTCAGCTTGAAAGATCAAAATCATTAATGCTATGAGAGCAGGTCCCTGGGGCCAGGACTTGTGACCAGCCCCACAAGCCATTGGAAGGAAGATTTATTTTTATGGTGGGGATGAAATGATCAGTTCATTAATCCGAGGAAAGATTTTTCTGTCTCCTAAAATGTGATCCTATCTTTCTAATTATACTTTAAACAAGACAGTAAAACTATAGAACTCCTCAGCATTTAATTCTAGTCTGGCAGGAGGGTTGTCCAGACATCTTGGTTAGAAATGGATCAGTGGTCTTCCCTGGTGGCACAGTGGTTGAGAGTCCGCCTGCCGATGCAGGGGACACGGGTTCGTGCCCCGGTCCGGGAAGATCCCACATGCCGCGGAGCGGCTGGGCCCGTGAGCCATGGCCGCTGAGCCTGCGCGTCTGGAGCCCGTGCTCCGCAATGGGAGAGGCCACAACAGTGAGAGGCCCGCGTACTGCAAAAAAAAAAAAAAAAAAAGAAATGGATCAATGAGTTCCTGATGGACCTACACAATCAACATTAGTTTTTTTTAAAGGCAGCCTTGGAGGGGCATCAAGGTAGTGAAGTAGGAAGACCCTGAGCTCACCTCTTCCCACAGACACACCAAAATTACAACTACTGTCCAGCCTCCAGTAAGTGTTGTTGGGAAAACTGGACAGCTACATGCAAAAGAAACCAGACTTTCCCACACCA
Organism: Delphinapterus leucas; assembly: GCF_059928025.1. NCBI lineage: Eukaryota > Metazoa > Chordata > Mammalia > Artiodactyla > Monodontidae > Delphinapterus > Delphinapterus leucas. The sequence goes on from NC_143134.1 coordinate 56,027,255, forward strand.
TATACAAAAATAAAATGGATTAAAGACTTTTATGGTTTCAGGTCTTACATTTAACTACTAGAAGAAAACATAGGCAGAACACTCTTTGAAATACATTTTAGCAATGTATTTTTTGGTTATGTCTCCTCAGGCAAGTGAAACAAATGCAAAAACAAACAAATGGGACTACATCAAATGAAAAAACTTTTGTACAGTGAAGGAAGTTATCAACAAAAAGGCCGCCTACTGAATGGGTGAAGATAGCTGCAAATGATATATCTGATAAGGGGTTAATATTAAAAATATACAAAAACTGATATAACTCAACATCAAAAAAAGAAAAAACCCAATTTAAAAATGGATCTGAATAGACATTTTCCAAAGAAGACATACAGATGGCCAACAGACATGTGATAAGATGCTCAACATCACTTCAGGGAACTGCAACTCAAAACCACAATGAGACGTCTCCTCACACCTATCCAAAAGGCTATTATCAAAAAGACAAGAAATAACGAGTGTTGGCAAGGATGTGGAGAAAAGGGAACCCTGGTGCACTGTAGTGGGAATGTAAATTGGTGCAGCCACTATGGAGAACAGTACGGAGGTCCTTCAGAAAATTAAAAGTAGAACTACCATACGATATGGCAATACCACTTCTGGGTATTTTTCTGAAAAAAATGAAAATACTAGTTTGAAAAGATATATGCACCCCTATGTTCATTGTAGCATTATTTACAATATCCAAGATGTGGAAGCAACCTAAGTGTGTGTCAACAGATAAATGAGTAAAACAGACGTAGCATATACTATATACAATGGAATATTGCTCAGCCATAAAAAAGAACAAAACCTTGCCATTTGGAACAACATGGATGAATCTAGAGAGTATTATACTAAGTGAAATAAGTCAGTCAGAGAAAGAAGAATACTGTATGATCTCACTTATGTGGAGGGGTGGTTTAAGAAGGGGAATGTGTGGTGTTATCTTACGTGTGTTCTTCTTGTGTGGTGTTATCTTACGTGTGTTCTTCTTGTGTGGTGTTATCTTACGTGTGTTCTTCTTGTGTGGTGTTATCTTACGTGTGTTCTTCTTGTGTGGTGTTATCTTACGTGTGTTCTTCTTGTGTGGAAACTGGCTAAGCAGCGGTGGATACTTCTAAGGCCTGAACATTTAGAAGCAGGTGCCGCTGCACATATACCCATTTTCACACAAAGCAGAACCACTGGTCTCAGGGCAAGGTGACTCTGGGAATTTGAGCAGAGACAGTTTGAGACTCTCCTGGTGAGTGCTCTGGCATTAGTGTGATCCAGCCGCTCCCTGTGACTCCTATGGCTACCATGATACTCATGGCCTCTGTGCTTTTCTCTGCAGGTCTGCTCCTTCATCACTTGTTTGCCATAAGCCTTAACCCAACTATATGTCTATATTTACTTTTAACTTCAGATCCCACTGCCAAGAATCTCTTTTTATCGGTATGTCTTAGTTCATATTCTAGAACGGGAATCTGATTGGCCATTCCTCTTTTTTGTGCCAGGCTGCATCATCTCAGTTGCCTGGCCAGCCTTCACATTCCACATCTTGGATCAAGAGTCTACCCCGAACCTATCATCCAGGGTCTGGCTGGGGTGAAGGTTGAGGAAGAAACTCATGTGTCGCAATACATAGCTGCATAAAGGCTGCCTCTTTCACGTGGATAGTATCTGGGGCAGGAAAATGTACTGATATATCTAGTGCTGCCATTCAAGCTTCCATTCTTTTCACAATGTGCGGGAGAGGCCCGAGAAAGGCAGAGTCTCTTCAACCCCAACATGTAAGCCATGCCCCATCATCCTTAGGCAACCAGGAGGGACCAAGTCTCCTCTATTGTCATGTGGCTTAGTGAAAATAGCTCAGGGCCAAGTCAAGAGGCCTGGTTCCGCCTCAGCCCTGACAGTAAAATGCAGTGGGCCCATCACAGTCCTAGGCTTCCTCACAGTTTAGATTACACCCTTTTCAGGGTCCCCTTTGCTCGTAAACTCTCCACTCCACAGCCATAGTGTAGCGTTCAGGAGAGGGACCTGAGAGTAACACTGGCCTCCCCCCTTGCACCTCAAAAGTTGATTCTTAACCCAGCAGACTGAGGTATACTGTTAAAACATTAGTTGCATCAAGCCACTCTTCTGATCAAACTCTTGAAGGGCTTCTTAGCTCACTTAGGATTAAAGCCCACGTCCCCAGTGTGGCCTAGAGCACCCTGCATCATCTCACCCCCTCACCTCTTCTCTAGTCTCACCATCCACTTGGCTCATCCTACTCCATTCCAGACACAGGCCCCCTTGCTGGTCCTCAAACACACTTGCTATCCTTTGTACACTTGCTATCCCTTTGACTGGAAATGCTCTTCCCCCAGATACTCGTGTGAACCCCCTCCATCCAGTCTATATGGACTAGCAGTCCCCAGCACTCCCAATCCCTGTTCCCCTGTTTTTGTTATATCCAGAGTCCTTAACAACTGGTATCTGTATTAATTTGTTCATTATCTACCTCCCCACCTACCGATACATTAGAACATAAGCTTCAGGAAAGCAGAAACTTTGGCTTCCCCACTCTCACTGTTCCCCTCGGTGCTCAGAACAGTGTCTGGTACGCGTCCGTTGATTGAATGAGTGGAGACATAAATCAGTAGATGCTGGGGACAAGTGTCATGTTTCAGCTGTCCACATCCTCTATTGTGTGTGATAGTGTCTGAACACACAGCTTGCCTGCCTCTGTAGAAGTCACTGAGGGTGGATCCTCTTCCTCCTGCCCCCTGGCAGGGTGTGGGCGTGTGACCTAGGCTTGGCCAGTCAGATCCCAGCCTGGGATTTTGGATCAGGATCGAGTGACAAACACTGAGGGCTCTTCATCTTCATCTACAGTAGCTGTGCCGTGCCCAGGGCATCACTGCTGGACTCCATGGCAAGTTTCCTACTGCTGTTTCTGTTGGCTCTGGCTTCCCATGCATTCCATGAGCCTCTGATAATCTTCCAGCAAATTTCCTTTCTGCTGAAGGGAGCCAGAAAATTTCTAGAGCTTGCAAACAAGCTCCCTGACCAAAACAATAGATGTCATTAATTTGGGGCTTCTCAGAGGTTGCTGCCATAGTTATTCTTCTTTTCATTGTTTTGAGCTGCCTAATCAATCTATTGATTTATTTCAAAGACTGGTTTATATGTTTAAAGGAGAGATAAATGAGACAGTTTGGGGTTTTATTTGATCAATTCCCTGACTTGCTTTCAAAGGGATTGTTAGCAGATTAGCTCCTGGAGAGAGGGATGGGGTGTTTTTTTTTTTTTCCTTTATTTTTTATACAGCAGGTTCTTATTATTATCTATTTTATACATATTAGTATATATATGTCAATCTGAATCTCCCAATTCATCCCACCACCATCACCCGCCCCCCTTTGGTGTCCATACGTTTGTTCTCTACATCTTTGTCTCTCTTTCTGCCTTGAAAACTGGTTCATCCATATCATTTTTCTAGATTCCACATATATACGTTAATATACAATATTTGTTTTTCTCTTTCTGACTTACTTCACTTTGTATGACAGTCTCTAGATGCACTCGCGTCTCTACAAATGACCCAATTTGGTACCTTTTTATGGCCGAGTAATATTCCATTGTATATATGTACCACAACTTCTTTATCCATTCATCTGTCGATGGGCATTTAGGTTGCTTCCATGACCTGGCTATTGTAAATAGTGCTGCAGTGAACACTGGGGTGCATGTGTCTTTTTGAATTATGATTTTCTCTGGGTATATGCCCAGTAGTGGGATTGCTGGGTCCTATGGTAATTCTATTTTTAGTTTTTTTAAGGAACCTCCATACTGTTCTCCATAGTGGCTGTATCAATTTACCTTCCCACCAACAGTGCAAGAGGGCTCCTTTTCTCCACACCCTCTCCAGCATTTGTTGTTTGTAGATTCTCTGATGATGCCCATTCTAACTGGTGTGAGGTGATACCTCACTGTAGTTTTGATTTGCATTTCTCTGATAATTAGTGGTGTTGAGCAGCTTTTCATGTGCTTCTTGGCCATCTGTATGTCTTCTTTGGAGAAATGTCTATTTAGGTCTTCTGCCCATTTTTGGATTGGGTTATTTTTTTTTCTAATATTGAGCTGCATGAGCTGTTTATATATTTTGGAGATTAATCCTTTGTCTGTTGATTTGTTTGCAAATATTTTCTCCCATTCTGAGGGTTGTCTTTTCATCTTGTTTGTAGTTTCCTTTGCTGTGCAAAAGCTTTTAAGTCTCATTAGGTTCCATTTGTTTATTTTTGTTTTCATTTCCATTACTCTAGGAGGTGGATCAAAAAAGATCTTGCTGTGATTTATGTCAACGAGTGTTCTTCCTATGTTTTCCTCTAAGAGTTTTATAGTGTCCGGTCTTGCATTTAGGTCTCAAATCCATTTTGAGTTTATTTTTGTGTATGGTGTTAGGGAGTGTTCTAATTTCATTCTTTTACATGTAGCTGTCCAGTTTTCCCAGCACCACTTATTGAAGAGACTGTCTTTTCTCCATTGTATATCCTTGCCTCCTTTGTCATAGATTAGTTGACCATAGGTGTGTGGGTTTATTTCTGGGCTTTCTATCCTGTTCCATTGATCTATATTTCTGTTTTTGTGCCAGTACCATACTGTCTTGATTACTGTAGGTCTGTAGTGTAGTCTGAAGTCAGGGAGTCTGATTCCTCCAGCTCTGTTTTTTTCCCTCAAGATTGCTATTCGGGGTCTTTTGTGTCACCATACAAATTTTAAGATTTTTTGTTCTAGTTTTGTAAAAAATGCCATTGGTAATTTGATAGGGATTGCATTGAATCTGTAGATTGCTTTGGGTAGTATAGTCATTTTCACAATATTGATTCTTCTGATCCAAGAACATGGTATATCTCTCCATCTGTTTGTGTCATCTTTGATTTCTTTCATCAGTGTCTTATAGTTTTCTGAGTACAGGTTTTTTACCTCCTTAGGTAGGTTTATTCCTAGGTATTTTATTATTTTTGTTGCAATGGTGAATGGGATTGTTTCCTTAATTTATCTTTCTGATCTTTCATTGATAGTGTATAGGAATGAAAGAGATTTCTGTGCATTAATTTTGTATACTGCAACTTTACCAAATTCATTGATTAGCTCTAGTAGTTTTCTGGTGGCATCTATGTATAGTATCATGTCATCTGCAAACAGTGACAGTTTTACTCCTTCTTTTCCCAATTTGTATTCCTTTTATCTCTTTTTCTTCTGATTGCCGTGGCTAGGACTTCCCAAATATGTTGAATAATAGTGGTGAGAGTGGACATCTTTGTCTTGTTCCTGATGTTAGAGGAAATGCTTTCAGTTTTTCACCATTGAGAATGATGTTTGCTGTGGGTTTGTCATAGATGGCCTTTATTACGTTGAGGTAGGCTCCCTCTATGCCCACTTTCTGGAGAGTTTTTATCATAAATGGGTGTTGAATTTTGTCAAAAGCTTTTTGTGCATCTATTGAGATGATCATATGGTTTTTATTCTTCACTTTGTTAATATGGTGTATCATGTTGATTGATTTGTGTATATTGAAGAATCCTTGCATCCCTGGGATAAATCCCACTTGATCATGGTGTATGATCCTTTTAATGTATTGTTGGATTCTGTTTGCTAGTAGTTTGAGGATTTTTGCATCCATATTCATCACTGATATTGGTCTGTAATTTTATCTTTTTGTAGTATCTTTGTCTGGTTTTGGTATCAGGGTGATGGTGGCCTGAGTTACCAGAATGAGTTTGGGAGTGTTCCCTCCTCTGCACTTTTTTGGAAGAGTTTGAGAAGGATGGGTGTTAGCTCTTCTCTAAATGCTTGATAAAATTCACCTGTGAAGCCATCTGGTCCTGGACTTTTGTTTGTTGGAAGAGTTTTAATCACAGTTTCAATTTCATTACTTGTGATTGGTCTGTTCATATTTTCTATTTCTTCCTGGTTCAGTCTTGGAAGGTTATACCTTTCTAAGAATTTATCCATTTCTTTCAGGTTGTCCATTTTATTGGCCTAGAGTTGCTTGTAGTAGTCTCTTATAATGCTTTGTATTTCTGCAGTGTCCGTTGTAACTTCTTTTTCTTTTCTAATTTTATTGATTTGAGTCCTCTCCCTCTTTTTCTTGATGAGTCTGGATAAAGATTTATCAATTTTGCTTATCTTTTCAAAGAGCCAGCTTTTCGTTTTATTGATCTTTGCTATCGTTTTCTTTGTTTCTATTTCATTTATTTCTGCTCTGATCTTTATGATTTCTTTTCTTCTACTAACTTTGGGTTTTGTTTGTTCTTCTTTCTCTAGTTCCTTTAGGTGTGAGGTTAGATTGTTTGAGATTTTTCTTGTTTCTTGAGGTAGGATTGTATTGCTATAAACTTCCCTCTTAAAACTGCTTTTGCTGCATCAAGAGGGATGGGGTTTTATTCAGTTTTATAACCCTCAGGGTACCAGGGCAGTGTCTCGAACAGTACCTGGTACTCATGTCACCTTCATGGGATGAAATCGAAATTGGGGAGGCTGAGCAAGATAAACTTGTCAGGCTGAACTTCCCCTCTAAGGGATAGGTGAAACCATGAAACTCCTCAACAGCAATTCTCTCTGGATGATGTTAGGTGTGGTTATAGGAATCTCCTTATATCTGTTAGAGGGTCTTGATGTTGTCTGCTACACCGCTGAGTCCCTTTTAGAAGGTCTCAGAAGGACATTGTTTTATGGTCTCAATGCCAGTGCTTCTCTCGAACTATTAGTTTGAGTTTTTGACTTTTGGACATGATGAATCACACACATCAGCCATTCTCAAAGGTGTGCAGTTGGCATTTTGGATGGCACAGTTCTGCTATTTAGGACTGTGTTATGCACTGTAGGATATTTAGCCTTCCTGACCCCACACACTAAAAGTACAAAGCAGCCCCAAGTCATTCTGAAAAAATAAATGTACTAATAGGACCTCCTTCCCCGCTCCAGATGGGTGGCATCTGAAGCTATGTTTTTGCTCTTTGCTTTGGCCATTAGGAAGCTCAGAGCCGAATCTAGTGAGTGCCTTCAAGAACTAGAAAGGCTCTCATAAGAGGCAAATTTGTACTATTCTTGCAAAAGGATATTTTAATTTTTCTTTCCATATTTTTTCAACTGAATTTCCTTATTGTTTTTTGTTGGTTTTTACATATTATATGCATTTTATAAGCCTCCTCAATTTTTTTTTAACAAGATGGAGTCCAAGTAAATAATAAAATAGTGTAAAATCATTTGGGTAGTTCATGTTGTTAGATGCTTTCCTTTCATATGTGACATCTGCACCAGTCTCTTGCAGGAGCTTTTCTTTCGTGGGATGCTTCAGGAATATAAGCCCTCGTAGAAACACATCTAATGTCATGTGTCTGTTGCACCTAGTAGTGCTGTGAGAGAGGCCTTCTGTGTCCAGATAATCTCAGTCAGTTGTAAAGTGACTTTTCAAAGATGATCTGTTGGGTATGGGCTGGTGAAATAAAAAAGGAAATCCCCTAAAAGAAACAGCAGTATGTATCTGGTGACACCCACTAGCTCAGGAGGAGAGCAAGAATAAAGATGCACAGTCTAACTCTTAAAACTGCAGGAGAGCATATTCTGGCTAGAATGTAACTCCCCAGACATCTGTTGGTGACATCTACAGTCAGACATGCATCATTGGAGGGATCTGTAAATTATCTGGGGGACAGTTTAATGACCTACAGAGCAGCACATCCCAGCAGCACAGATAACATCTTCAAAATAGGGCAAGAGAATTAATTTAGGTGGGAGAAGAGAGACTGGTAAGGTGGATGAGTGGGCAACAGGGCTCAATGGGAAGGACCCCTTGGAAATAATAACCTTGAAAGCAGGAGTGTGGGAGGCGGGTAGCGCGGTTTTGTGTATTTCAGCTAGGGTTAAGCAGGAAATAGGAGGTGGCTAGCACAGCTTAGGAGAAGAGGAGGAAACCGTCCTTTCAAAGAGGAGGAAAGTAAAAGAAACTGGATTCCAAAAAACAGAAGCCAGTTCCTCCTTCCATCCCCACCTTCCATTTAAAAGGAATAAATAGGAAGAGTAGCAACCCATTATGGTCGACTCTGAATGTTTTCTTAGATATCTTAAGACAACAACTTTCAAGCTTTTACTGTGTTGAAACCTTTTTATTTCCCAAATGAAGTTTTGCAGAGTTCCCTTAGCATGTAAGCTCTGTGAGGACAGGGAGTTTTGCCTTGTTGCTTACTCTTTTATCCCCAGACTCTGTCACCCAGTAGGCACTCAATAAATATTTGTTAAATAGACTAATGAATAAGTAGGATGGTAGTTGGGCTGAGAAAAATCACTGCTTTTCTAGCAGATACCAGAGTTCCTTAGGGAAAGAACCTTATTTTAGGGAAATTCCTTGATAAATCACCTGGGGGAAGAAGGCAACCAAGACACAACTAAAGGCTTTGTGTAAATAATAAAACTGAATTTGTTGGTGGCAGGGGTGGGTAGCAAAGAGAGAGAGGAGGAAGAGGGACGGAGAGGATGAGTGACAGGGCTGGTTATGAACAGCTGTGACTAATACTCTTCCATTACAGGCTGTGTGGTACTGTGTAGAAACTCCTTATCATGCCCAATCCTCCAGCAAAAATATAGTTCAGACATCTTCCTTATGTGTGAGATTGGGAAGGATATCAAGAGGTAAGGGGCTGAGTTCTTTGTCTGGGTCAATACGAAGAAGATAAAAAACAAAGCAAAACAGTAAAAACCTAAATGACCCTGATTGACAAAGTCAGTAAAAACAAAGTATGAGATACAGGTGACTAGGAAAAGGTACACCTCTAAGAAGTTGAAGAAATCTTGAGGGGATTTCTCCCTGGTTGTAGAATGGGGGTTGGAGCTGATTTTGTCTAGATATTAAAGGATGGCTGATGTCAGGGAGACAAACAAAGCAGAGGAAGCAGACAAGCAGACGAAAAGAGACACCCAGAACTCTGCTCCTTCCCCCTGTCCCCCTTCTCATTGTACCCCAAGTCCTGTGGAACTTTTAAGAGCTGAGAACAGATCAATGAGAAGGAAGTTTTGGAGAGTTGGGGGCTGGGGCGGGGAGGGAAAGATGAGCTGAGGAATGGGGCACTGGGGTTTAGATCCAGGACCATGGTATAGTGGGGATATTCCTGAGATGGTTATATCCCCAATTCCCCAAATCATGTATGTCTGTCATTTCCTTATCTATACAACTGGGGTAACAACAGCTACCCTCCAGGGAGGGTGAAAGGTTCATACACATTTGTATTAAGAGAGCCACAAAACTGTTGAGGTTTAGGTGACATCTAGACCCATCCCAGTTAGGACTCCTTCCTCCACACCAGCCTGGATGTGTGGGCATTGAAATTCACACCTCAGGCAAAATAACCAATGGCTCTGCTCCCCAGTGGTCTATTGGGGTCACTTGCAAATTGTCAAAGCAGCAAATTTTAAATCCTTAGCTGCAAAATTGTGTGTTAAAAAAAAAAATCCCCAGCTGTAAAGGGTTCAGAGTGAGTGCCACTCTTGTCGGCTCCTTGTTGGAGATGGGCCCAGAACGGCAGGACCCGAGTGTCCCACAACAGCACCCGCTGAGAGCCCACTTTCCTGCTCCTCCCCACACTCAATACCTGTTTCCGGTAAGAGGCTGCCTACTGTGAGCAATAGGCAGATGGGAAGAGATCCTAACTAAATGTCTTCAGGATGCAGGCATCCTTCCAGGGCCTATCCGTACACGTGGAGAGGTGGGACCAGAAACCTGACGCGAAGGGAGAAGTGCTTGTGGCGGCTGCCAGTGACTGGGAGGGGGCTCCCTCCCCTGCCGCTCCCCAACTCCCCATCTCCCCCCTCCCCCCAACTTCCCTCTCTCCTTCCCCCCTCCCCCTCCCCCCTTCCCCTCTCTTCTGCTGCCCCTGGATGTCCAGTTTTCCAGAGCGGCCTCTGGCAATGCACTGTAAACAATCTCTCCGGTGCCTGAAAGGGAGCTCGTCCCCAAGCCCGGTGCCTTCTCAGGCAAATGTGGCTAAAGGGGCTGCCTTCTGTCTCAAGGCAGTCCTGTCCCTCCCTTCCTCCAACACAGGAACTGGGTAGCAAAGAACCTGGCTGAGGAAGAGAAAGTGGAGGAGGAAGACGAGAAAATGGAGAGAGCGCTGGGTGCTCTCCACCCATTTCTTGGCACCCAGAAGGAAGGCCCAAGAAGCTTAAGGTCGTTCACTCATCACCTCATTCACTCAGTCACCCCCTTGTTGGTTAAGTTCCTGAGCGGGGCCCATTGTGGATACTGGACACACAAAACTAAGAGCAATTGTATTTCCCCTTTTGGGGTTCACAGTCCAGAGGCAAAGATCTCCCATACAAGGAACGGAATGATGTCCTGCAATGTGCGATCGACTCATTCATTCACTGATCATCCACCATGTGGTGGATGTTGCTCTAGGCTCTGGGATTGTGCCTTCAGAGGGTGTTCGGGGAGCTCCCGGAAGGGTGGGGCATCCAACTCATCACCTCAGAGTCTCCCCTGCCTGCCTCCCCGACACCCAGTTAAAGGTGGGAACCCTGTAGTCAGAATGCTGTTCTGCCCCTACCACCAATGAGCGACCCCGTGCCCCCACGGGGTGGTGGCATGTGGAGGGGGCCTGGCCCTGCAGTGGGCTAAGAGGCCACACTGACCTTAAGGGTGAGTTCCCCGTGGGATACAGACAAGCAGTGGCCATATTCTTATTCCAAAGTTAACATGAGACCTACACAAGTTTGAGATGGGGGGGCGGGTAGATGATGGTGATGGTGAGAACTATTTGCAACATAGTGAAAATATCTTTATTTGTGGTAGAAGAGGACATTTAATCTCCATTTACAAATGTCATAGGATGGCATTTTCCAAACTGGGTCTGAAGAATACTGGTTTCTCTATAGAAATTTTTTAAAAAATGTTTTGTGTTTTATGTTAATTTTTCATGTCAGTTAAATAAAATCCAAGTAGCTTTCTTTTAATTGCGGAACTGCTCAGTGCCTTGGCTGTCATGAAGCACAGTGTGAATCTCCAAGGATGCAGAGATTTTCAAACTTGCTTGTGTAGGACCTATTGAATTTGGGGAGTCTCTCGGTGTTCAGGAGAATATAGGTTGTGAAATGTAGCTCTGATGTTTTGGGAAGTTTTGGAATACTGTGGCGTATGATGGTGTGTGTTCCCTGAATTGCCCTAGAAAGAAACATGTATTAGGTGCTTAACAGATGTGCAAGACAGGAAGATCTGGGCCTTTGCGGAACCTCGAAAAGCAGTTATCTGAAGGCAGAGATGGGGTGGCTTTTCTTCAGCTCCCTTTTATCAACAATCGGGGACACTTAATTCTCTGCCTTTGCCCAGAATCCACACAGTGGATGGCAGTGCCTGTCCAGCGTTCTGCCAGCAGCCATGCCTGTCCTGTAATCCTCACGTGACTGGGGAGGCCTCAGTGGCACAGATAGTCATTTATGTGGATCCCCTGCTGTGGCCTGCTCTAAGAGCAGGGACATGCCCCAGGATATTTGCAGCATGCTGCTTCTCTGACTTTCCTGGAAGTATCCTTCAAAAGATAAAAGCCCCATGCTGATGGACCCAAGGCTGGGGGCTTGGTCTGAGCCCTAGACTCTGCGCTCACTGTTGGAGTAGAGAGAGTGCACACGTCTTCATCAGGAAGATACTCTAACAATGGTGACTTCATGCGTCATCTGTAGCTCAGAGATTTACATGTGTTAGAATGGATAGGTCCTCAGAGGCCTTTTATATCGACCTCTCTATTTTCTAGGCATGACTGTCCATAGAGATTAAGTGATGTGCCTAACCTCTCTAAACCTCAGTTTTCTGTAAAACGGAAACTTTAGGGATGAGGAACTAATTATGAACACTCACATTTTGTCACAGAATATCTTCCATGTTATCTCATTTAATCTTTGCAATGGCAATCTGATGTATATATCGATTGCTCCATCTTCCAGAGGAGGAACCCGAAACTGAGATTGCCCCTTGGTCCAAATTCCAGTTAGTGAGTGATGGAACCGGCGTTTCCAATGCTTTAGCTCAAGCTCTTGTCACCCCACCATTCCACAGAGAAAAGATTTGTTTTAGAAATTCTTGACTTGGCGTTTTAAGAAAAATCTTTGAGGAAGGACAAGGTTCAGCTATAGTATGTGAACCAGGGTCAACTGTTCTGACTTTTAGCTTTTTGCTGGTCCTGCCCACAGTAGATGAGATAAACTGTTATGTGAGAATGAACAGCCCACCGTTATTGATCATCAAGGGCTTACTAGGAGCCCAACTTTGTTCAAAACACTTTAAATGAATAGGAACTCTAACTCTCTCCACGACCCTGTGGAGTAGGCATCGTCATCCTGTTTATAGGTGTGAAAACTGAGGCTCAGAGTGGGTAATGGAATTTGCCCCAGTCAGTGGCTCAGCTTGCGTCAGAGCTATTTGATTGGGGGCGTTGTCACTTCAGTGCCCCTGCTCTTGGTGGCCTTTGTTTTACCTCAGCTTCTCCTGGTCTCTTGCATCATTTATTGAGCCCTGACAGTTTGCCTGGTGTTGCTGGAGATGGGGGCCCTCAGGGCTGACAGTGATGGAAGTCACATTGGCAGGAGGAACTGGTATCTGGGTCTCTCTTGTCAAAATTTAGTCATTCCAGACACCTGGCCAGCCCAGAGGTGCAGAGCAAGAATGAGACCAGTAAGAGCCTAGGGCAACAGAGGAGGCGACCTGTATCTCTCAGCCAGGTTTGAGATTCACCCAGAGCTTCACTGTGTGGGGTTTGAAGGACACCAGGAGGGGATAAGGGGAGAGGAGAAGCAGGTTTTCTCCCTGTAACAATGGAAGTGTTTCAGGTTGGCTTTGTCCCAGTGGCACCAGAGAGAATTGCAAAATTCTCCCTAAAGGAACATACATTAGACAGTGAAACTAGTGCTGGGCTATGACTGCTCCAGAGGGCATTATTCGTATAAAAAGAGGGCGTGGTGATGCAGGAGCTGCCATTCACTTGGAGTCCAGTGGAAAGGGTGCCCTTGGAATTCTGCAAGCTTCCTAGTTTCTTACAAGAAAGCACATGGTGACCTGAACTGTAATGAATCCTCCCACACCCAGGTCTTGGTTAAACTTACTGGTCAATACCTCCCCGGCTTAACCTCAGAACAACTCAGTAGTGAGGAGAGGAAAAAGTACATATGAATTGCCTATGAGCTGGAGGATGGATTGGGTCTCAGGTTACGGAGAGCATCCAGCATTACCATAGGTGCAGACTCCAGTTGACTGAGGGCAACTCCTGAATCTGCACATTCCATTTATCCACCCTTTTATTTAACTGATTCATTTACTCACTCAGCAAACATTTATTGACATTTATTAAGTGCTGCTCTGCTAGACACTAGGGATGAAGATAAGGTGACTATGATTCCTGTTCTCCAGATAAAGAAAAACAAATTAAAACCAGCTTTGCAGATTAGAAAGAGACATTAGTAGAAAAATGTACCAACTCCAAAGTGGATGGCAAGGAAGGTGCGGACGAGGGGCAGGGAGTGGGAGGGGAATGAGGGAGAGTATTCCAGCAGAGGAAGTTCATTAAGGGGAACCAGAGTGAAGCATCCAGATGGCAGATTCTCTAGCTTGATGGGTTCTATTTTATTCAGGCTGCTGCCCAAATAGGAAATGAGAAAGTACCTGTGATAGGGTGTTGTACTGATAAATCAAAAAGAGCCACTTTTCCAGTTTTAGGTATTAGATGATTATTTCTGGGCCGTGCTGAGGTAAAGGTCCCTTTCTGGCAGGCAGCCTAGTTACAGGTAGCTCAGGCTCCTGTGGCTGCAAAGCTGTTAGGAATCCCGAAAGAATCCAGTTCACAAATTCATTAAAAATTACTTTTGGGCCAACATTGACCACTTTCCTTTGCTAAGCACTGTGCTAGAAGCTTTACGTATGTTATCTCCAACCCTCACAAAAGCCCAGGAGGCAGGCCTGATGATTCTCATTTACAGAGGAGGAAACTGAGGCTGCTGGAAGTAACTGATATGCCAGGGTTGCACAGATAGGGAAAGCCCAAAACCAAGATTCAAATTGTGTATATCTGACCCCAGTGGAACCCTACTCCTTTGGGAGGGTCAGTTTTATTTCCTCAAAAGTAAAATTCTGAGTAATCTGGGAGCGAGCTTGGTCCAAGAATAATGGTACTACAGGGTTATTTCTCCTTTTTCTCTCAGTTCAGGGGAAATATAACGTGAACAATGTTGTCTTTGGTTTATGGGGTGATTTTTAAAAAATGATTTGGTGTTTTCCATATTTTCCAAAGGCCAGGCTTTACTTTACCAATGGAAAATAGCAAACTTTACATGAAAAAGAAAATACAGTTATGGTAGTATTTTAATCCTGACCTATGTCCTGTAGGTTTCTAAAAATGAAATTGGGAATTGGTATCTAATTGTATTTAGCTCCACAGAGGCCAAGATCTCTAGTGGAAAAAAAGTTGTCTCCCCCTACTTCAAAAGTTATTAATTCCCCTTTACCTCTCTCATGAGAGAGTTTTTTTTGGCTGACTGGGGACTCTTTTGTTATGTAATTACTTGAGATGATTAAATGCTAGTAAATGACTTTGACAGCATCCCAAACAGTAGGTATATGATTCATTCATCTTTTGAGGAACTTCCAGGGATCTTTCTTCAATACTCACCTACCTTCTGTCTTGGGAGAGGGCACTGTGAACATATTAAAACCACACTTTTAAGTTTTGATTAATAAAATTTTAATCCTCCCATGATAGTGGTATTAATAAGAATGTTCTCTGGGGCTGGGGTGGTTATTTTGTCAAAGTAGTTGTAGTAAGTATCCCCAAGTATTAGTTTTCTATGGCTGCTGTAACAAATTTAGTGTCTTAAAAACACAAATTTATTATTTTACAGTTCTGGAGGTCAAAAATCAAAAATGCGTCTCACTGGGCTAAAAGCAGGGTGTTGGCATGGCTGTGATTCTTTCTTGAGGCTCTAGGAGAAAATCCTTGCTTTTTCTAGTTCTTAGAGGTCACTACATTTCTTGGCTCAGGGCCCCCTTCCTCCATCTTCAGAGCCAACAATATTGTATCTCTCTGACCATTCTTCCAAGGTCACATCTCTCTCTGATTCTCTTCTGTCTCCCTCTTCCACTTTTAAGGGCCTTTATGATAATTTTGGGACCACCCAGATTATCCAGGATAATCTTCCCCTCTCAATGTCCTTAACTTAATCACGCCTGCAAAGTCCCTTTTGCCATGTAAGTTAACATATTCACAGGTTCTTGGGATTAGGGCATAGGCATCTTTGGGGGGTCATTATTGTGCCTACCACTTTGTGTGAGTGTGTGTGGTGAGGGAGGATACTGGGGAGAAGGAAATAATCATCATGCAAAAGGTTTTTAAGGCAAGGAAACCATTGACTTATTCCCAGCACTCAGCTTGCTCTTCTAAGTTAGGTCTTGAGGATCTTTCTGATGGCCTCCTCCTTAATTACTCACACCCAGACTCCATGAGCTGAGGGCCCATGCCAGGGTCATAGTGAACACTGGTTGTTTCTCTCTGGTGATGTAGATCCAATGGGCTCACTCATTTTTGAAAATGCAGAGGCCCAGAGGAAGGGAACCATCGTTCATTGAGGGTTTGCTATACACCAGGTTATTTCCATGTATAATTTTATTGTCAAAACAAACTGATGGATTGGGTGCTGTTGCCCTCATTTTATAGATGAGGGAAAAAGAGATGTTAAGTAAACTGGCCAAATTAAAAAAGCCAGTAAGTGGCAGAACTGGGATTCAAACTCCATTCAATCTGGTTTAAAATCGGCTTTCTTTTCACATTTATGAACATGCTGTTTCTCAGGGGCCAAGGTCACACCACTAGTTTAAGGCCGGAGCTTAATTCCAACACTAGTGCCTTTTTGTCTCTGCTGTATTTATGCATCTGGTATGATCAGAAGGGTTTGGACCACTGGTGTAGACTAAGTCAGCTACCGAAAAAGAAAGTGCACTGGATGCTTCAGTTTGGCTAACAACTATGAAGAAGTAGATTTTAATCTTAGGAGCTTTAAATTTCTAAAGGTTAGGTGAGAGTTTCTTCTATTTTTGGAGTCTGTTTGTAAATCTCTAAGCCTTAATTTTTAAAAATTTTACAATGTATTTATCACTAATTGCAATTAGGATCAAACCAGTCTGGTGGTATATATGACAGACCAAGAGACTTGGGAGAATTTCTAGGCCTTGGGGATAAGCTGAAATAATATACCCCAGAAAACCCACAACCAATTTTAAAACCAGGTTGATAGTGCCTCTAATTTACAGTACCTCAAAGTGCTGAATCCTCTGATTATGTGAAATGATTAAGCTTTCTCTAACCAAAGGCAAACAGAAGAATCTTTTTACCGTGCAAAGAACAATAACACTGGCTGTGCACATTCATTCAACTTAGGGAAGGATGTGTGTGGGTACGTTAGGGTTTTATTTTATTTTTTTTCTTTTCACTTTCCTTTGTTTCTTCCCATTTTATGCTCAATGGGCATGGCAGGAGCAAATAAAAACAAAAAGAGCCACAAACTTGTTCAGAATTCATTAACTCCAAAGGGTGCTTCTATTACTTGGGTAAGGTAGAAGAATCATCCCCAGGGTCATCAGGAAACCCTCCCTGAATGCACAGCTCTAGAAAGTATGAGCCCAGCCTCTCCGCTGCACCGAAGAAGTATACAGCTAGATTTGGAAAATCACAGCATTTATAATGCTTGATGACAGAGTCTGTAAGAGTGGGGAAAGTAAAGAAGAGAAGCTTTGGGACAATCACGCCAAGAAGTGGGTGTTGGGCAGAAGACAGTGTGGAAAGTGGAGGCCTCAGTTGGTAAGAGAGAGAAAACAAAATAATTATGAAGTACAGGCCCAGACACCCCACTTCCTGGAAGGACTGGCAAAAGGCTTGGCAGTGCTCTGCCTTCACAAAGGACTCTGCCTTTGAAGTTCTTGAGTATGTACAGGAGAGCAGAGGCTTAGCAGGAAGGACACATCAGAGTAGAGCAGAACACAGTTGACTGCAAGGATGTCTCACATGCTAAACCATTTTTCCCAAGCCGTTAGTCTTGAGCCCCCACCTCCCCACTTTTATTATAAATTCAGAAAACAATTGAAGTTTAGACTCATCTTGCTTCACAAAAATATAAGATTTGGTGGATTAAAGCTGGCCACAGCTTTGTTGCTACTTTTTCTATTGCTTTTAACATGAGCAGGCTCTGTGACTGTTTTGACCAACAAGATATGGCAGAAGTGGTGCTGGGTCAGTATCAAGGACCAGGTCATGAGATACCAGCAGCTTCCACTTACTGTCTCTTGGAACCCAGCCATCATGCTGTGAGGAAACCAAGCCGCCTCTTTCTCTCTCTCTTTTTTTTAAAGGAACATTTATTTATTTATTTACTTATTTATTTATTGGCTGTGTTGGGTCTTCGTTGCTGCACGTGGGCTTCCTCTAATTGCGGCGAGTGGGGGCTACTCTTCGCTGCGGTGCGCGGGCTTCTCATTGCGGTGGCTTTTCTTGTTGTGGAGCACGGGCTCTAGAGCACAGGCTCAGTAGTTGTGGCGCACGGGCTTAGTTACTCCGCGGCATGTGGGATCTTCCTGGACCAGGGATTGAACCCGTGTCCCCTGCATTGGCAGGCGGATTCTTAACCACTAGGCCACCAGGGAAGTCCCTTTTTTTGTTTTTTTCCAAGCTGCCTCTTAAAGAGGCTCACATGTAAAGGATCTGAGGCCCCTGACAGCCCCAACTGAGCTCCCAGCCAATAGGCAGGACCAATTTACTAGCCATGTAAGTGATCCATGTAAGGCCAATCCTGCCTATTGGCCTTAAAGCGCTGAATCCTCTGATTATGTGAAGTGATTAAGCTTTCTCTAACCAAAGGCAAATAGAAGAATCTTTTCCCTAACCAAAGGCAAATAGAAGTAGAGCTTCTGGCCTCAAATGGCCTGTCCCAGCTGATGCCATGCCCATCAGATATGAGCCGTCTCCTGTGAGCTTTGCCCAAATTGCAGATTCATATGGAAAATAAGCCACCAACTTGAGAGTGGTTTGTTGTGCAGCAATAGATAGCTAGAACAAAGGAGACTGGGCTAAGCGAGGGATGGAGACTGTACTGTTTAATGCTATACCACGGCAGACGCTACCTATCAGTCACCAAACTTCTTGCCTCCCTGAGCTCAGAAACCTTATCAGCGGTACTCTGGGCAGTCGTTACCAACTGATCAGGGATGACATCCAACAATGTGTCCTCTCTGGGCTAAATGGTAAGTGGCTGAGGTATAGATATTAAATGCGCTGACCCTGAACTTGGGAGTTCCTTTGGTCACATTCCATTCTAGAGAGAGAGAATGACATTCTCCATGCAGGAACCTGCTTGGAACCTGATTGCATCATGAAATGGAAAGTTGTCACCTCTGCCTCTTTCATGACTCACTAGGTGGTGGTAACTCTTGACACTCCCTGGTACCTCTGGAGTCAAGGATGAATGCATTTTCCATTTTCTTCCCTTTACCACCCAAAGCAGCCTAATGGATATCTGATGGGTTACACCCAAGTGACCCTACTACAAGTAATTGCCTGTATTCTTATCAGTCTTCTAGGGATATCTCAACCCCCTACCACCTCACAGGGTACCTGGCATGCTGTTGCTCCTGAACATATTTGTTAAATGGATGTGGCCAAGGGATGGGGTCAGCCCTTTTCATCTACTAATACCCAGCTCTTAGCACACAGCCTGGCACACGATGGGTGCTCAACAGATGCTCATTAAATGGATTTTGACAGCATTATTTCCAAAATAGTTGCTTGATGAACAAGTGGAGTCTCTCCCTCCCTAAAAAATATCAACTCCAAACAGAAGCATAATAGAGCTGGAGCTCAAAGCAAAATTATTCACAAATTCCAAGTGCCTCAATCCATGGGTTTTAATGAAAGTCATTCTGCAGTTGAGAATGTTGTAGTAATTACAGGCAAGCTAATATCTCTGCCATATGGTTTGAAAGCAGGTCTGAATTCTGAAAGCCATTATCAGCAGTTTTATTTTCTGCTGCTGCTTCTCAGCACCCCACCCCCTGCCTGTCTTTGTCTCTTTTTTTCCCACTTTTATCTCTTTCTTTCAACCTCATATTCCCTTTCTCCCACATGATTCTTCCTCCTTGCCCTCCCTCTTTAAGCCCCCATCATATTTTTAAAACCTTTGATATAAAACCTTCAGTAGTTCTGAGAAGTAATTGCAATGACCAGAGTGGGTCATGACATAGATTGCCCATGCTGACCCACTTGGCTCGAAAGAAAACCAAGGGTGCTCTGACCCCTTGTGAGTTGACCGTGTCACTCTGTCCCTCAAGTGTGGTTGCACGATTGAAGGAATAAGACTCCAATTAATCTCTCTGCTACTGACTCACCCTGGTGCAGTGGTTCTCAACCCCGTGCACAGAGAATCACCTGAGGAGCTATGAAAAGAGTAGTGATGTCTGGGCCCTACCTCCTTAGAGATTAGGTTCTGAATTAGTTGGTTCAGGATACAGTCCAGAGAATACAGGCTATAACCTTCCCCCAGATGATTCTAATACAGAGCCTGGGTTGAGAACCCTGCCCTAGAAACTTAGCCTTGGATAAATAGCAGTGGAGTCTAGTCTTTCTCCTTTTGTCCACCTGTTACACTCAGAAGTGAGACAGTGCAAGCAAAAATTACCAAAGTCAGGCCAAATTACAAGGCATCTAGTCCCCTAAACGCAACTCTTTAATAAAATAGCTATCCATCTGTTTAGCTCAAAACTCATTCACAAATGATTTGATAAAGTCTTACAAAAACTCGGGGAAGTGGGCTGGACTGTAGTTAGTATCTTTATTTTATAAATGGGAACCGAGATACTAAGATCATATAGGAGACATGTCTTCTCTAAGGTCAGGCCTCTTCCTGGGCTGTATCATACTGTTCCCCCCTCCCCTCCTCTAGGATAATTATGGGAGTGGTGTCTACCCACCTAAGGTCTAAGGGTCAAGACTTCCCTCTAGCCTACCCTAAAATTCTCACTATAGAGATAATTGCCCTGGGATAAACTACAAAGGTGGGTGCCCTATTTCTAGAATTCCATTGTTATTCTTCCCTAGAAGGCCAAGAGCCTGGAGTCTTTCCTCAGCAAATTAGTTGATAAGATTAACTAAAGATCCCATTGGAAGGTCAGAGAGCCTTGAGGCAACAATGAAAGGGGAGATGGCAGGAGCTCAGAGGGAAGCACCAGCTGCTTAGTCAGGCGTACAGAAAGCTGATGGAGCCTGGAGCCAGAGGGGGCTCCAGCGTGTGAAAATTTGGAATGGGTGTCTTTATATTTTTTGGAGACATTCTTGATGATTTAGGACTAGATGTTGAAAGGCAGCTAGGAGTATATAAGAAGGAAATAGGGCTTCCCCGGTGGCACAGTGGTTGAGAGTCCACCTGCCGATGCAGGGGACACGGGTTCGTGCCCCAGTCCGGGAAGATCCGCCGCGGAGCAGCTGGGCCCGTGAGCCATGGCCGCTGAGCCTGCGTGTCCGGAGCCTGTGCTCTGCAACGGGAGAGGCCACAGCAGTGAGAGGCCCGCGTACTGCAAAAAAAAAAAAAAAAAAAAAAAAAAAAAGAAGGAAATAGCTACCACTTGGTGGTAAAAAAAACAAAACAAAACCAGTTCAATTCACCTGAACCTGAGCTGGTTTTTTTGCTTGTTTGTCATCAGCCTGCTTGAGCCTCGTATTCCTATCTATAAAATGAAGGTAATTCCATTTTCTCTGGATGCCTCATGATATTGTTCTGGGAATCAAGTGAGATTATGTGTGTGGTTACTTGGGAAAAATCAAGGGGCTCTGCCCAATTAGGCATTTTTATGAAGGGAGTAGTGCGGTGTATTAGAAAGCCCAGTGAACTAGTTGTCAAAGTCCTGGCATCCTGTCCCATCTCTTTCCAGTTTTGACACCAGACACAATGATCAACTGCTTCTTTTTCTATAAAATGCAATAATAGTTGCCACGCTACCCCTAGAGATGTGAAATACCAATGGAGAAGCTTGTGGGAAAGCACAATTCAGACTATGACTTTCTCTATAAATGTAAAGTAATATTAGGATTACAACCCATATGCCTTTCCAGACACACCCTTTTAATTGAATATTGCCTTATTTGTGAATTTTGAGCTCTTCAAAATGACCTTTACGATGATCTTATTGTTCACAGCAGTCTACTTTTATTTACAATGTGAACATATTATCTTGTAGCCTTGTGACTGGTTTCCCAGTATCAGTTCTCTCCCAAATAATTTGCCTAAGCTATTCATGGCAATTTCATTCTCTTTGCCAGTGACTGGTCTAGAGATGGGCAGGTGATCCAAGTCATGACCAGTGAAGCATGTGGTCAGGTCTTCTCGGGGCTTCTGGGAAAGATGCCCTTGCTCTCAGGAGACAGAAGAAGGATAATCAATTTCTATCTCTGGACATTGTGGGGCATGGCTACGATGCCTGGAACAGCAGCAGCATCTTGAGTCTCTGAGGGAAGCTGCCTTATAGTACAAAGGGAACATTGTGGGTGGCAGAAGGAAGACTTAGGAAGAACCTGAGACCATTGAGAATCATCTACTAAATCAATCATTCCTGGAGCCATCCTACCTCTAGATCTCTTTTTTCCAAAAATATATTTTTTTGTTTGAGTCAACTTGAGATTTAAAAAAATGCTGCAGACAAAAGTATCTTAACTGATAGACCTTGTAATCTGACAATGTTACATAATTCTTGATACTTACTTTTCCTAGTTAATATTTTCTATTTGTGAAAAGTATCCTCCCTATTGTAAAAGGGAGGGTTGTTAATGATAGTAGACTTGGTAAATATGGACATATTTAATGAATATAAATCATAATAGCCTCCCAACTTGGAGAAAGCCATGGATAACTTTTTGATCCATTTGTCCTTGGTGTTGGCTTTAACCTGATCTTACCTGTTCGAAAAGTTTGGGGAGGAGAGGAGGAAACTCACAATAGATTTTACTGGACTTACGTCTTCCTTCAACAAGGGATGCCAAAAAAGAGATAAGAGTGAGGGCAAATCTGGGAAACCTTGTTGGGAGGAAGTACCAAAGACTGCAAGATGTTTGGGAAGAGAGAGAATTGGAAAGGAAATTCTCGGACAAAATGTAACCTTGGAGATTTTCCCGAAGTTTGGTCATGCCCCCCTCTCTGGCTTCCCTTGCCAATGTTAAGGAAGATGGGCCTTTCCTTTTCCACTATCTTCTTGTTCACCGTCAGCTGCGCTGGACAGAGACTAGCCCTGACCCTTCTGTCTGGAGGAGGTGAACGCTGGAGCCGTCTGATGCCTTGCATATATGAGTAGCTCGTCCAGATACATCTCAGGGATCTCATTAATCGAGGTGAGAGCTGTGCTTCCAGGAAATCAGGCCATGAAACTTAAACAGATGCTCAGAATTCAGAGAAAGGCAGGGATCTCAAGACTCGGTTTATGGCAGAGGCTACAAACTGATGGCCTGTGAGCTGTGTGGGACCCATACATGTATTTTGTTTAGGCTGCATAGTGTTGAAAAATTGGGAGATTTGAGATACATGCTCAGATTTCAGATTTCTCTTTTCTCTCTTTTTGAAAACAATATGAAGATAAGGCAATGTTGAACATGCACTTCAACATGGGAAGACATTAGCTGGAGGCGACTTGGCTGCCCCTTCATCCAGGACAATGCCCTTGTGTTCGGCACACTCACATGACGTATTCATAGGTACTACATCCCCCCCATTTTAGTTATTTCCATGACCAGCCTGCTCTCTGTCGGAGGGATTTGAGTTTTCATTCTTTAAGTTCTAGTGCCTAGGTGACAGAGAAGTTTCACTTCACTTGCCAGATTTGATTGTGTGGTATTGATTCCTGTGGGCTGAGTTAAAAAAAGTTTCTGGGGTTCATTAGAAAAGAGCCACTATTGATTGGTGATGTCTGCCATGGGCATGAGATGGGGGGCTCATTGTCACCTACAGTCTAAAGATCAACCACTAAGCATTTTGAGGAGAAGACCTGTAGGACTTCTTAAGTCAGGTAGAGAGTAGCTTCCAGAATAGCTTGGAAGAAGCAGTGGGCCAGGCTAGCCGAGTTCTAATTCTGATTCTGCCACTATGTAGCCTGGTTGATTATTCCAGTTCACAGTTTCCTTACCTGGGAAATGGGGTTAGTGATCCTTTCTGTATCTACATCATAGGGTTACTATGGGGAACTAAGTATGATGCTATGCATAGAAGGGCTGGGATAACCATAACAAGAATTCCTTTTGTTCTCTTGTGTTGATTTGGTTTAAAATCCTTTCTGAAGTGTGCTCATTATTTAGCAAAATTTGGAAATGGACCTCTACCTAAGACAACTGGTAGATGTAACTTTTAGTTTCTGAGTTGCTAAGGGAATTTTGTAACACACATTTTTTCTTTTATTCGAATGTGGAACTGGAAGGGGAATCTAGAGATCAGTCTATGTCTGTGTAAGGCCTATTTCCTGATTCCAAGAGCTCAGTGTTGAGAGGCAGCTCAAGCGCTGTGACCACCACTTCCTCATTTCCTATTAGACATAACAGTCATCACAGCAATAACGATAATAGCAGATATTTTCTCGGTACTTAGTAGTAGTGAAGACACTTGAGATGGATTAGCTCATTTAATCCTTATGATAAACCTATAAAGTATTTACTGTCCCCTAGATTACAGAGGAGCAAACCGAGACTCAAGACATTTAAGTAACCTGTCCATAGTTCATGGCTATAAAATGGCAGAGCTGTGATAAGTATAATCACAGCTAGAGTGTATTGAGCACTCATTGTGTGCCAGTCACTATCCTAAGTGTCGACATGCACTATTTCATTTGATCTTTGAGTCAGCCAGGTTAGGTAGATACTTCATTATCCATGTTTTTGTCCCATGAAGAAAACCCAGGATCAGAGAAGTTAATCAACTTGCCCAAGGTCACACAGCTTTTGTAACTCATAAGGCAGGCAGGCTAACTCCAGTGTCCACTATACGTCATTGCTTTTGTTTTGAGCACAGGATTGCCAGATCTGAGCCTGTGCTGTGTCTGCTGTGCTCCCTGGCCTCTGCAGGCTGTGGCTCCATTGAGCAGCTTCCAGAAGGAGAGGGGGAGATAGACCAGGGGCAGGAAGAATAGAACCATGAGCAAATCTCCAGAGGAAACAACTGTTTAGTGGATCCTTTATTGTCCATAAAGGCCCTGTAGGAGCTCTGCCATGTAGGTGCCTCAGAAAAATAAATGCCAGCGATATAGTTGTACGTACTACTGCAGTTAGGTAGTTATTTTGTTCCTGATAAGAGGGGATATGAAGTCTCAGAATTCTACTTGTGAGGCAGAGCCAGAGAAATGCTCTTTCTTTCTGGGGATTTTTCTTCAACAACTATTAAGTCCCTGAGGCAAGACAAACATTCCTGAGGTGTAAGATCCACATCGTGGACGGGTGGGAGCTCCCACCAGCGTCCGACGGGTGGGAGCTCCCACCAGGGTCCATTGCATCCACCACTGGCCCCAGCTGCAGCCGCCTCCCCCAAAGCAGCCAGCCGCTGAGAACAATCCGGTCCATATCAGGAATCAGAAACTGAGTCTCAGATAGCTTGACTTTGTCAAGAACACACACCGAGTTGGTGAGAGAGCTGAGTCTGGAATCCAGATCCTCTGACATCCACTTCTGGGCTCTCTGCTTCATACACACATGGACAGACAGGTGGATCTAATCAAGCACTATTTATGGAGGGCTCACCATGGGCAAGCATTCTCCAAGCACTTGGTATGTAATAACTCTCATAAGCATATTGGGAGGGACTATTATTATTCCCATTTTACAGATGAAGACACTAAGTTTCACAGATGTTAGAAAGCTTGACCAAGTTTACACAGTAAATGAGTTTGACTTCAAGCCCACGCTCTTAACCGTTACGCTCTGTTGCCCCTTGGTTTTTTTGTGAGTCACCTGAAAACCTGTGAATCTGGAAAACCGTTGGAGGTAAGATGTATGGAGGTCAGTGGGCGAGGCAAGACATACTATATTAGAGTTCCTGATGAGGGTCCACTGCTGCCGAAGCAAGAATGGTACCACCGTGGGATTTGCTTGAAAAGAAAATGATCTGTTGATTCTCCAGTAGAAGAATAGATCAGTAAAAGTTCTCAACTAGGGTATGTCTTTCTTTTTATTTTTTTTTAACATCTTTATTAGAGTATAATTGTTTTACAATGGTGTGTCAGTTTCTGCTTTATAACAAAGTGAATCAGCTATACGTATACATATGTCCCCGTATCTCCTCCCTCTTGCGTCTCCCTCCCTCCCACCCTCCCTATCCCACCCCTCTTCAACTAGGGTATGTATTCATGGAAATGCCTTTGCCTTTTATGCCACTGAGGAAAAATGTTTCCAATATAGAAATCTGTGAAGATTTAATGAGATAATATTTGAAAGTCAGTTGAGGTACTTGGCAGAGGGGGCTAAGTAAGTTCAAGATATAAATTGTCTCAAATGTTTATCTGTGAAAGGAATCTCATTTTATAATAATGCAGTACACTGGTAACGGTCATCTGGCACCAAGAAACACTACAGGAAAGCCGTGTTCCCTGGAAACAGATAGGGAGCCTGGTGCCACTAGCCCCTTTAAAAAGCTGAGCCAGAGCGGGTTTCACTCAGCAGCTGTGCTTGGGGAGCTCTAGTTGGGGTTGGTGGGAATGCAAGGAATCCTCATGGGCAATTCTGCCAGGCCACAAAGTCTAAGAAGTGTTTGTGAATGGAGTGGCTGGTGGTTGTGCAGATGGTACAGCTGAGGCCAAGAGACTGGGGCAGACCAAAAGTCAGCGGCTGCTCCCTTCCTGCCAGTGACCTTCAACTTCCTGACTGAATTTCTTCCCTCTTTTCTGGAGGGAGATCTGCATTCTGCTTACCTGTGAGGAACCCTTCACTACTGTGGGCTTCCTGTGAAGTTCTATCAACATAACTGATGGAGACATTTATTTTATTATTTCCTGAGCCCAACACGTGTGCTAAGTGGTTCATAAAATTAAAATGAACCCTTTCTTCCTGACTGAATTTTTACACATTTATAGGGTGTTCTGCTTTCATTGAAAGCCAATAGGCATCATACCAAAATTGCAAAAACAGGTACTGAAGGGGTGAATTATTTATTTCATAGAAGGAGTTATCTTTGAGTTATTTTAAAGAGTATGTGTTCAGCTCTGTGATGAAAATTATTAGCTTGAATAAAATTTGATATACTCGGCCAAAAAGAAAACCAGGCAGGGGGCGGAATTCCCTGGCGGTCTAGTGGATAGGACTCTGCGCTTTCACTGCCAAGGGTGCAGGTTCAATCTGTGGTCGGGGAACTAAGATCTTGCAAGCCACGCAGTGCAGCCAAAAAATAAAACAATAAAATTTGATGTACAGGTACTTCGCATTATGGGCGCTAAGTATTTTGATGTCATAACTCCAGCTCTGACACAGAGCTGGGTACATAATAAGCACTCAAATACTTGCTGAATGAATCTTTCTCCAAGTGCCAGGTCTATTTTTCCAACTATTTATTGGGCATTTGTCTCGATATCTTGCATCAACCTCAAAATTTACATACATACATGATCTCACTTCTTTCCCTTAAATACCGTGTCTCCTTCTCCGTGAGTGTACGTGTAGAAAGTGTCTAGGGGACTGGATGGCCTTCATTTAAATTCTGGCTGCCTCATTTAGTAATCTGCAACCTTAGGCTCTTTATTAAAGCTCTCTTTGCCTCATTTCCCTCACCTGTAAAATGGGTATAATAATAGTGCCTGCGCTATAAGGTTGTGGTGAGAATTAAATTAGCATGGATCTGGCACGTAGCAACACATAGTAAATGTTGAATGTTAGCATTTCCTATTTTAGCCAACCACTTAGTTAGGAACTAACTGTGTTAGGAACTTTGTTGTTAAGCTCACCTTTCCTTTCTTCTCCCTAGATCCAGTCTGACTTCACCTCTCACTGTTTTTGGTCCACCCTAACTCTGCCGCAGTACAAGTGCTTCTTATTGCAAAATCCCTTTCCCTTCCAACACAACTTCTGAAGACCAGGGTGTTCTTTCTAAACGGATTATTCCCCTCCCCACTGCTTAGGAGTCACCTTCCTTTGCACAGCAATCCAGACCTTTGATGAACTGCCTTCTGGCTGCAAATCCACGTTCCCAGCCCATCTTCAGCCATTCCACACCTCTCTCCATCTCTACAGTCTAGCCACATTGGACTCCTTTCTGCTTCCGGAAGATACCGGACTTCCACTCCTCTTGGCCTTTGTTACTTTTCTCTGGGATTTCCTTACCTTTCTGGTTTCACCAATATCATCTAGGTGTAGTTTTCTTTCACACACTCTCATCCTACAGAAAGAA
Source organism: Delphinapterus leucas (assembly GCF_059928025.1). Taxonomy (NCBI): domain Eukaryota; kingdom Metazoa; phylum Chordata; class Mammalia; order Artiodactyla; family Monodontidae; genus Delphinapterus; species Delphinapterus leucas. Next base: position 56,054,714 of record NC_143134.1, read on the forward strand.
TTGCTCCTTCGGGTATACCCCACAGAACTTCATCACCTAACTTGGTTATAACACCTAATCATTTTGCCCCTCTCCACCTACCTTTCTTCCACTACTGGATACAAGCTCTTTTAGGTAGGAACCACAGACCGTGAGATCTTTAACCATTTCTGTGTTACTAGGGCCTAACACAGGATTGCTGTTCAATAAACTATCTTTTTCTGTTTTTCCTGTGGTGAAATTAAAATGTTCTCATCGGAAAAGAAAAACTCTATAGGAATAAATGATTTAGGATGTGAAAATTCCCTGTAATCTGCACCTACTGCTAACTCCTGCCAAGGTTCATGGGCATCATTTCTGACATTTGCCTTGCAAACAACACAATATTTTTAAGTGGAATGGGAGTAAATAATTATGATGATTCCCTATCAAGAACACAGATTTTTTTTTTTTGTATAACTTGTACTATGGTAGACTTTCTGTTGCATTTCTGTTGTAAAGAAAATATAGAAATATTTGCTTTTATAAAGGAGCAATACTGGGCTTCCCTGGTGGCGCAGTGGTTGAGAGTCCTCCTGCCGATGCAGGGGACACAGGTTCGTGTCCCGCTCCAGGAGGATCCCACATGCCGTGGAGCGGCTGGGCCCTTGAGCCATGGCTGCTGAGCCTGCGCTTCCGGAGCCTGTGCTTCGCAACGGGAGAGGCCACAACAGTGAGAGGCCCGCGTACCGCAAAAAAAAAAAGCAATACTGTTATTCTGTCCTATTTTTATAGGATGCCTCTCATAATTTCTCCTCTTCACTTGAGAAAGGGAAACACAGATGCACAAAGAAATGGGAAGGATACTAATTTCTCTTTTGAACCTAAGGGGAAAGCACATGTTTCTACCAAATTTCCATCAGGCTTTGAAGGCAGAACGATTTTTCATTTGGAACCCAAGCAGAATTTCAAAGATGTTCAACGCTGGTACCCTGTCTCTGCGTCGCTGCTGAAGGCAGGCGTAAAGCTGGCAGGATCCGAGGGCTGCATGCATGTGCTTCAGAGGAGGGCGGTGTGTGGGGCTGGGCGCTTCTCTGGCTGGCCTGGGGGTGAGGTCCATCTGGTCTCCTTCCTCCCCCACTGGTGGCTTAAGGGCTCCCTTTCTGATACCACTCCCTCCTTCTGCTGTCCCTAATGCTGAAATCATCATCTGGTTCTTCACTTGTTCCCACTTCGTTTAATTGTCTCCTTGAAAGCTTATAAAGACTCATTTTGGTGTCTGGCCCATAGCTATATAAGGCACATATTTTAACCTGATAGTTTAGGGTTTCTTTTTTCCTTTCCTTTTCCCCCCCTGAGTTCATATGTTCTTCGAAACCACCTTGGCTGGACTGTTAGTCAGGGGTGCTCGTCGGAGGTTTGGAGCCTCTCAAAGGAATCAGTTCAGCTGCCCAGACTCACCGGATTAATTTAAGCCCTCCTGCACGGGCCACCTGGCCATGTGAGCACAGCTTCACGGGCTGGGGCAGCAGCAGGACACCCCGCTTGACTTGAGAAACTCCCACTTGGTCCCCCTCCTTCCTATTCCCGGTTCCTCGCTGTCCTTCCTCCAGTCCACCAATGAAACAAAGAAACCTGAGAAATAATCTCTGAATGAAGAGACTTCTCGGGCCTTGTCACACTGGCCTCGAGCCAAGCCTGAGCCTGCCTCAAAATGAACCGAGGATGGGGAGCTACTGGAAGGCGGTCAAAACCCCCGAAAAGTGAGGTCGTGGACAACCCCTACCAGCAACAAACTCACTTGCTCTGCCTTCCTTTACTTTTACAGGAAAAACGAAAAGTCTAAGACATTAAACTCCAGAACGCCTTGTTCATATATCTAACAAAATTGAGAGAGAATGTGCGTGCACATGTAAATGTGTGTGTGTGTGTGTAAGCATGTTTACAACCTGGCTAGAAAAATTATCCTGGGTCAAAGGTCTTCTCAATTGCTGAAGGTGATGTTTATCATTTTCAAGGCACGTTTGAATTTTTTTGTTTTTGCGGTACGCGGGCCTCTCACTGCTGTGGCCTCTCCCATTGCGGAGCACAGGCTCCGGACGCGCAGGCTCAGCGGCCATGGCTCACGGGCCCAGCCGCTCCGCGGCATGTGGGATCTTCCCGGACCAGGGCACGAACCCGTGTCCCCTGCATCGGCAGGCAGACTCTCACCCACTGCGCCACCAGGGAAGCCCATGTTTGAATATTTTTACTACTCATATACATGTGTATCCACAAACAGTATTGTGTACTGTTTAGTATGCTATAGTTTTATAAGTAGTATTTCATATTTATGAAATATGATACAATCACAGAAAATGAAGGAGCCAGGATGTCAGTATTCTGCTTATGTGCTTTTTTGATAATGATAGTTTCGTGAAAAGGGTATTTTAATGCATTCTCACTTGAAATGCAGCAGATGCCAACTATGAGGGAATGAAGGTGCTAATTTATAGTTTTTAAAAAATTGTGCACAGAAACTTGAAAGAATGTAAGTGCAAGCTTAGCAATAGAAGAAGTGAAAAGACGCAAAATGGGGGGTGGAGGGGTGGGAATGGAGTCCTTTCGTCTGTAACCAAGGAGGTCTGTAAGGAACCACGGAAGCTTCTGCTAATTTGAAATTCCACCAGCAGAGAAACAAAACTCTGCTGGGTTATTGAAGAAAGGTCTTGGCACCTTATGCACGGGAAATGAAACTTTTCGTTTTGCAGTTGGCTTGTAGATTGGTTACAACCCCTCCCTCGCATGTTTCAAAGGCTGAGGATCCGGCTGTAGTTAAGAGATGTGGTTTGCATACATTGCCTAGTTGACAGCAGCAGATCAACAGTGAAAGGCTAATTAACTAAATGAAGGCAGCAAAGAAGTAAGGTTTTGGCAAATGACAAAGCCATTCATTGAGCCACTTTACTTCTCCTTTAGCTAAATTCTGTTTTTAATTAGCCTCAGGATGTTTTTCTTGCAGCCTTTTAGAAGGAGGTTCTTTCCCTTGTCAGGTGTTGCATCCCAGAGTCAGATGTGGTGAGGAGAGGAAAACCTCAGCACATCCACCACAAAGCAGGAATTACCAGGCATCTATCGCGCTGTCCCTTCCCCTCCCTGCACTCACAACCTTAGAGGCCGAGGCCTTCCTGTGGGAGAGCTGGCTTCTCCTGCTGGACCAGCTACAGTTAGTTGTTGACTTGGAGGATAATTCTGAACACATGCAGATTCATCTTGCTAGAGCCCAAGCTCTGGATTTCCTTACTTCCAGTTGATCCATAAGAAGCATTCAACCTTGGATGTGATCAAATCAGCCCAGCAACCCACAAGCGAATTGAGTCAGATGCCATTCTTCTTTCGCTCCATACTTCTAAGTGTTTTTTTTCCTGCCCCATTTCTTGGGACTTTGTAGGCCTTTGTAGCTTTTGTCTAAATGGCCAGAAAGCGTGTGTCTATTTATAAACAGGAAGACTGAGGCAAAGTTAGTATTTTAGCCAAGCTCATGTGGGGATTGTGGAGAAGGACAAAGATTGTCAAATCTCCTGGGACTTGGCTGAGAACTGGGTCAGAACTACTGGGTTGGGATGTCAATTTAGTCCACAGAATGGGGGATGGTGGATACGATGCTCATGGCAGAAGATGTGTCTGGTGAACGAGACTGGTAGGTCATTAGAATTTAGAGAAGACTGCGAGGAGAATGAAGGAGTAAGCTGTAGGAGTAGTGGCAACTAGATTTCACTTAGAGGGGACTGGGTATTTGTAGAAATGAGACAACAACAAATACAGTGACCACGTTTTTTAGAAGTCTTGATGTTATGACTTCTCTCTGCTCTTCCTGTTCTTTCAACCTGTTCAGTGCAGGCTAATAAACTTTCAAGGCCTGGCTTGGCCCTCCAGACTCCTCCAACTTCCCTCCACCCACCCCTATGCTGAGTTCAGTGGCTCACGGGCCCCTGTGATGATGAATTTTATGTGTCAGCTTGACTGGCCTAAGGAATGCCCAGATAGCTGGTAAAACACAATTTCTGGGTATGTGTGTGAGAGTGTTTTATTTGAATAGGTAGATGGAGTAAAGAAGATTGCCTTCACCAGTGTGGGTGGCATTGTCCAATCCACCTGACAGAATAAAAAGGCAGAGGAAGGGTGAATTTGCTCTCTACTTGAGCGGGGACATCCATTCTCTCCCACCTTTGGACATTGGTGCTCCTGGTTCTTGAAACTTCAGACTTGGACTGGATCTTACACCATGGGCTCCCCCCAGTTCTTGCGCCCTCAGACTGACCAGGACTTACACCACCGGCTGCCCTGGTTCTCAGGCCTTCGGGTTTGGACTGGAACTACACCACCTGCTTTCCTGGGACTCCAGTTTGTAGACAGCAGATCATGGGACTTCTCAGCCTCTCTGATAGCATGAGCCAGTCCTCATAAAATATCTCCTATAGGTCTATATTTATCCTGTGGCTCTGATTCTTTTTCCTTTCTTTTTTAAAACATCTTTATTGGAGTATAATTGCTTTACAGTAGTGTTAGTTTCTGCTTTATGACAAAGTGAATCAGCTATACATATACATATATCCCCATATCTCCTCCCTCTCGCATCTCCCTCCCACCTTCCCTATCCCACCCCTCTAGGTGGACACAGAGCACCCGAGCTGATCTCCTTGTGCTATGCGGCTGCTTCCCACTAGCTATCTATTTTACGTTTGGTAGTGTATATATGTCCAGGCCACTCTCTCACTTCATGCCAGCTTACCCTTCCCCCTCCCCATATCCTCAAGTCCATTCTCTACGTCTGCGTCTTTATTCCTGTCCTGCCCCTGGGTTCTTCACAACCTTTTTTTTTTTTTGATATTCCATATATATGTGTTAGCATACAGTATTTGTTTTTCTCTTTCTGACTTACTTCACTCTGTATGACAGTCTCTAGGTCCATCCACCTCACTACAAATAACTCAATTTCCTTTCTTTTTATGGCTGAGTAATATTCCATTGTATATATGTGCCACATCTTCTTTATCCATTCATCTGTCGATGGACATTTAGGTTGCTTCCATGTCCTGGCTATTGTAAATAGGGCTGCAATGAACATTGTCGTACATGACTTTTTGAATTATGGTTTTCTCAGGGTATATGCCCAGTAGTGGGATTGCTGGGTCATATGGTAGTTCTATTTTTAGTATTTTAAGGAACCGCCATACTGCTCTCCATAGTGGCTGTATCAATTTATATTCCCACCAACAGTGCAAGAGGGTTCCCTTTTCTCCACACCCTCTCCAGAATTTGTTTGTGGATTTTTTGATGATGGCCATTCTGACTGGTGTGAGGTGATACCTAATTGTAGTTTTGATTTGCACTTCTCTAATGATTAGTGAGGTTGAACATCTTTTCATGTGTTTGTTAGCCATCTGTATATCTTCTTTGGAGAAATGTCTGTTTAGGTCTTCTGCCCATTTTTGGATTGGGTTGTTTGTTTTTATGATATTGAGCTGCATGAGCTGCGTGTATATTTTGGAGATTAATCCTTTGTCAGTTGCTTCATTTGCAAATATTTTCTCCCATTCTGAGAGTTGTCTTTTCATCTTGTTTATGGTTTCCTTTGCTGTGCAAAAGCTTTTAAATTTCATTAGGTCCCATTTGTTTATTTTTGTTTTTATTTCCATTACTCTAGGAGGTGGGTCAGAAAGGATCTTGCTGTGATTTATGTCATAGAGTGTTCTGCCTATGTTTTCCTCTAAGAGTTTGATAGTTTCTGGCCTTACATTTAGGTCTTTAATCCATTTTGAGCTTATTTTTGTGTATGGTGTTAGGGAGTGATCTAATCTCATACTTTTACATGTACCTGTCCAGTTTTCCCAGCACCACTTATTGAAGAGGCTGTCCTTTCTCCACTGTATATTCTTGCCACCTTTATCAAAGATACGGTGACCATATGTGCCTGGGTTTATCTCTGGGCTTTCTATCCTGTTCCATTGGTCTATATTTGTTTTTGTGTGTTGCTGTTTCTTTGAAGAACCCTTACTAGTACACCCACTGAGCACAGTGGTGTATTTCTTTCCCAGGAGAGATGGCAATTTTCTGCTTTTATCCTTACTTGAGGTAGTAAGCTCCTTAAAAGGACAGAGACCATATGATCATCTTTGTATTCCTTGACCAATTTATTGAACAATAGCGCCAGGCACCGTGATGGCTGCTTGCCATATTGCTTCAATGAATCCTCACAACAACCCAGTGAAGTAGTACTCTAATTCACATTATAAGGGAGCTGGGCTCGAAGGGATTCAAATAACTTGCTCAAGGTCACACAACTAGTAGGTAGTGGAGTCAGGATGTGCTCTTGATCATGATGCTACTCACTTCCCTAGTGGACCCTCAAGAAACATTTGCTGAATTGAACTGGTAATTTGTATGGTGCTTATTTTATTGCATGTAGTAGGTGTTTAATTACTTGATTTCAAAACCCATTCAAGCTGAAAAGCCATGTAATCATCTAAGGGAGCCATTTCTCATAGATCCTAATATGAATAGGGGCAAAAAAAAAAAAACAACAAAAAAACCCCACAGTGTTACCACCAGGTAAGCAAAACGGTTACATGTCTCTGCAGGTGGTGGTGGATTCTGAAGACATGTGGTTTTTACTGGCTGAGGTAACTACACTTTATTATTTCGTTATCTTCTCTTTATTACTGAAAAAAAGTTGAAGGAAGAATCCCTTCTTCTGGGAGGAGGGTGGATCTGAAAGGAGGAGAAGTGGAAGGGAAGAGAAGCTTCTTTTTATGAAGTTAAGACTCATGGATCTATCTGTGTATGGCAGAGGGGCCATCAGTACAATGGTCTTTCAGGGGCAAAGGCTGTAAACTTGGTTATGAGAGACCCTCAGAGGTGCAGAAGAGGCTGGTGAAAGTGTTATTACCTCAACCGACAGATCTCCATCTTCACTCTGGTGTGACCCCCACTCCCACCCAAAGAACTCTTCTTCCCGGGACCCCCGTCTCATCTGCTTGCACCGAAATGCAGAACCACCCTCGTTCTAGGGACAGTCCAAAACCCCTAAACAACCCCCAGGTCGTTTCAGTCCCTAGTCATTTTAAACCCTTTTGGAACCTGCAAAAGAAAGGAACCTGAGTTAAAAAGGAAGCTGCTGAGTTTGGCTCTGAGCCAGTTTGCCTTCACACCCACGCCCCCCAACTTCTTACTCTGGACTTTTAAGCAGAAAGACATCCTGAGTCAGATTCCATGGGGTAGTGGTTAGGAATGAGACTGTGAAATTAAGAAAGGAGTCTTAGCTTTCATGACATTCCAAGTTCAATTATATCTCTCTTCAAACACTCAGCACTTTGCCTTAGGGTTAGCTTGCTTGGGCCCCCTTTGTGTGCACCCCTGCAGCCCTGAGTTACGACCATGGGCTTAAATTCTCATCGAAGGCAGGCTGGCTGGCTCCTCCCAAGATGGAAGACAAGTCAGTGAAGTAAGTGAGTGAATACCTCATAGCGCCTCGGGCCAGGGGAGGTGTCTGCTCTGCTCCCCGTGCCCCCTCCTTTCCCACCCGCCTTGGGAAGGACAGTGCCTCACCTACTCAACAGCCCAGGGACAGGTATGAAGAATAGAGAGGGAGAGAAGAGCAGGGGGAGAGGAACGGATCAAGCCCTCACCTCTCCTGGAATACTTAGCCCCAGTCTCTGTCTTTTTCACTGGCTGCTACATTGAGCAGAGTGATTTCTCCTAACCCAGGTATAAGCAAAGAAAACATTGATACCTTTTCCCAGCTCAGCTGAGGTGAATCAACTCAACAAAAAGCAGGAGGCAGAAGAGCTCAAAGTATTTTCCTAGTATTGATCTCTCTTTAAGGTGATAATGAAAGCTGCCAGTATTGAGACCTACTATGTGTTGAGCACAGGCTAGGTTTCTGACAAATAGGAATCCACGTAAGCCTCCTTTTTACACAGTTCAGATAATTGAGGCTCAGAAAAATAGTGACTTTGCCCAAGGCTCATAGTGGGGCCTAGGTCTCTGTTTCATGTGCTTCCTTTCCAAGCCTCCTGCTACCAGTACTGCTCTTAGATCTGGGCAAGAGGGATCCCTGCCCTGGGCCCCAGGCTTTAGAGGGCCCCTCCCAGGAGGTAAAGGAGTCTGGGGAACCGGGAAGCTCTGCCTACCCAGGGCCCACCTTTCCCCCCTCCCAGGCCCCCTTACGTTTTAGATGTAAGGATACCTCTGGATACCTAGGCCTCGAGCTTCCTCACCAGAGAGTCCCAGGTGGAGTTGCTAGATGTAGCAAACAAATACAGGCTGACCAGTTAAATTTGAATTTTAGATATAGCAAATTTTTTAGTATAAATATGTCCCATGAAATACTTAGGACATGCTTAATGCTAAAAAACTCTTCATTATTTATCTGAAATTCCAATTTAACTGCATCTTGTATGCTTTCTGGCAACCCTCGCCCCAGCCCACTTCCAGGATTTGGCTGTTTGTTTGGGTAGCATGTGCACAGAGCTTGGAGGTCAACACTTGGGTGTCCAAAGGCAGGCAGGCAAGGCCCCTCCTCTCAGAGCTGGAAGGAGCCCAAGAAGGGGGTAAAGGAGGCCGACTGGGACCCTCCACTTGCACCCTTGTTAAGGGTGTGCCTGCTCCCCAGACCCCACGTAAAGCATAGACTGCTTTATCGTCTCTCTTAAATGCCATTTGCAATTTCCATAATCATTTGAGTTCCCAGAACATGACCCCTTTTGTTTTCCTCACCTCCAGCTGGATCAGGGGTGAGGGGGTAGAACAAGCTACTCAGAATCCCAGTCTAAGGGAGGTTTTCATGTTGACGCAGTTGGCTTAATGGGGCTCTCAGTCTGTGAAATGGAGAAGCTGCTGGATGTGAGGGTTAACGTTTTCAGCTTTCCTAAGTAAAAGTTTCCTGACCATGAATGAGATGCTTCACCTCTCTGAGGTCGTTTTTTTTCATTCGTAACATATGAGAAATACCCCAGCCTCCCGGAGTGGGCATGAGGGTAAAATGAATTAACACGTGAAAGTATCTAAGCATTTGAGGTGTCAAGCCTCATAAACGCAGTTGGGTCTGAACAGTCAGGAACAGACCCCTCTCATTTTTGTTTTTAAGGCTCAGCTGGACCACCCACACATCTGTTTCCAGCCTGGGGGCCCTTGGATCTTCCGTGAGACCGAGATGGCTCCTGAGTCATAAGCGATGTCACCTCCATCCAAGTCTCCTGGAGCATTTTGTTAAATGAACCCGGGGCAGGGCCTTCCAGAACAGTCTGACTCTAGGTTCGCAACTCAAAATTACAGTACACCACGGGACCTATGAGATGACTTCTGTCTAGAGGACAAGGCGGACCCGTCCCACCAAGATAGGGCTAAGTCACTCATCAGAACACAGGTCTGAATTATTCCCCTGAACTTTATGAAGACTGCTAAGATCAAGTCTTACTAAGAATGATTAAATAAACAAACAAAAACCTGACTTCTTTCCAGTGCCAGTTGAATGCTCTTTCTTGAGCACAAGTAGCAAAAAATGAAAAGAGAAAAGCCAATCATTCCCAACACGGGGCACGGAGTTTCCCTGGTCTTCTCTAGTCCATATTCTCACATCTTCCTAATTCCTCTCTCCCTTTTCCCTCCCTCTCCTTCCTCCCGCTTCTTCTCCTCCCAACAAATTAACTTGTAGTCATCAGTTAGCAATCCTCAGGAAAATCTTCAAGAGGAAGGCGGTGTGTTGTGAAGCAGGAACCAAGGACTCTGGTATCAGAAAGACCTGGGTCCCAGCTCTGCCATCTCCTGGCTGTCTCATCACAGGTAAGCTGCTGAACTTTTCTGAGTCTGTTTTCTCTTGTAACAGTGGATAATACTACCTACTTTCACTTAGCACAGTGCCTGGCACCTAGAAGGTGCTTGTTAACTGGTGCCCATTGTTATTGAAGATGATGCTTAATATATATAAGATCAGACTTTATGCCCAATAAAGCATAAACACATGAATGAATGAATGAAACACTTCCTGAAAAGTTACCTTTTCAAATTTTCCAGTGTCACAAAAGCAGAAGTCAGCCAAAGGAGTAACTTGGGGGTTTCTTCCAGCCCTGAGTCCCCAGGTTGGAGGGCTCCTTTGAGCCTCTGGCTTTTGTGACTCAGTCTCCAGCGTGGTCTGACAGTGTGAGACACACCTTGCTCTGCTGGCTCACTGTGCTTGTCTGTCCCCACCTCCTCCATCCTTCATTGATCTGGCTCACGTTTACCCGTAACCATCCTTGATTACCTGCAGGACTAAACAAGTAGGCAGCCATCATTAAGAAATCACAGGCGCATACCTTTCAGATAGCATAATCACCCCACCGGCTGGTACCAGTGCCCCTACAAGCTTCCCGCTGTGGCCCACTATGCCAACAGTTCCACCCACCAGAGGTGAAAACAATTCTACTTTTCAGGGCTGGAGAAGACTGATTTTATGCAGCAAAATCCATTCAGTTATTCAGGACGCTGCTGTCTTTTTTTAGTTCAATTATTCAGGGGTTTCTGAGTACACGATTGTAAATTCAGCATTGGCTGGTCCTAAAGCTTAGACCTGACTGGTTGAGATTCAGCTTGTTCAGTGTGTTTCTCAAACATGACAGTGAATCTGGACAAGAGAAACAGACATCCTTTTGGCAGAAAATCAAGTACAGAGAAATTTATCTTTGAAAACTTTTGATTCACAACCTCTAGCTAATACAAATAGAGTGCTTACTTTCATCATGATCCTTTCCCTTTCCAACCAACACTGGCAGAAAGATTTTTGGAAATCAATAAACAGCCATCCCTGTATAATGAGTACATTTATTTCAGATAAATTCCTCTCTTTATCTCCTACTAAAATAGTACCCCCATGTCCTCTCTTGAATATTTAAATTGAGGGTAACGTGCTTGTCTACCACGGTACCACGTTTCCTGGTTTCAGATGAGAAAGTAACCTGAGGATGAGGTAACAGGGATTCCATGTTATCTTTTGGAGAACAGAGAAGCATGTGGTTTACTCTCAGAAAGCACGTCTTGACTGCTGGTGGTAAGGTATTTAACACTCACCACCGGTCTCCGTCCCCTGTGCTGCGTTTTAATGAGAGCTTCTGGAAAGTGATACCTAGTTACTTCTCTTGGCTCATTTATTCACTCAAACATTCATTGAGCATCTCATAGGTGATTTGGGGTTGGACAGTGGGGATACAGCAATATACAGATCCCAGTCCCTGCCCTTGGAAGGCCTACAGGCAGTGCAAGAGACAGATATTAAAAAAGAAAAAAAAAACCCACACAAAAAAATCTAAATTTACTCACTGCGATAAATGCTTTGTTGCCAAAATAACAGTAAAAAAAAAAGCATACGATAAGGAACTTAAGATGGTAAACTGTTCCAAGAAGATGTTGACAAAGTCATGAATTGAGTAGTTATTATTTTTGGTATTTCTAGACCCTTGCCCATGGCCTAGCACATTGTCAGTCTATTGTGTGAATGAAGACTCTTTTATGAGGCCCTTTTTGCTCCAGAGTCTCCAATTTTAACAAGTAAAAACTTGTACATATTGTTTGAGTTCCTAACATGGACCAGGCACTGTTCTAGTTCTTTATGTCTATTAGCCTATTCACCCCTCCCTCAAGGTTCTGAGGTGGGTATTAGCTATGCCTTCATTACATAGATAAGAAAATCAATACACAAAGGGGCTAAGGCATTTCATCGAGGTCACACACTTAATACAAGTTACTGCTTGCTAGAGTATGGATTTGAACCTTGATCAGCAGACCTCAGAATCTCAACCTCTAACCAGTGTGCAGCACTACTTCTCGTAAAATTACTGAGCTCTGCAATGACTCCAGGAATGTGACGAGCTGCAGTGAAGTAAAAGAAACAAATGTAAATAGCATGTCTTCCCCCAGTTATTAGCACTGAGGGTTACAAGAGAGCAAGAGAGAAACAACACAGCTTATAACAACTCACTCCCTATCACCTGCCCCCAGGTTCTTCCTTGCTAAATCCCTTTCTTTGGTCCAAAGCAGGCATCTCCTTCCATGACTCCATAGAAGTCCGCATTCTCAGGGCCAACTAGCTCTGGTTGGTGGCTTTGGGGGCTCCTGGAAGAATCCACACACTGCAGCCACTACAGTGCCTCACCTTGCGTGGATGGCTAGCAGATGCCCCTTCGCCAGAGTGAGCAGCCTCAGCATCACCATCACCTCTCCTTCCTCTGCAGGTGGCTTTTCTCTCTTCTATGTGCTTCTAGCTACACATGAAGTTGGGGGGGGACACAACAGTTTGGGCCCTGGGTGCCAGACTGGATTGAACCCACTTGGAGTCAACACAATCTGCTTGTCTAGACCTCAACCCCTTCCTGGATCAGGGAGAATGGGATTCCCCCTCCTTCGCTCTCAGGGCAATAGCAGGGTGCATCTGAGGAAATCGTCACTGCGAGTACCCATCTTCCAGGAAAACAGCCTACCGCTCCCACTATGAGTTACTGTAACCTCCCCATTCTCCAGACTCATTCGTTTCCCCCCCTTTTTTTTTTTAATTTGTGTGCCTATCCCCTTACTTGGGAATTCACACTCCATCATCAGCTTTCCTGCTCTGGGTGTATATATGTACGTGAACTGGATTTACTTTAGGTGTAGCTGACTAGTCTGTGACCCTCCTACCACAGCCAGTGTGCTGTACCTTAGAGCAAGAGCTGGAGAAAAGCTAATCTCTTGCAGAGGAGAAAAGGAAATCTGAGGACTTTGATTTCGAGCCCTAAGGACTGATCCTTGGAAAACACAGTTCACCATCTCTTTGAGTTGTGGAGATATTAAGTCAAAGCAGTTGCAAATTCCATTTGTTCAAGTCCTGTGATAAAAAGGCTTTGTTTATAATATCTGAAAATTAGTAAACTTAGAATATGCAAGTGAAGAATTTTGTCATGTCAAAGCTTCTAGCATTTCTTTGTGCTACAAGAGGTGGAGATATGGGGGAAAATATAACCTGTTTTTATGGAAGACTGACCTCCTTGGGCCTTGTGATTTTGCTAAGGGAAGTGAAGGTCCTATTCTGGAAGAAAGGCTTTAGACGTGAACTCCAAACAGCTAAAATGGCACAACTTATTTTCATGGGCTGGCCCCTGCCCAGCGCGGCCCCTCGCGGCTCACCCCGTGCCTCGCGCAGCCCTCGACCGCCCGGTCGCCCGCGCCGCGGCCGCCACCTCTCCGGGGCCCCTCTTCTTCCCACCGCGCCCCACTTCCCTCTCCGGTCCTCTTCGTCCCCGCTGCCTCGGGGTGCTCCTCGCTCCCCTCCTTCCCTCGGCCGCTTCGGCCAGTCCCGTGCCCGGTGTGGACCCCCGCCCCCTTTCGGACCACCGCTGCCCTGGGCCCCCGGCTCCTGCCAGCAGCATCCACGCGCCGTCTGCTCCCTTCCAATCACTCCTCTTTCCCTCCCTCGGTTTCCACTCCTCGTCCCCATTCCTTCCTCGTGGGTCCCCCGATCCCTCTACCCCACTCCGCCTTCCCCCACGAGTGTCCCTTTCTTGGAGGCACCTAACCCAGCAGGTAATCTGCACGATTGCCTCCGAAGAGCTGGGAGCCCCGTGTACACCTGTGGTGTTTTCCAGGAGGGGTATGGGGGCCTGACCTTTCACAGGAGGGGAAGATGGCGGAAGAGTAAGACACGGAGATCACCTTCCTCCCCACAGATACACCAGAAATACATCTACACGTGGAACAACTCCTACAGAACACCTACTGAACGCTGGCAGAAGACCTCAGACCTCCCAAAAGGTGCGCGAGGAGAGGGGATTAAGAGCGCTGCTTAAAGGAGCTCCAGAGACGGGCACGAGCCGCGACTAAAAGCGCAGACCCCAAAAACGGGCATGAGGCGCTAAGGCTGCTGCTGCCGCCACCAAGAAGCCTGTGTGCGAGCACAGGTCACTCTCCACACCTCCCGTCTGGGAAGCCTGTGCAGCCCGCCACTGCCGGGGTCCAGGGACAACTTCCCCGGGAGAACGCACGGCGCGCCTCAGGCTGGTGCAACGTCACAATGGCCTCTGCCGCCGCAGGCCCGCCCGCACTCCGTGCCCCTCCCTGCCCCCGGCCTGAGTGAGCCAGAGCCCCCGCATCAGCGGCTCCTTTAACCCCGTCCTGTCTGAGCGAAGAACAGACGCCCTCAGGCGACCTACACGCAGAGGCGGGGCCAAATCCAAAGCTGAACCCCGGGAGCTGTGCGAACAAAGAAGAGAAAGGGAAATCCCTCCCAGCAGCCTCAGAAGCAGCGGATTAAAGCTCCACAATCAACTTGATGTACCCTGCATCTGTGGAATACATGAATAGACAACGAGTCATCCCAAATTGAGGAGGTGGACTTTCAGAACAAGATTTATGATTTTTTCCCCTTTTCCTCTTTTTGTGAGTGTGTATGTGTATGCTTCTGTGTGAGAGTTTGTCTGTATAGGTTTGCTTCCACCATTTGTCCTAAGGTTCTATCTGTCCGTTTTTTTAAAAAAATTTTTTTCTTATTTTTTAATTTAATAACTTTATTATATTTTACTCTATTTTATTTTACTTTATCTTCTTTCTTTCTTTTTTCCTTCCTTCCCCCCAGCATCCCTCCCTCCCTCCCTCCTTCCTCTTTCCTTCTTTTCTTCTTTCTTTCTTCCTTCGTTGCTTCCTTCCTTTCCTTCTTTCTTCCTACTTCTAATAATTCTTTCTCTCCACTTTTTCTCCCTTTTATTCTGAGCCGTGTGGATGAAAGGCTCTTGGTGCTGCAGCCAGGAGTCAGTGCTGTGCCTCTGAGGTGGGAGAGCCAACTTAAGGACACCGGTCCACAAGAGACCTCTCAGCTCCATATAATATCAAATGGCGAAAATCTCCCAGAGATCTCCATCTCAACACCAGCACCTAGCTTCACTCAACGACCAGCAGGCTACAGTGCTGGACACCCTATGCAAAACAACTAGCAAGACAGGAACACAACCCCACCCATTAGCAGAGAGGCTGCCTAAAATCATAATAAGGCCACAGACACCCCAAAACACACCACCAGACCTGCCCACCAGACAGAAAAGATCCAGCCTCATCCACCAAAACACAGGCACTAGCCCCCTCCACCAGGAAGCCTACACAACCCACTGAACCAATCTTAGCCACTGGGGACAGACCCCCAAAACAACGGGAAATACGAACCTGCAGCCTGCAAAAAGGAGACCCCAAACACAGTAAGATAAGCAAAATGAGAAGACAGAAAAACACACAGGAGATGAAGGAGCAAGAGAAAAACCCACCAGACCTAACAAATGAAGAGGAAATAGGCAGTCTACCTGAAAAAGAATTCAGAATAATGATAGTAACAATGATCCAAAATCTTGGAAATAGAATAGACAAAATGCAAGAAACATTTAACAAGGACCTAGAAGAACTAAAGATGAAACAAACAAAGATGAACAACACAATAAATGAAATGAAAAATACTCTAGATGGGATCAATAGCAGAATAACTGAGGCAGAAGAACGCATAAGTGACCTGGAAGATAAAATAGTGGAAATAACTACTGCAGAGCACAATTAAGAAAAAAGAATGAAAAGAACTGAGAACAGTCTCAGAGACCTCTGGGACAACATTAAACGCACCAACATTCGAATTATAGGGGTTCCAGAAGAAGAAGAGAAAAAAAAAGGGACTGAGAAAATATTTGAAGAGATTATAGTTGAAAACTTCCCTAATATGGGAAAGGAAATAGTTAATCAAGTCCAGGAAGCACAGAGAGTCCCATACAGGATAAATCCAAGGAGAAATATGCCAAGACACATATTAATCAAACTGTCAAAAATTAAGTACAAAGAAAACATATTAAAAGCAGCAAGGGAAAAACAACAAATAACACACAAGGGAATCCCCATAAGGTTAACAGCTGATCTTTCAGCAGAAACTCTGCAAGCCAGAAGGGAGTGGCAGGACATATTTAAAGTGATGAAGGAGAAAAACCTGCAACCAAGATTACTCTACCCACAAGGATCTCATTCAGATTTGATGGAGAAATTAAAACCTTTACAGACAAGCAAAAGTTGAGAGTTCAGCACCACCAAACCATATTTACAACAACTGCTAAAGGAACTTCTCTAGGCAAGAAACACAAGAGAAGGAGAAGACCTACAATAACAAACCCAAAACAATTTAGAAAATGGGAATAGGAACATACATCTCGATAATTACCTTAAATGTAAATGGACTAAATGCTCCCACCAAAAGACACAGATTGGCTGAATGGATACAAAAACAAGACCCATATATTTCCTGTCTACAAGAGACCCACTTCAGACCTAGAGACACATACAGACTGAAAGTAAGGGGATGGAAAAAGATATTCCATGCAAATGGAAACCAAAAGAAAGCTGGAGTAGCAATTCTCATATCAGACAAAATAGACTTTAAAATAAAGACTATAACAAGAGACAAAGAAGGACACTACATAATGATCAAGGGATCAATACAAGAAGAAGATATAAGAATTGGAAATATTTATGCACCCAACATAGGAGCACCTCAATACATAAGGCAAATACTAACAGCCATAAAAGGGGAAATCAACAGTAACACATTCATAGTAGGGGACTTTAACACCCCACTTTCACCAATGGACAGATCATCCAAAATGAAAATAAATAAGGAAACACAAGCTTTAAATGATACATTAAACAAGATGAATGTAATTGATATTTATAGGACACTCCATCTAAAAACAACAGAATACACATTTTTCTCAAGTGCTCATGGAACATTCTCCAGGATAGATCATATCTTGGGTCACAAATCAAGCCTTGGTAAATTTAAGAAAATTGAAATTGTATCAAGTATCTTTTCCGACCACAACGCCATGAGACTACATATCAATTACAGGAAAAGATCTGTAAAAAATACAAACACATGGAGGCTAAACAATACACTACTTAATAATGAAGTGATCACTGAAGAAATCAAGGAGGAAATTAAAAAATACCTAGAAACAAATGACAATGGAGACACAACGACCCAAAACCTATGGGATCCAGCAAAAGCAGTTCTAAGGGGGAAGTTTATAGCAATACAAGCCCACCTTAAGAAGCAGGAAACATCTCGAATAAACAACCTAACCTTGCACCTCAAGCAATTAGAGAAAGAAGAACAAAAAAACCCCAAAGCTAGCAGAAGGAAAGAAATCATAAAAATCAGATCAGAAGTAAATGAAAAAGAAATGAAGGAAACGATAGCAAAGATCAATAAAACTAAAAGCTGGTTCTTTGAGAAGATAAACAAAATAGATAAACCACTAGCCAGACTCATCAAGAAAAAAAGGGAGAAGACTCAAATCAATAGAATTAGAAATGAAAAAGGAGAAGTAACAACTGACACTGCAGAAATACAAAAGATCATGAGAGATTACTACAAGCAACTCTATGCAAATAAAATGGACAATCTGGAAGAAATGGACAAATTCTTAGAAATGCACAACCTGCCAAGACTGAATCAGGATGAAATAGAAAATATGAACAGACCAATCACAGGCACTGAAATGGAAACTGTGATTAAAAATCTTCCAACAAACAAAAGCCCAGGACCAGGTGGCTTCACAGGTAAATTCTATCAAACGTTTAGAGAAGAGCTAACACCTATCCTTCTCGAACTCTTCCAAAATATAGCAGAGGGAGGAACACTCCCAAATTCATTCTACAAGGCCACCATCACCCTGATACCAAAACCAGACAAGGATGTCACAAAGAAAGAAAACTACAGGCCAATATCACTGATGAACATAGATGCAAAAATCCTCAACAAAATACTAGCAAACAGAATCCAACAGCACATTAAAAGGATCATACACCATGATCAAGTGCGGTTTATCCCAGGAATGCAAGGATTCGTCAATATACGCAAATCAATCAATGTGATAAACCATATTAACAAACTGAAGGAGAAAAACCATACGATCATCTCAATAGAAAGCAGAGAAAGCTTTTGACAAAATTCAACACCCATTTATGATAAAAACCCTGCAGAAAGTAGGCATAGAGGGAACTTTCCTCAATATAATAAAGGGCATATATGACAAGCCCACAGCCAACATCATCCTCAATGGTGAAAAACTGAAAGCATTTCCACTAAGATCAGGAACAAGACAAGGTTGCCCACTCTCACCACTCTTATTCAACATAGTTTTGGAAGTTTTAGCCACAGCAATCAGAGAAGGAAAGGAAATAAAAGGAATCCGAATCGGAAAAGAAGAAGTGAAGCTGTCACTGTTTGCAGATGACATGATACTATACATAGAGAATCCTAAAGATGCTACCAGAAAACAACTAGAGCTAATCAATGAATTTGGTAAAGCAGCAGGATACAAAATTAATGCACAGAAATCTCTGGCATTCCTATATACTAGTGATGAAAAATCTGAAAGTGAAATCAAGAAAACACTCCCATTTACCATTGCAACAAAAAGTATAAAATATCTAGGAATAAACCTACCTAAGGAGACAAAAGACCTGTATGCAGAAAATTATAAGACACTGATGAAAGAAATTAAAGATGATACAAATAGATGGAGAGATATACCATGTTCGTGGATTGGAAGAATCAACATTGTGAAAATGACTCTACTACGCAAAGCAATCTATAGATTCAATGCAATCCCTATCAAACTACCACTGGCATTTTTCACAGAACTAGAACAAAAATTTTCACAATTTGTATGGAAACACAAAAGACCCCGAATAGCCAAAGCAATCTTGAGAACGAAAAACGGAGCTGAAGGAATCAGGCTCCCTGACTTCAGACTATACTACAAAGCTACAGTAATCAAGACAGTATGGTACTGGCACAAAAACAGAAACATAGATCAATGGAACAGGATAGAAAGCCCGAGATAAACCCACGCACATGTGGTCACCTTATCTTTGATAAAGGAGGCAGGAACGTACAGTGGAGAAAGGACAGCCTCTTCAATAAGTGGTGCTGGGAAAACTGGACAGGTACATGTAAAAGTATGAGATTAGATCACTCCCTAACACCATACACAAAAATAAGCTCAAAATGGATTAAAGACCTAAATGTAAGGCCAGAAACTATCAAACTCTTAGAGGAAAACATAGGCAGAACACTCTATGACATAAATCACAGCAAGATCCTTTCTGACCCACCTCCTAGAGAAATGGAAATAAAAACAAAAATAAACAAATGGCACCTAATGAAACTTTAAAGCTATTGCACAGCAAAGGAAACCATAAACAAGACCAAAAGACAACCCTCAGAATGGGAGAAAATATTTGCAAATGAAGCAACTGACAAAGGATTAATCTCCAAAATTTACGAGCAGCTCATGCAGCTCAATAACAAAAAAACAAACAACCCAATCCAAAAATGGGCAGAAGACCTAAATAGACATTTCTCCAAAGAAGATATACAGACTGCCGAGAAACACATGAAAGAATGCTCAACATCATTAATCATTAGGGAAATGCAAATCAAAACTACAATGAGATATCATCTCACACCAGTCAGAATGGCCATCATCAAAAAATCTACAAACAATAAATGCTGGAGCGGGTGTGGAGAAAAGAGAACACTCGTGCACTGCTGGTGGGAATGTGAATTGGTTCAGCCACTATGGAGAACAGTATGGAGGTTCCTTAAAAAACTACAAATAGAACTACCACATGACCCAGCAATCCCACTACTGGGCATATACCCTGAGAAAACCATAATTCCAAAAGAGTCATGTACCAAAATGTTCATTGCAGCTCTATTTACAATAGCCCGAGATGGAAACAACCTAAGTGCCCATCATCGGATGAATGGATAAAGAAGATGTGGCACATATACACAATGGAATATTACTCAGCCATAAAAAGAAACGAAATTGAGCTATTTGTAATGAGATGGATAGACCTAGAGTCTGTCATACAGAGTGAAGTAAGTCAGAAAGAAAAAGACAAATACTGTATGCTAACACATATATATGGAATTTAAGAAAAAAAAAAGTCACGAAGAACCTAGGGGTAAGACAGGAGTAAAGACACAGACCTACTGGAGAACGGACTTGAGGATATGGGGGGGGGGAAGGGTGAGCTGTGACAGGGCGAGAGAGAGGCATAGACATATATACACTAACAAACGTAACGGGAGATAGCTAGTGGGAAGCAGCCGCATGGCACAGGGATATCGGCTCGGTGCTTTGTGACCGCCTGGAGGGGTGGGATAGGGAGGGTGAGAGGGAGGGAGACGCAAGAGGGAAGAGATATGGGAACATATGTATATGTATAACTGATTCACTTTGTTATAAAGCAGAAACTAACACACCATTGTAAAGCAATTATACCCCAATAAAGATGTTAAAAGAAAAATAAAGACGATTAAAAAAAATTCTAAATCATCTTTGAAATAAAAGGCTATAATGATTTTACTGTTAATACAAAGATCTGTTTTAAAATTCTAAATCATTTTTGAAATAAGGGGCTATAATGATTTAAAAACAAAAATCTTCCAACAAACAAAAGCCCAGGACCAGATGGCTTCACAGGCGAATTCTATCAAACATTTAGAGAAGAGCTAACACCTATCCTTCTCGAACTCTTCCAAAATATAGCAGAGGGAGGAACACTCCCAAATTCATTCTACAAGGCCACCATCACCCTGATACCAAAACCAGACAAGGATGTCACAAAGAAAGAAAACTACAGGCCGATATCACTGATGAACATAGATGCAAAAATCCTCAACAAAATACTAGCAAACAGAATCCAACAGCACATTAAAAGGATCATACACCATGATCAAGTGGGGTTTATCCCAGGAATGCAAGGATTCGTCAATATACGCAAATCAATCAATGTGATAAACCATATTAACAAATTGAAGGAGAAAAACCATACGATCATCTCAATAGAAAGCAGAGAAAGCTTTTGACAAAATTCAACACCCATTTATGATAAAAACCCTGCAGAAAGTAGGCATAGAGGGAACTTTCCTCAACATAACAAAGGGCATATATGACAAGCCCACAGCCAACATCATCCTCAATGGTGAAAAACTGAAAGCATTTCCACTAAGATCAGGAACAAGACAAGGTTGCCCACTCTCACCACTCTTATTCAACATAGTTTTGGAAGTTTTAGCCACAGCAATCAGAGAAGAAAAGGAAATAAAAGGAATCCAAATCGGAAAAGAAGAAGTGAAGCTGTCACTGTTTGCAGATGACATGATACTATACATAGAGAATCCTAAAGATGCTACCAGAAAACTACTAGAGCTAATCAATGAATTTGGTAAAGCAGCAGGATACAAAATTAATGCACAGAAATCTCTGGCATTCCTATATACTAGTGATGAAAAATCTGAAAGTGAAATCAAGAAAACACTCCCATTTACCATTGCAACAAAAAGTATAAAATATCTAGGAATAAACCTACCTAAGGAGACAAAAGACCTGTATGCAGAAAATTATAAGACACTGATGAAAGAAATTAAAGATGATACAAATAGATGGAGAGATATACCATGTTCGTGGATTGGAAGAATCAACATTGTGAAAATGACTCTACTACGCAAAGCAATCTATAGATTCAATGCAATCCCTATCAAACTACCACTGGCATTTTTCACAGAACTAGAACAAAAAATTTCACAATTTGTATGGAAACACAAAAGACCCCGAATAGCCAAAGCAATCTTGAGAACGAAAAACGGAGCTGAAGGAATCAGGCTCCCTGACTTCAGACTATACTACAAAGCTACAGTAATCAAGACAGTATGGTACTGGCACAAAAACAGAAACATAGATCAATGGAACAGGATAGAAAGCCCAGAGATAAACCCACGCACATGTGGTCACCTTATCTTTGATAAAGGAGGCAGGAACGTACAGTGGAGAAAGGACAGCCTCTTCAATAAGTGGTGCTGGGAAAACTGGACAGGTACATGTAAAAGTATGAGATTAGATCACTCCCTAACACCATACACAAAAATAAGCTCAAAATGGATTAAAGACCTAAATGTAAGGCCAGAAACTATCAAACTCTTAGAGGAAAACATAGGCAGAACACTCTATGACATAAATCACAGCAAGATCCTTTCTGACCCACCTCCTAGAGAAATGGAAATAAAAACAAAAATAAACAAATGGCACCTAATGAAACTTCAAAGCTTTTGCACAGCAAAGGAAACCATAAACAAGACCAAAAGACAACCCTCAGAATGGGAGAAAATATTTGCAAATGAAGCAACTGACAAAGGATTAATCTCCAAAATTTACGAGCAGCTCATGCAGCTCAATAACAAAAAAACAAACAACCCAATCCAAAAATGGGCAGAAGACCTAAATAGACATTTCTCCAAAGAAGATATACAGACTGCCGAGAAACACATGAAAGAATGCTCAACATCATTAATCATTAGGGAAATGCAAATCAAAACTACAATGAGATATCATCTCACACCAGTCAGAATGGCCATCATCAAAAAATCTACAAACAATAAATGCTGGAGCGGGTGTGGAGAAAAGAGAACACTCGTGCACTGCTGGTGGGAATGTGAATTGGTTCAGCCACTATGGAGAACAGTATGGAGGTTCCTTAAAAAACTACAAATAGAACTACCACATGACCCAGCAATCCCACTACTGGGCATATACCCTGAGAAAACCATAATTCCAAAAGAGTCATGTACCAAAATGTTCATTGCAGCTCTATTTACAATAGCCCGAGATGGAAACAACCTAAGTGCCCATCATCGGATGAATGGATAAAGAAGATGTGGCACATATACACAATGGAATATTACTCAGCCATAAAAAGAAACGAAATTGAGCTATTTGTAATGAGATGGATAGACCTAGAGTCTGTCATACAGAGTGAAGTAAGTCAGAAAGAAAAAGACAAATACTGTATGCTAACACATATATATGGAATTTAAGAGAAAAAAAGTCACGAAGAACCTAGGGGTAAGACAGGAGTAAAGACACAGACCTACTGGAGAACGGACTTGAGGATATGGGGAGGGGGAAGGGTGAGCTGTGACAGGGCGAGAGAGAGGCATAGACATATATACACTAACAAACGTAACGGGAG
Organism: Delphinapterus leucas; assembly: GCF_059928025.1. Lineage (NCBI taxonomy): Eukaryota > Metazoa > Chordata > Mammalia > Artiodactyla > Monodontidae > Delphinapterus > Delphinapterus leucas. Next base: position 56,077,778 of record NC_143134.1, read on the forward strand.
ATAGCTAGTGGGAAGCAGCCGCATGGCACAGGGATATCGGCTCGGTGCTTTGTGACGGCCTGGAGGGGTGGGATAGGGAGGGTGAGAGGGAGGGAGACGCAAGAGGGAAGAGATATGGGAACATATGTATAACTGACTCACTTTGTTATAAAGCAGAAACTAACGCACCATCGTAAAGCAATTATACCCCAATAAAGATGTTTAAAAAAAAAGTTATTTTCATGGTGGATGGGGTGCAATTTTTGCGACTCTATTTCTTTTGGGGAAAGATATATACTTCATACCGCCCAGTCCCTGAGCAGTATCGTTAGCTGTTAGGCCATGAGTGTGAGACCTGGTTGAAGCAATTGTCCCAATAGAGATGTGGGAAAAATTCAGTTAGTCACATGAAGAGATTAATTCTTCGGGCCTGAGCTCCGGTGGTTATTGAGCATAATTGGCTGCCTAGATTGTTCTGCAATGTCCCAAGGCCACGCTGATAGGTGTGTACGGAAGGGCAGAGGAGACACTATTTTTGTTATAGTGCATTACAGAAACATAGCTGCTTCTGCAGCAGTCATCTTCAATTCTTTCTGCTCAGGCTTTTCTTCTGGAATGTGTAAGCTTGCTTAAGATTATACTTTAGTTCTCCGTGAGACCTTCAACTCAAGTGGTTGAGCTGTCATTAAATATTCTTGTGGCTGAATGGTTATTAAAACACCAGAAAGATGATGCAAATAGGTATGGACCACTTTGCCAGGTTAGTACAGCATCACAAGCCTGAAGAAAAGTGAGGTTACACACCATCACATACCAAAGAAACCATAAACAAACCAAAGATTTTCATTGGCAAAGGGTAGTTAAAATATTTAATTGAACCCAGCAGCAGAGTCAACATGGCATATTTATATTTTAAAGCAATTGACTGTGTCATAGCATATATCAAAATTTGACCATTTGCAGAGAGGCAACACTTCAAGCCCATTCAGGACCAACTAGAGTTAAGTAGTCTAAAAGGGACTTGCTTTATCAGAATGCTAAGATGAAGTTACTGCAGATGTTGGATTTATAGAATGAACAATATAAGCCATCTATTAGAAAAGATTTGGGAATTTTGCTTTGATACAAGGACAAGGAAGACAGCTATTCAAGTAGGTCCTTACTATTAGGTCCCCCCGACCCCTTCTGTTAAATGAGAACAAATACTCTAGTCTTAAATTATTTCCCTGATGTTAGTCAGAGCCCACCTCCTCGGCTAGAAATACCTATTTGCGAATGGTCAGGTTTCCCCATAGCGGCTGTAAGACACACACATGGTTGATAGAGATTACAAAAATTGCATAGGTCCATGAAATATATAAACATGTATCTGTAACGTATTTAAAATAAAGACAGATGGAAGAATGTGCCCACAAGATGACGAAACAAGACTATGTATGTGTATTGGTCCAAGTCTTCCATCAGTATTGCTCCAGCTCCACACCAGGTATACGTTATGGCCTAGAGAGTATATGCATGCATACACCCAAGGGAGCCTCAAAGAAAGGAAATTGCAGTAGGCACACAATTCATCTCTAGCTGCCCACCTGCTAAATGTTGGCAGACTACTCTGGGTCACAACCCACATGTTGTGAACTACAGTTTTACCTCCCTGGGTAGCATGTGGTTTTGAAGGCAAAGGCTGTGAGTTTACATTCCCGGATACCATATGTATGCAGTTAGCGGACAACTATGGTCTCTTTATATGTACATGGCCACAAATCATTCAAGATTGATGCCTGGATGATGGACTCCATCTCCTGCAAATTTCCCATATGCTTCACCTGACTCCAGAATGAGTTGGAAGAAAATATGCAATATTGGGAGCTTTTAACAGAAAAATGGGAAGCCTCTACTTGTGGAACTACGGCATATGAAGCTACAATTGGCAATGAAGGGAAAGTCAGCTTTTCCTGAATTTCCTTACGCATTCAAAAAGCAAATCGAAGAAAAGGAAACCACCTGCAGTGAAAATATAATTGACTGCAGGGGCTTTCTCCCAAGTGGTTCTGATTCATCCTTAGTATCTGCAAGGGAACAGCCATCCCCATGTTAAACTATGGCGTTTTCACAGATCAAACTGTGGGATTCCCAGTTTCTCTTTTTCTTCCCTCTCACTTTCCTTTTGTTCTTTCTTCCTTCCATTTCTCCTTCCCTCCTTCCTATGTATGTACATATTATTTTTCTCACTTTATGAGGGACTTGGGAGAGTAAACAAGAACTACAATTAAACAATAACCTCAGCACCATGGCAATTGAGAGCACAAGCTGACCATAAAGACCAGGAGTTTATTATTACTGAGCCTCCAGATAACCTACTTCTCCTGTTAGTGTCCTTAGAATAAAGAACAAGAGAAACCTAACTTACATGATTTGTTATCAAAGGGGGGAAACACATTGCTTCTTCATACATAGGTATCCATAGGGGTGTATCAGGGCAGGTGAGTGGGGTGGGTTTGAGTGAGGCTTTAGGGCCCCTCTTTTTTTCATGAAATATTTCAAATAAACGGATAAGTACAGAAAAGATGAGAAACACCCAGTGTACCCCCCCATTTCGTATAAAGGCTAAAATTTCCCAACTTTCCTCAGCCTTTGTAAAGAAAATATTTTAGATATAAGTGAAAATTCCTGCCTACCACTCTTAACTTTCATTCCCTCCTTCCTTGCCCACGGTGAGTACAAGCGTGGGTTATTCTTATGCACCTTTTATCCGTGTAGAGCTCAGGCTCAGTAGTTGTGGCTAACGGGCTTAGTGGCTTCGCACCAGGGCTCGAACCCGTGTCCCCTGCACTGGCAGGCGGATGCTTAACCACTGCGCCACCAGACAAGCCCAACCCTCAAACTTTTAAAACCCTATTTTACATTATAATCTACCTCCCCTACACACACCCTTGAAAGTATTTACCCTTCCATCTTAGGGCAGTTTCCCGAACAGCAGAGCTTGAGACAGAATTGCTAGTGGGAGAAAGTGAGAGAAGTGAGGAAAGGAAGAAGCTTAGCAAAGACTTGCCTTCTGCTGAAGATTAACTTCAGCGTGAGCCCGCAGGAAGCTCCGAGCTCCGCAGGAAGTTACCTCACTGAGGCAGGGGTTGGGTCTGGCCTTTATACCCCTCATTTATCAGCCATTGGCTGCGGGCCACGGTGGAGGGGTTGCACGGTGTCAAGGGGATGGGGGTGGGGTGGGGACCATGCAACCGCCCAGGCATTTCCAGTTAAAGAGGCTCCTCTTTGGGAAAGAGTGCAGCTGTGAGCAGTTAGCAGCTAATAGAGCAGGTGGGGGTGAGTGCGCTAGCCCAGTAAAGGAGATCTGGGCAGGGCACCGCTAGCACTGACTGCACCTTCCAACGTGTGATACGTCCTGATGTTTTTCTCCCTCCCCTCCCCCCTCCCCTTCCTTCTGTTCATTGCCCACTAAATTGATTTCATTAATTTAGCGAGTTAGCGGGGATAGGATAGATTATTCAATAAATGGTGCTGGAATAATTGGCTATTTATGTAGAAAATAAAGCAAAATTATATCCCTCATCTCACACACACACACACACACACACACACACACGCACACAGATTCATGGATGAGTAAAGATCTAAAGTTAGTAAAGATCTAAATCTAACCTTCCCTCTCATCTCTTCCCCCTTCCCCTTCCTTCAGTTCACTGTTCACTAAAATTGATTTCATTATCTGTTAATGGATCACAACCTCAAGTTTTAAAAACACTGTCCTGGGATATGCCTAGAAGGGGAATTGTGGGTGTATGAACATCTACATTAGAAGATACTACCACCTGGCTCTACAAAGCAGTTTAATTGATTTATTTTTCTGCCAGTAGTCTGAGAGTTCTGGTTTTATCACATCTGTGTATGGTGGTGCTTGTCATTCCTTTCAGACTTTAATTTTTTACAAAATTTATGGCTGTGAAATGGATATATCATTATTGTTGTAAACTGAATTTCTCTGATTACTACTCAAATTGAGCAACTCCTTGTGTTTGTGAATCAATAAGTTTTCCCTTTTGTAACTTGACCATTCATATTCATTGCCTTTTGTTCTTGTTGGTGATTTCTAGGAGTATAACTGAGCAGGGCCCTGTGAGGGCTTCCCAGGACAAACATACCCCCGTCCCCATGTCCTCCCCCTGCCTCTTGTTTGCAGAAAAACATTAGCTTCCTAGGTCCTCCCTGAGTTCCAAAGAACAGATTTAATCAGAGCAGTGAGAAAATACGGAAAACAAAGGAAAACGGTTAAGCAAGACAAAATAATAGTAGTTTAGCATTAAACAAAGTCAAGGACATTTAGTTCCTCCTCAAGGGTTAGAGATAATATTCTGAGCCATATCCTTGAGCTATTTTGCAGAGACTGAAACCCTCACCAGGTGGAAGAAGTTAACTGCATGCTGCCCACAAGCACGTAGACCCCACCAGGTTGATGATGTTGACTCCCGATTACCTTACCATCCAGCAAGCAGAATAATGTGCACAAGGTGATCGCGTAGCCCACAACCCTCTCCCTCACCCTGTCTCTAAAAACCTTTCCCTGAAAGCCATCCAGGAGTTCAGGCCTTTTGAACATTAGCCATATTCCTTGCTTGGCCTTGCAATAAACCTGCACTTTCCTTCACCACAACCTGGTGTCAGTAGATTGGCCTTACTGCGCAGGCGAGCGGATTGTAGTTTGGTTCGGTAATAGGAGTTCTTTATGTATTTTGGGAAAAAATATATATATATAAGTTTTTTGTGTTTTGTTTTTTGTTTCTTTTTGGTTAATGTGTTGAAAATACCTTCTCCCCGTGTTTGACTTGACTTTTATGTATCTCTTGATGTGCAGAAGTTTTAAGTTTTTATAAAGTCAAATTTATATTTTCCTTCAGGTTTTGTGCTTTTTTGGGGGTACAATTATTATGAAATTTTTCTCTAGCTTGGAGATATAAAGATATTCTACTTTATTTTCTTCTAAATAATTTAAACTTTTATTTTTCACACTTAGATCTTTATTCATCCATGAATTTTTTTTTAGGATGTAGATTAGGGATGTAATTTTGTTTTATTTTCTACATAGATAGCCAATTATTACAACACCATTTATTGAATAATCCATCTTATCCCCACTAATTTGTAATGTGTCCATTTTCCCCATATACATAAGTCTGTTTATAAGTCTTGCTATCCGATCCCATATATCTGTCTATTCACCTGCACCAAGATCATGATCTCTTACTTTTTATAGCTTTATGATAACTTATGATATTTGATAGGGCCAAACTACCCATTTTGTTCTTCAAAATTTTCTGGGTGTTTTTTGTCCTCTTTTTCTTCCATATAAATTTTAGGATCAGCTTTTTAAGTTTCATAGAAATTTCTGTTGCATTTTTATTGGAATCAAATTGATATATTAATTTGAGAAGACTTTATGTTATTGAATCTTTCCATCAATGAACATGGTATATCACAACATTTATTCAGATCCTTCAATGCTATTTTTAAGTCTTCCCCATAAAATTATAGCATATCTTTTCTTAGATTTATCCCTAGATTTTAAAAAAAACACACTTTATTGATATTTTGAGGGGTATATTTTTTCTATTACATTTTCTATGTGGTTATTGCTAGTCCATAGGGACATAACTGATGTTTGTATAAACTCTTCCTGAGCTCTCTTATTGATTCTAACTTTGTATAGACTCTTATTTTCTTTAGGCAATCACATCATCTACAAATAAGAAGAGGTTACAGGTTTCCTTCCCAAGTTTTATGCTTTCCTTTCTTTTCTTATTTCATCAGTTAGGACTTTTATCACAATATTGAAGTGAAGCAGTCATAGTAGGTGAAATGTTTTATTAAGATGGTGCTTGCTATAGGTATATGGTGTTAAGGAAGTTCCCTTATAATCCTGGTTTGCAGAGATTTTTAAAAATCTTGATGAATATTACATTTTATAAAATGACTTTTCTGCATCTATTAAGTATATACTTATCTCCTTTAATCTGTATTTAAAGTGTATGACATAGATTTTCTTATAAACTCTTTGGTTTTTATACACTGACAAATGATTTGCTGATGTTTTATTTAGGACTTTGTATCTCTCTGCAAATATATGCTTTTCTTTTACAATCCTTGTCTGGCTTTAATATTAGTATTAGACTAACCTTACAAAATGAGTTGGAAATATTACTTCTTTTATTCTCTGAAGCAGAGATTACCAGATGTGCTATAAAAACACAATCTACTTTTAAATTGCCTGCAGAAGACTCACAAAACCAGCTTAATTTTTTATTAGGCAAGGTCAAATACTTACATTGACTGAGTTTTCTGACATATTTGGGTTTACTTCTACCCTTTTATTTTAGGTTTTCTGATTGCCTTTTTTTATTCTTGCTTATTTTCTTTTATTTCCTTTCATCTAGTGGACTAACAAGATAACTACAGTTTTTCCTCCTTTATGCTGTTTTATAAACTAGATTTTTTCCTACCATTTTAGTTATTACTCTTAAATGTTTACCAAAATATTTAACCATACATTTTTCTAACAGCATTTAGCTATGTAATATTTCTCTTTCTGGCAAACATTACTTTCCGCTTTTACTACCAAGGAACAATGCCCCCACTCCATCTTTTTTGTGTGTGTCTGTGAATAATATTTTACTCATTTTTGTTTACAGCTGAAACTCTGGGAACTCAAAATTAACATCCTTGCCCATGAGCTTGTTATAGACACCAGAAAACGTTTCAACCTTGTGTTCCACATTGTTCTGCTGTGCTTTATTCAAACGAACCTTTATGAGTCGGCTGCCATCCAGCTTTACGCGGATTCTCTTGCCCACGATCTCACTTGGGAAAACCAAGTCCTCCAGGATGGCGTCATGCACGGCTGTCAGAGTGCGGCTCCTGGGACGTTTTTGCTTATTTTTTGTACGGCTTTTTCGAGTTGGCTTAGGCAGAAAAGACAACGTGCTTCTCGCTGAACTTCTCCAACTCACACACTAGCCAGACCTGGATTTTCTGGAAGGATTTCAGATGAGGAACGGGAACAAAGATTATGATAGCTTTTGGACAACCAACATCTTCAATTTCTTTGGCGGCTGTGATGTTCAGCTCCCGCAGCTGGGCCTTGAGGTCCGAGTTCATCTCCAGCTCCGGGAGAGCCTGGGAGATGCCAGACTCGAACTCGTCCGGCTCCTCGCCATTGGGCTTCACGATCTTCACGCTGGAACTGAACATGGCCGGGACCTTGATGACGCGGCACCCCACTCCATCTTTTTATTGTGTTTAGAGCTTTTATTGTACTTAAAAAAATTCAAAATAGTTGTTTTTATTTGTGTGTGTGTGTGTGTGCTGTTTCATTTCTTCCTTCTGGGTTCATTTTTTCTTCTTGAGATAAATCATTTAATAGTTCCCTTTGTGAGGATCAGTAGTTGGTAAATACTCCAAGTTTTTGTGTGGTGAAATGACTTTTTTGTCTCTACAACTGAAAGGTTGTTCGGGCATAAGAGTGTAGATTGACAGTTATTTCTTGTCAGCCCTGAAGATATTATTGTTATTTTTTGGCATTGATTGCAGCTGAGGAAAAGTCTGCTATCTGAGAGCTTTAAAAGTCTTATTTTCTTTGATGTTCTGCAGGTTCATTTTAATGTTGACATGTGGATTTATTTTTATATATTCAGTTCAAGACTTTGCACTTACAGTCTGAGGACTTATGTCTTTTTCAATTTTAGAAAACTACTATTTATTACGGTTTCAGATCTTTCTTTCTCCTTCATTCTGTTTCTTCCTAAATTACTATTTCATAACTTCTCCTCTTTCTTCAAACCTTTAACACCTCCACTATCCTCATCATCCAAAACGAAACCTTCACCTTCTTCCCCAAGTTAGCTTCTCTCATGTTAACTTTCTTTTCTCTTAAATTCAATCTATTAACAATCCTATTGGCTCTAATTTAAAAATAAACCCAGAAAGTGACCACTTCTCACCTCTCTCACTATCACCACCCTATGCTAAGCCACCATTGTCTTTCTGCTTCACCCTTGTTCCCCACAGTCTATTCTTAGCACTTAAAGTTTTAAATTGCATCTCCTCCCCTACTGTCCTCCTTGTCTTCTCCATTTTTCATTTTTCTCCATGGAATTTACACAATTAAAAAAAATATATATATATATACACACACACACATACATAGTCCCTTCTTCTTTTTCTTCTTCCTCTCCTCCTTCTCCCTTCTCATTCTTATTCTTTTCAGTGTTTCTCTTTCTCACTAATATATAATAAGTTCTGGTGAGATAAGAATAAGGACGCTTAGAAGCATAAGGATTTTGATTTGTTTTGTTAACCCTGTATACTCAGCACCTAGAACAGTGTCACACATAGTAAGATTTCATTACATATTTGTTTAATAAATACATATATATTAAAAAATTTTTTTATTATTATTTATTTTTGGCTGTGTTGGGTCTTTGTTGCTGCGCACAGGCTTTTATTAGTTGTGGCGAGTGGGGGCTACTCCTCATTGCGGTGCACGGGCTTCTGATTGTGGTGGCTTCTCTTGTTGCAGAGCATGGGCTCTAGGAACAAGGGCTTCAGTTGTTGCAGCATGCAGGCTCAGTAGTTGCAGCACATAGGCTCAGTAGTTGTGGCGCACGGGCTTAGTTGCTCCACAGCATGTGGGATCTTCCCGGACCAGGGCTTGAACCCATGTCCCCTGCATTGGCAGGCGGATTCTTAACCACTGTGCCACAAGGGAAGTCCCCAATAAATACATAGATGTTTTCCACTTAGGTAAATGAGAGCCAAGAAATTCAAATAAATGATGAGAAATATATCTCAAATAATTAAGAACATGACATTATTTCAGAGAATCAGCAGTCCATCCTGGATCTTAGCATTCATGTACTTTTTAAAGGAAAGGCATCATGACTGCATTCTAAGTTAGGAGATGATGCCGCAGGCAGAAGAAAAAGAAATAGGAAACTTTGTAACCAACTGCCCAAGCGAAAGCTAAATAAACAAACAAATTAACCAACTGTCTTTCTGGGCTTATGATAGAGGTGCTGGAAATCACAGGAGACTTGCCTGGGACATGTGTTGTGTAACAAATCCTGACAAATACATGGATCATCAAAGAGATTTCTATTTTATATACTGAGAAGCTTTATGATCCAGGAAGTGGTCAGGCCATCTGGGATCTCCTGCTTACCCATCTGGAGCTCTGATTGAATATGTGAGAATAAAAGGAAAGCTCAATTTTAGTGAACATGAGCTGTTTGGAGTCAGCATGGGGGTGCATCAAAGGTGGTGGTGAAACAAAGGGATTGCTTTTCCACCAAGCCCTTGTAAGGGAGGGCAGAGGGTGGTCAGTGTTGGAATAAGAAGAAGGAATGACAAAGAAGGAAGCAATGACCTTCATTTCTCCCAGTGATGATGTTATAGGATGCTGTCACTGACCTAAAGAGCCAGGCATTTTCTTGGGATGGGGAATTACTGAGAAATACATGGAAGCATCATGTTGTCAGGAAAATAAATTATTTTAAACTATAGGAACCTTCAGTAAATGCAGTAATAAATTGTGTTTATATAGCATGTTATACTTTTTCAAAGCATATACACCACCCCATTTAGTATTTTCAACCCTGTAAGGTAAGGAGTACAGACTACTTGAAGCCAGGAAGTGAGCCATAATTCTTTAAGCATGCTCTCCTACCCTCCCGGCCCCACCAGGATCTAGTATAGTGCTGGATGTATAAATCGCTTTTAATCACTGTTATATTAATTCCCATTTTACAGTTGGGATTGAGGAAATTATGAAGTTTTTAGTTGCCAAACATCACATAGCTAGTCGTGGCATAGCTGGATCCAGGAGCAAGTCTACTACCTTTTAAATCTTGTGCACTCAATATTCCATCATGTGCCCTGCCAAGCGTGCCAACATCCAAAGACCACACAGATGCAGGAACAAGAAATACAAGTGTTCTTGGCAATTATCCTGTGCCAAGGGTCACTGATCTTCTTGATGAAGAGCTACTGTTGATTTACCTAATGTTTAGTAATCTACCAATGAAGGCACTATTAAGAATTGCTTAACATAAACACTACTTGCCAGTTAGGGGAAGCTTGGCACAGACAATGTGTTGGCTAGAATGCCCAAGTCCATCCAAAGCAGGAAAATTTATTAAAATCTCCAAGACTGGCCTAGCTTCAAGGAAGCATGCCAAAGAGGCTCTAGGAAAACAAAACAATGTTTCTTCCAGCCCTAGGTGACTTATTCAAAAAGCCTCACTTTTTTTTCTCTTAACTTCAGTGTCCTGCTCCAACACTGGCAGAGGTAATAGACCTCCTTGCTTCAGGCTCCCAGTGTGCTTCCCATATCTACATGGAAACCCACTCCACACTGCGGGCATCCACCTGCTCATAGGAGGCTGTCCCTCGGTTCACTTCACCAGCAAGTACGCAGTTTTCTCTTCCCATACAAGTGAACGATGTCTCTGCGAAATTATCCACTAATGGGAATGTCCTGGGGCCTACTCAACCCCACTGAGTAACTCAAAAATAGAGATCTCTATCTCCCTCACCCTCACATATACAATAACAGAGGTAATATCTTTCACTAACACTTTTCCTTTCTCAATTCCCTTTCTCATTTTGTTAACGTGAATCAAGCCATCAACACTTCATCACTGGGATCCCCTCATACACAAAATCATTTTCTTTAAGTTCCAAATGATTCTGGGTCACCTTGGCTCCACTAAAACTGTAAATGGTTAAGGGTTATTGTCACTCATTCACCCCACATTTGCCTAACAAGATCTAGGGTCCTCTGTATCTCTCCACCCTTTACTTTTGCTATCCTGTTCTGGAGGGACCCATTTCTCACCATGTGCCATTTAGAGGCTACGAGCAGCTAAAGGGCTTGGTGATGACTCTATCTCCCCATTAGGAGTAAAGAAGGGACTGACTTGGGGGCTAATTCTCAAAAAAGTGAGAATTCTAGATTGACAAGTTGAGTCCCTTGCTTTATTTCAATGTCTAATTAATATTGAAATATATTTTAATTGAGAAGGCAATGATTGATGGGAGAGATATATTTAGAAATTTATAAAATATTTTTCTAGGTTTTAACCTTGCATCATAGTGAAGTTCTAGAATTAAAATATTGGGTTTTATTTTTTGAATTTTTATATATTTTGCAAAAGGAATGTAAAGTTGCCTGTAACAAAAGATGTATCGACTGCTTAATGAAGTAAATATAAAAAATAGATCCCAGGGCTTCCCCAGTGGCACAGTGGTTAAGAATTCGTCTGCCAATGCAGGGGACACGGGTTCGATCCCTGGTCCGGGAAGATCCCACATGCCGCGGAGCAACTGGCCCTGTGTGCCACAACTACTGAGCCTGCACTCTAGAGCCCGTGAGCCACAACTACTGAGCACGCGTGCCACAGCTACTGAAGCCCGCGCACCTAGAGCCCACAATCCACAACAAGAGAAGCCACCACAGTGAGAAGCCCACGCACTGCAACGAAGAGTAGCCCCTGCTTGCTGCAACTAGAGAAAGCCCGCATACAGCAACGAAGACCCAATGCAGCCAAAAATAAATAAATAAAATTAAAAAAAAAAAGATCCTAGCACTGCTTTTCAAACCAGGGTAAACCAGTCAGAAGAAATAACATATCCATAGAGGCAGGAAGTCAAAGTAATAGAAGCATGGCTGAGGTTTCTAGGGCATCAAGGAGGGACTGTTAACTGAACATTAACCAATAACTCAAAGATTAGATGTTGAAAAAGCCAACAGCAGACCATGGCCTGGAGGATGCCAGAGGTCTATTTTTTGATAATGCCAGTTTCTTTGTAAAGAGGTTCCCTGGAATGTGAAAGGAGATGTGTAGGTCAAACCAACACTGCTGCTGTGATTGAGCTACAGATCTGGCTCAGAGTTTCCTAGTTTTCAGTCAAAAGGGGCCATATGGTCAGTAATCTAGCTTTTGAAAGCAGAATGCAGGAAGCCTAATAGGTCCTTAGGATGATACATTTTTATTTTGGCAAAGAAAACATCTCTTTCCAGTTGTATGATTAACAAGTTCTGGGACCTATTGTACAGCGTGATGATTACAGCTAATAATGCTATATTATATAGTTGAAAGTTGTTAAGAGGGTGTATCTTGAGTGTTCTCACCGCAATAAAGAAATGATAATTATGCGATGAGATAGAGGTGTTAGCTAATGAGATGGTGGTAATCATCTTGCAATACAGAAGTATATTGAATCAACATGTTGTACACCTTAAATTTATACAATATTATATGCCAATATGATATTGTATAAATTTAAGGTGTACAACATGTTGATATGCCAATATATTAATAAAATAAAATACAACTGGGGGAAAAAAGAAAAAGTATCTCCATTGTTAGCTTTTAAGAAGTAAGTTACCATATTATAATAGGGCCCATAAAAGAGCCACATGACAAGGAACGCTGAGAAGCTTCTCAGAGTTGAGAACAACCCTTACCCAACAGCCAGCAAGATAGGGACCTCGGCCCTACAACTGCAAAGAGATAAATTCTGCCAACAACCTGAGAGCTTAGAAGCAGCTCTTTCGCCAGTTGAGCCTCTGATTAGACCTTAGCTCTGGCTGACACCTGGATTACAGCCTGATGAGACCCTGAGGTGGAGAACACAGTTAAGCTGTGCTTGGATTTCTCACCTACAGCAACAATACACGTGTGTGTTGATTTAAGCTAAATTTGTGGTAATTTGTTATAAAGCATAGAAAACAGATACAACTGAACATTAAAAGACATGGCCCCCGTTCCTTGAGCCAATCCTGTATGAACTTGACTCAGTTATTTTACCGTATCCAACATAAGAACTAGAGCTTTATAGGACGTTAGAACTCCAGGGAATAATCTTGTGACAACTACCCCTGTTAACATTGCTTTTCTACTGATCCATAAAATCTAAGTCTAAATATCCCTGGTTTGAGGACATTCTTCTGGAGTGGTTTTCAATGCTCCCAGCACAAGCTTGAGTGTGTGTGTGTGTGTGTGTGTGCATGCGTGTGTGTGTGTGTGTGTGTGTGTTGTGGTGGTAAAGCAACTTTTTAATGGGGTCAGAACAGCTGGATGGGGAATTAGAAATCCAGGCGGGTGTAGAGCAGAATATCGAAGTCTAATTTTAGATCAGTGACATGGAAAGGGTTCCATCACCAGGAATCAAATGGGAGATACCAATGACTGAGTGGACAAACGTGAGAGGCAGAATACATGGAGCTTTTGATGTGACAACCAACAGGAGTATCTGAGTGGACGGATTTGGAGATTTAGGTTCTAATGATGGTAGCCTGCAGTGACTTCCTTGTTTAAAATTGATTTTCCCCTGAATTGAGATATTCCCCTGAATATCTCAAGGCTCACCATTATGGGAATCTCCTTCCCACAGATACTTCTCTGATAGAGAGCCAAGAAAATGGTTTCCTCAATCCACAGATCATACCCAGAGAAGGCAAATTGCTTGCTTAAAGCCACATAGCATCATCGTAGGAAATAAATCTGGGGCCTCTGATTGCAAGCTAACTGTTTTCTTTAAGATCGTTGAAAAATGGATATAATTGATTTAACAAAATGCATAAAGGATGCAAAATGGGAGGTGTTGAAAGTTCTAGTGAAGAGAGAAAAGAAATACAAAAGCAGACTGAGATCAGGAATATAGGCAGGAAATAGCCAGATATGATTCAGATTGGAGAAAGAGAACCCAAAACATCTGGGGAACAATAATTTGAAACAGATACTCTCCTGGAGAAAGAAATCTGGAAAGCAGTAGCAGGGTGAGAGACCTGGGTAGCACTGTTAAGACAAATGGGGTCTCTAATGCTCGTGCAATGGTCAAACCTGGCTAATTGAATTTGGAAGCCACGGCTAGAGAGGTCAATGGATACAAAGGGAGGATGCAATTCTTAGGGTCTACGTGTCTGACACCATGCTCTTCCAGTCCTTCCTGGCTGTGCACTCAGATCCCTCTGGCTAGAAGGGAAAGTCATAGATTCCCTGCTAATGAAGACAAGGAAAGGTTCTGAAAAATTGATCCTCTCAGCCCCCAGGGCAGCTGGAGCCCCTGGGCCAGTTCTTCAGTTTTTAACCAATCTCTCTTTTTACTCCAATCTGCATTCAGATATTATCATGGTCTCTGTGTGCCATAAATTAAAAAAGGTTAGGACTCATAGGCCTAGAAGAAACTCCCACTCTCTGCTTGTTCTTCTTTCTAAATAGTATCAATTAAAAATTTTATATCAAATAGTACACACATACAGAGAGGAGCACAAATAATAGATTTATAGCTTGATGAATTATATAAACTGAACACACCTGTTTAACCAGTACCCAGATTAAGCTGTTGAACACCACCAGAACTCTAGAAGTGCCTTCCCCCCACCTGCTATGATAACCTTCTTCTGATCACTACTCACCCACTAAGAGCATAGATCAGTTTTGCCTGATCTCGAACTTTATATATAGTTGGTAATTTTTACATCTGGCTTCTTTTGCTCAACATTATGTTTGTGAGTTGCAGGTATGTTGTTGCATGGTAATACATTTTCATCTTCTCATTGTTGTATAGTATTCCACTGTATGAATATATTTATTCATTCTGTTGGTGATGAACATTGGGTTGTTTCAGTTTGGGTTTATCATGAAAATTTTTGTTCTTCTGGTAAGCATACGTACCGACTTCTTTTAGTCTTAGCCAGCTTTTAAGAGTCTTTCAAGATAACCTGGTCTGAATTCCATCATGTGCCTGAGGCCTCACGGGCTCAAAACACATTTAATTATTTCGCCTCCCTCTCTTCCTTAAAAACAGATGAAAACAGCCAATGATCACTATTAACAATTATTCTCAGTTGAGGCCAAGATCTTTATATACTTGCTCAGAAGCATTATTACAAATGGAATATGTAATATTTACAAGCGACCAGTGAGAAGCCTTTGTTCAAGAATTGAGCCAGCTTTCTGTTTGATGGTGTTGCTGCAGAAGAAAGGGTACCTGTTCATTGAACCTACTACAGATGAGGCATAGATGGAATCAGTGCCCCAGGGGAGACAATGAAAGAGGGTCAGAACCAAAGGTTGTTACCTGGATTGTCTTTTGGGAACCCCACAACCGACCTCAAAGAGGGTGACCAACCTCTTTGTTTACCCCAATATGCAATTCACATATTATCATGGTCTGTGTATGCCATAATATCAAAAAGAAATGTTTCTTTTTTAACACTTTAACAGAAACACTTGGTAATTCTCCCTTCTCTGACAAACACCATAGAGCTTTATTACCTGTAGAGGCCAAGATTTGTATAACTCAAATCTCTTAAATATGCTTATTCCCAGACACCAGGCCCCTACCTCTTGCCTTAGAAGAAATTCGTTTTCCAAGGAAGACTAAGGCTGTTCTATTTCTTCGTTGGGAGAGGAGACAGAATGAAAACAAAATCAAGGTTAATCTCTGACAGGTCATCCTGTTCTTCTAGTGCCCGTGTTTCTGTCACAGCACATGTTTTCCTGAGGCAAACCGGATACAATATGATGCATCATTTAGGAAAGACATTTTGCATTAGACTAACTGCCCAAGGCACCATTGATATCAGGTACTAACCCTGCAATGGTAAATAGAAAAAAACAAAACCAAAAAATCTTGTTTTGTTTGAATGTTTTTAGGATTTATCATTAAAAAATGGGTCTATCAATTAAGGTTTTTTCTCCCTTGTAAGTAAAAGAAATGGACTTGGGCTAACTTGAACTACAACCAACACAACAAAAGGATTTATTGGGAGGATATTGGGAACATCACAGACTTGAAGTAATGGCTGAACAGTAAGACTTTAGGGCCAGGAATAAACGTGAGGAAATGGCAAACTTTCTCTTTAGGGTTAAAGGCCCACCTATTTCAGATTAGTGTTCATTTCTTGGGTTGTTTCACTGTGGCTGAGGCAGCCTCAGGGGACCAGCATGGGTCACGGACCCTCTACCTCAGGTACAGAAAACGATCACAGACAAAAGCAGTAGCCTAGCACTGCAAGGGTGATAGCTGAAGTCATCAGCCTACTGATGGAAATAGTACAAGAAAAAAGGAAAAGTGGTTTGATAAAGGTGATAACATGGGTAAGCAATATAAGAAGACCTGGGCTAATGACAGTACTGGAAGATATATGAAAAGGCTTGATTTATGCACATACCATAATCAAAGGGTAGATATGCTCAGTGTAGGTTTGCTATAGCTACACATTTTTTTCTATTAAAAATTATTCCACTTCCTGCAGGAAAGTAACTTTGTTATTGTGTCTTCTCCTTCATCTCATTGAAAGAATTTTTTAATAACATAGTCTCAATAATATGAGGTTTCTTAGGAATGAAACTATTACATTAAACACATATACACATATATGTTGGGTAGGACTTTCATATCCATATACATAAGTGAGACTGTACTGTAATTTTTCCATACTACACTACACTATATTATACTATACTAACTATACTGTATTATGGGAGTTCCCAGTGTTCTCATTCTCTCAATAGTTTGCTGAGTTACCCTTATGTGACAGGCTTTATGTGAATGTAGGTGCTGGGAATACAGGAGGTGCTCATGGAGGACACTTAGCCTGGTGGGGTTTAGAGTTTAGTAGGGAAGACAGATGACAACAACAGAATGTAATGAGTTTTTTGATAAGAGAAATACAGGGTGATATGGAAACAGAGCAATGTATATAATAATACCTACTTTATAGGGTTGTTATATCGGGGTAATGAATAAAGTACCTGATCCAAGGCAGAGCACACAGTAGGCACTCAAAAATATTATTAATAATGTTTCACAACTTTTTCTAATTTTTTAGTTGGATTACTAGTTTATACAAGTTTTTAAGTTCCTGAGCCAATTTTGGTAATATCTATTTCTTGCAAATATTGTCCACTTCATCATTATATTAGCATAAAATTATGTTGAGTATGATCTAATAATTAAAAAATCTTCATGTCTATGGTTACCCACACCTTTTTCTTCCTATTTTTTCTCTTCTTTAGATTTAAGGAGAGGTGGTTGGTAAATTATGTTAACTTTTAAAAGTCTTTTTTATGCTTGAATGTATTTATTGATTTTTTTGACTTTTAAGTCAATTATTTATGTTATCCTCCTCAATACCTTCTACCAATTTTTCTTACAAATTTTTTGTTTTCTATCTTAAATTTAATGCTTAGCTTATTACATTTTGTCCTTCTTAATACTTAAAACATTTAAGAATGAATTTTTATCTGATATAAACTTGGCTTCATCCTAAAGGTTATGATGGTTATTTAATTACTTTATAAATCATTTGTAACTCCAGTTTTTATTTTTTCTTTTAATAAAGAGTTACTTAAAGGAACATCTTAAAACTTCCAAATGGCTGGCATTTATTTTGACTTTTAAAATGAAGGTTTTTTTTTTTTTTTAAACAGGTCAATTTAATGGTCAATTTAATAAGAGATTGATAAAATTTCTGTTTTTCTTAAAAGCATTTATATCTTCTCTATAAATGTTTATCTTTTATATAAACATTTAATTGTAAATATTTATAATAGATGTATTTATGTACATTTTATACACGTACACAACACACTCTGGTTTTTGTTAATATTTCATGGGAGCCAAAAAAAGTGTTGTCTGTAGGCTGCAATGTTTGAGATGGATATCTGTAGATACATATTTAGTAAGTCACTCACATCAATTGTTATTTTTCAGCCCCTCCATGTCCCGTGTATATTTGGCATTATAGAGCTATCTAAAACTGAGAGCGTTCTTTTCATGGATCAGTTCTATTTTATTTCTGTCACTTTCTCCTACTGCAAACATTTTCCTTTTGTACATTTGGATGCAATGAGTTTTGGCACATAAAATCTGTTGACTCATATCTTCATTATAAATTGAACCACTTATCAACATGATAAGTTGATATATATCACAAGTTATATTTGTGTCTCATGATTATTGTGGTGAATTTTCCTTTTTGTTGTACTAGTATTGTGACACCTATTTTTGGTGGGAAAAGGGGAAAGGGAATACATTTAATATCTTTTTATCTTTTTGACTTTATGTTTTAGTAAACTTTAATAAATTTTCACTTTTAATAAACTATCATTGAGTTTTAAAAATTTACTTTGAAATTCTTTGTATTTTAATAGGGAGTTCAACCCATTTATTGATGTAACTATTGTGATTTTACTTCTAATATCTATTTTAATTATTCTCTCTAGGCCTCTATTGTTTTCCCCCATGTAGACTATAATTTCCTTTTATTTTCTACAGTGCTTGGAAGGTTCATTTTCCAGTTTAATTCTATTTCTTTTTAAGTTAAAAAATTGTCCATTGACCAACATCTCTTTAATTATTAAAGTCAAAAATAAACATGAATCTTTAAAACCCTGTATTTTAGACAAAGAATTTAATATTCTTATATTTTTTCATGCTTTCTTCCAGCTTCTTATTTCCCAATTTTTGAAAATATAATTTGGGGGTTAGCACTAAATTATTTTTATTCAATTATTGCTATAATTATTATTTTTTACATTTTATATCTAATATTTTACGAACAATCTATGGACACATTTGCTTTTGCAACCATACTTAGTACAATTCTTTAGATTGACATCCATGTGTAACTGGCTTTAATGTTCACTACGAGTTTCTTAGCTGTGCAATTAGCATGTATTATTTTACAATCATAAAAATAAGAGGGAATTTTTTTTTTTTTTGCGGTACGCGGGCCTCTCACTGTTGTGGCCTCTCCCGTTGCGGAGCACAGGCTCCGGATGCGCAGGCCCAGCGGCCATGGCTCACGGGCCCAGCCGCTCCGCGGCATGTGGGATCCTCCCGGACCGGGGCACAAATCCGTGTCCCCTGCATCGGCAGGCGGACTCTCAACCACTGCGCCACCAGGGAAGCCCCTAGAGAGCTTTTTTTTAAAGATTCAAAAGTTAAGTGTCCATACCAATCAGGATAGCAAATGCTTGTTAAAACTTTGTACATTGTTTTCTTACCTTGAGCACCAGCAGCTGTTTTTGAGGGAGGTCCTAGAATCAGATATATGTCTAGTGGCCATAATACAATGATTTTTTTCTTCTTCTTAAAGCCAAAGTAAAGTTTCTCCTCATAAAACCTAAAGTTCTGCCTATTCCAGGACACATTCTAGAACTGAAGGATTTACATTGACTGTTTGGACTGAGGTAGAACAGAAGAGTCTGGCAATGGCAGTGTGGCTGCAATGACAATCTTATTTCAGATTTCTCTCCCCCTCTCATTACCTATAAGCCCTATGACTTGGTACTCTTCACATGCACGAGAACATTCTACATGATGATCCTGTCCATTTTTTCTTCTTTGCACGCTGTTTAGCCAAATGTTTGTCTTTTGTCACTGCTTTCTATCACCCTACAGATTTTTTTTTTAAGAGCCATTTGTTTACTGTCATAAATTACTTTTCCAGTTGCCAGCACTTGCTTTAAACTGTGTATGTGATGTTAGTGTGGCCCTAACTATGGGAGGCCATCTGCCTCTCTGCCATCTTGCCAGGCACTGGGTCCGGGCGTGTGTGTACGGGTGTTAAACCTGTCCCTCAAAGAAAACCACATCAGGTATTTTATCCTTTTTAATGCTGTGGTGGGCTTGTTCATCCTGTGTGAATGTAAACTTCAGAGCACTTGGTTCTTGGAATTCAGGAAGAAATAACACTTGCTAGAAACTCCTGACAACGAACTGTTCACAAGACCCCTCACATTAAGCTGTCTGCAGGTTTTAAAAAGTGTTTCAAGGTTCTAAGTACTTTCTTTCATTTGAGGTCCTGAGATATTCCTGTGAAAGGCCCTATGCAAAGGTCAAAGGAGGGGTGTTATTCTAGTTATTTCAGGCATGCTTAAGCCAAATGTACACTTTTGAAAGTCTTGCTAACTACTTAACCAAGCACAATCTTGATGTGGTTTCTATTGATCCTTGTTCCACTGTGGGTTAGGTAAGAGAGAGTCACTTTTCTCTCTCGGATGCATTGGACCTTGAGGGGGCTTGTGGTTGGAAAAATACCAAAGTCTGTGATTACTTCATGCTTTGCCCAGTCTTGGGGGAGTGTGGCAGGCTCAGGGTGTTGGTGGGTGTAAAATGAGGGCTTGTGAAAGTGCTCTGCTCAGAGTGGGGATTCGGGTGCCCCCCCCGGGGGTGTGGGTGAGTGACAGGAGAGGGGCTGCTCTTCTCAAAGCTGCAGTGTCTGTTCAGAGCCGTAAAGGAAGCAGTTGGCAAATTCTGTGAAGAGAGGGCTCTTTTAGAACCATGTTTCAGATTTTAATAGAGAGGGCTTTCTTAGAATATTTTTACAGGGTATAGAGGTTACAGCAGTAAGGAAGGGGGAAAATCTTGTATGGCTGCTTGGCTAGGATTTCATGAAATGAGTGTTATCTGCACAAAGACTAAAAACAGACTGATTCATTACAATAACTGTGTCCTTCAGATGCCAAATGAGTGGCTACTCATGGGGGTAAAACAGGCAGTTAAGCTGGTCTTGAGGCCCAGCATGCTGAGACTTGACATGTAGTGAATGCTTTGCTAAGCACTGACTTACATTATCTCATTTAATGCCCATAACACGTATTAGTTCATTTTACAGAGGAGGATATGAGTGACGGATAGATTAAATGACCAAGGTCACAGAGCTAGTTCATGGTTAAGCTGGGGTTTGCCCTTAGTCAGTATACCTTAATTACTCAACAGGACCTAGGTTGTTGAAATGGCCAGCCCCATTTTCTCCCTCCCCATTTCTAGCAAACCAACTGAAGTAATCCGTGCAGCTTTGCTAGTATTCCTCCCATTTGAGGGGCCAACCCTTAAGTAAGAGTTGGTCCCAGGCCCAGGATGGGTGTTCCCATAACATTGCCATGAATCTCTTATGTTTCAGCTTCTGGGCAGTAGCCTGAGTAGGGGTCTATCTACTCGTTCTGGAAACAACCATAGCTGGGCTATTTTTTCCTTTATTTATGGTATGTGATCACTGCCAGCAAATTTCTCTGAGGAGTGCATTTAAATATGCCACATTTGTGTTACTGTATATGTATTCTGGGTGAAACATTTATGATAAATCAAGTTTTTAGGTGCCCTATGGGGAAAGTGCTGATGGAAACATACATCTGAAGAAAACTTTTCTCTTAGCAGTAGTCACTTGAGGAAACAGGCTCCATTTATCTTGTGAGGGCTTATGTGAGATGAATACAGACCACCCAGAATCACAGCTCTGCGTATCACAAGAGGAAAGTGAAGTATCCAGACTTAGCTCTGGGCCTCTTCAAGCGTCTGTGCTGTGCTGTGTTAGTCTTTCTCCCCTTCCTCCAGCCCTCACTCTACCTTTCCAGCCTGGCAAGCCTGGTAACTTTCATGGCAAGCCTTCCACCCCTGCCGAATGGCGCCCCCCTTCCCACTGCTTGGAATGCTTTCCTCAGTATTCTGCTTCTCCGGTGGTTAACACCTACACTCCTGCATATTCATGGCACATTCTCAGAAACACCCATTCTGATCCCTTTTCCCTCCCCAATCTAAATTAGGCCCTTGATAATAGTATCTTCTTATGATTTTTCCTTCCCGGTCCTGCTCACCGTTTGTAATTACATACCTCATTTGTATGACATTTGTTTAATGCCTGTCTCCTTTACTGAGGGAAGACTTTAAGTTCACTGAGGGCACATGCTTCCATGAGTGTCTTGCACAAGTGTCTTGCCACATGGAAGGCGTTCTAAATATCTGTTGGAGAAATATGCTTCTCCTGGGCTCTACAGAAACACATGTATATAGCTTGCTTATTATATTCTGCCATTTAAAGACTCTCTCTCTTCCATTGGACTGTAAGCTCTCTGATATAAATATTTGCAATCCCCAATGCCTACCATAGTGGCTGACACATGTAAGTGCTCAATAAAAGTAAGTGAAGTTGACTGGGGCTTGCATGACTTATACCTAAGCTTTAACATCATAGAGAGGAAGTATTTCAGTTCAGTGTAATTCTTATTAAGCACCCATTAAGTGTCAGACTCTATGTATGGCCCTGAGGATATAAGAATGTGTGTAAAAGCTTTTGCACAGCAAAGGAAACCACAAAGACGATGAAAAGACAACCCTCAGAATGGGAGAAAATATTTGCAAATGAAGCAACTGACAAAGGATTAATCTCCAAAATATACAAACACCTCATGCAGCTCAATATCAAAGAAACAAACAACCAATCAAAAAATGGGCAGAAGACCTAAATAGACATTTCTCCAAAGAAGACATACAGATGGCCAAGGGGCACATGAAAAGATGTTCAACATCACTAATTATTAGAGAAATGCAAATCAAAACTACAATGAGATATCACCTCACACCAGTCAAAATGGCTGTCATCAAAAAAAATCCACAAATAATAAATGCTGGAGAGGGTGTGGAGAGAAGGGAACTCTCCTACACTGTTGGTGGGAATGAAAATTGGTACAGCCACTATGGAGAACAGTATGGAGGTTCCTTAAAAAACTACAAATAGAGCTACGATGTGACCCTGCAATCCCACTCCTGGGCATATATCTGGAGAAAAACATGGTCCGAAAAGACACATGCACCCCAACGTTCATTGCAACACTGTTTACAATAGGCAAGACTTGGAAGCAACCTAAGTGTCTATCGACAGATGAATGGATAAAGAAGATGTGGTACATATACACAATGGAATATTACTCGGCCATAAAAAAGAATGAAATAATGCCATTTGCAGCAACATGGATGGACCTAGAGATTGTCAAACTGAGTGAATTAAGTCAGAGAAAGAGGAATATCGTATGATATCCCTTATACGCGGAATCTAAAAAGAAATACAAATGAACTCATTTACAAAACAGAAACAGACCACAGACTTAGAGAACGAACTTATGGTTACCAGGGGGGAAGGGATAGTTAGGGAGTTTGGGATTGACATGTACACACTGCTATATTTAAGATGGATAACCAACAAGGACCTACTGTATATAGCACAGGGAACTCTGCTCAATGTTATGTGGCAACCTGGATGGGAGGGGTGTTTGGGGGAGAATGGATACATGTATATGTATGGCTGAGTCACCTTTCTGTGCACCTAAAACTATCACAACACCGTTAATCGGCTGTACCTCAATATATATATATTTAAAAAGAGAGAGAGAGAGAGAGAGAGAGAGCTGAACGACAATAGCAAAAAAGAGTATGATCAGTAGCAGCTTGATTGCTGAAACATGAAGCATTAGGCAGGGAGTGGTGGAAATGAGGTTAGAGGGGAAGCCATGGAGGATCTTAGAGGGCATATGAAAGAATGTGTGATCTTTCCTTTATGTTTTGCTCCACAACCTGGGCATTGTGACTGCTGGAGTTTTACTTGGCCAGTGAGACCAAGGACAGCATTACAGAATGCAGGAAAATTTCAGACACTGAAGTTGAATAATTTACTCATTCATTCCTGTAGTGAATATCTACTTAGTATCTACTAAGTACCAGGCACTAAGGATAGTTACAGACTCAAACAGGATATAGTGTTCAGCCTTCAGGAGTTCAGTATAGTGAGGGAGACAGAGTAAAATACAATGAAATTAAGTCCACAGTTTTCAAATATTTTGGCTTTAGGACTCCTTCATTCTCCTGAATATTATTGAATATCCCCCAAAACTTTTGTTTATGAAGGCTATATATATTATTATTAGAAATTAAAACAAATTTGTAAAAGATGAATTAAATGAATCTCTTAAAGAAAGTATATGTTAACATAAATATTTTCATGAAAGTAATTTCATCTTATCGCTATTTTTCTTTCAGAAATAACGTAGTGAAAAGAGTGCCATCATTTTATACTTATGCAAGTCTCTGTGCTGGCTTAACAGATTTTAGATTCTCTTACCTGTTTTTTGCATTCAGTCCGTTGCAATAATGTTGTTTGGTTGAAGTACATGAAGAAAACCCAGCCTCACACAGTTCTGTAGGTGGAAAAGGGGGGAATATTTCAATAGCTTTTTCAGATAATTGTGAAAATTCTTCGACACTACACCAAAACTTGACAAGTGGTAGTTTCCTAAAAGATGAAATGTGGACTCTGAAACTAATCCATAACATTTTTTTATTGTCACATAAAAGTTTATTGGCCCACTTTGTACTTTGGACGGATCTTTCAGCCAGGCATGATTTTGTTAACATCGGGTGTTAGTTATTTGGAAAATGTTGGTTTACTGAGTGAACCACAGATGTGTTTCCTTGTAAAACATCAAATCATAATATAAACAAAAAATATATAATAACATAATAAAACATCACAAACATAAGAAATTACAAAATTCATACATATCACTGTTGACTTTATCAGAAGAATATATAAGCACCGGGAAGCTATAAAGCTCATGGTGACAAGTTTACCAAAATTCGAAGTTTTGTTTGAAAGTTCAGCTTTCATCACTGGCAACGAATAATATCAGCTGTTTTCTTTAAAGTTATAGGTTTACTTAATTCATTTTCTAGAAAACATCGGCCAAATACCCAACGAGAAACAGCCATAGTTTTTACATCATTCTTTCAAGTAAAAATGGCTTTCCATGAAAAAAGTAATTCAGCTTGCAACTCAAGCACATAAGCGCTTTTCTTCAGTACATTTGTAGAAGTAAATCATCTTATCTCAATATGCAGCAGTACTTTGTGTGTGCTTCCCGTTTTGTCACAGAATTTTAAAATGTGTACTGAAGGGTCAAGTTTAATAGGAGTAATACTTTTTATTGCTTCATCAGGCATAGTCTTAAGTGAAACAAGCATTTGTTTTCACTTTAAGTGTGTGGTGGTAAAGAATACAGCAATTACTGGTACAGTTTGGTGCCACTGCCATGATTTGTGCCAAGACGCCAGCAGGTTTATCCACCATTATTTTTGCAACATCAACATGAGGTCAACGTGGTTGTTCCAGAATTAATCAATAGATTTTTAAAAAGGTGTGGAACACTGACTATTTCAACACCACTTGTGCTTGTTATCAGACATTCAAATAAAAGACAATCTCCTTTAATAATTAGACAAATACAAGCAAAATCGCTATGTTTGTAGATTCTTCCATTTATGAGGTAAAAGTACAATTCTGCAGAAGAGAGGGCAACTCAGTCTGCACGTTTCCAGCGAAATCTTTAAATCAACAAGTTACTGTATTGTTGGAACATGACTGTGCTTGAATTCTTTTTACTGACTTTTCATACAGCAGGTATTCTGCAATTCAACTGTAGAAGGCTTTATTGTCTCAGCTACTGTATATGCTTCTCCAGCCAATGCAGTTTAATGATTTACCCTGTAAGATGCCTCTGGGGCATCTTCATTTCTGGTTCAAAGAATGTAAGCAATAATTTTTGGCTTTTAAGATCTCACTACATCTATACTTAAAATATACTTAAGTCCTTTGTCTTCAAACTCTGAATCTGCTTCCTAATATATTCTTGTTGATTTTTTTTTTGTATATTGAGTTTAATTCAGCCAAGGAAGGTAAATTAGTAATGTGAATCTATTTATGAACACACTTTTTTGTTACTAGGAAAAGAGTTTCTGTCCATGAATACGTGTTGAAAAAATATTCAAATAATGCTGATTTGAAAGGGCTCCACATTAGGGGTTTGCTAATGTGTACATACTACAGGTCATCCCAAAAAACATGAATGATGAAGTGTCACTGCCCCGGAGTTTGGGTTGAGACGTATTTTTTTCTAGTTAGTGATAATGTGTTTGCCCATTTTACCCTGCTACTCACTGGGCCCCAAGGTCCAGGATTGCCAGTGTCCATTCAGAGTGTTAGGGGCCGCTTCTGGCTCCAGAACAGAGTGAAGTTGGCTGCCCATATGCTGATGATCTCTCCCTACTTGAGTGACCCTGTCAGTGACCTACAATACGGCATACACTTAACGCCCAGTATGATTCTGTCAGCCTAAAGATGAGGTTTTAATTGTAGCAGGAGGGATGGTTCTCACTGGAGGGGATTCAGAAGCCATCTAGACCACAGATACATGGAATTGTAGAGATCTTAAGTGACTTGCCTGAGTTCACCTGCTAATCAACGGTAGGGCTGAGCCAACAAGCTAATGCTTCGATAGCTGAATTAGAAGCAAATTTACATGCAACTTTAGGGACAACTCCCTGCCATGAGAAGGAACTACATTATCTAGCTTAATTGTCACAACAACAAAAGAATCACAACATGCATTAAGGTAATGGGGGCTCCACACTGAAAGGGGTAGGAATAAATCCTATGCATTAAGGTAATGGGGGCTCCACACTGAAAGGGGTAGGAATAAATCCTATCGCCAAGCCCTAGAGAGATCTCCACTCTTGCCCCCATCACAGCTGGACTTGATGGTGCTGTGAAAGGAAAACTGACAGGCTAACCCAGTCTTTTTGTTTCTTTGTTTCTCGCTTTAGGTCAGTGGTTCTCCAGCCTTAGTGTGGATAAGAATTATTATTCATGGATATGTGTAATTAATGGGAGATGTGAGGATATTCAAGCCAATTTTGCTAATAAGCAATATCTGCCAATCTTGAAACCTAACTCTGGGTAAATGGAAATCCACTTCACTCTAGCGCATTAGAGATTCAGTATTCAACACATTGGAGTTGTTTTCCAAGTTAGAATTTTGAGGATAAATTTCAAAAAGTGAAATTGGAAGAAGTGTTTTGGGGAAACCCTGAAAACGACTGCTTTCTATGTTAGTACCTGGTCTCAATGCCAGTTACCAAGGGATTCTATTATATTACATACATTTCTACCCTTCCCTCCCCCTTCTTTTCCTGTAATCCAGCAATACATCCCTCTTGCCTTTCCCCCCTCTTTTTCTCTGCCCCAGAACACTCTTTTTTGGAACATTCAAGTCCCAGAGGAGAACTGTGAACTCTGAACTCCCCCCAAATCCAAGCCAACTTTTACAGTGTCTTATTCTGTGTTTTTATACATAGACAACTCCTCCCCAGCCCCCCTCTGCCCCCAACTCACAACTGTCCCCTCTGGCCCCATTATCACTATGTTTTCCCACCTGGCAAACAGCCTCACTGAATTCTGGGTGGTAGGCATTGACCAGACTTCAATACAAATGCTCCTGTCGAAAATGGCACCAACTTAGGTGAAGAACAAAGATGCTCCGGCTTCAAAGCGGAAACTCCAGTTTCTGCACAGAAGGGGTTCCACACAACCCCGGTTAACAATAACAACCACCTCAGGGGAAGAAAAGACCCGGACTACAAAGAAATGCCAAGCAAGCAGCCATCAGCCCTCCCTTTCTTCTTCTGGCATGTTTAGCACAAAACCTGATCAGGAGAGCAGTTCTTTGATAATCGGGTAGACCATGACTGCTGCTAGTAGCACTTCTTCTGCCTCATATATCCCAGCAATTCATGAAGAGCTGAGTGTTCGGTGCTCACCCAGGCTTAGAGATGTGCAATGCACACACACACACACCCGTGCACATACACACCATGGAATGGAATTGGTTTGCTAGCAAAGGATTCTGGCAACTTCCCAAAGATTACAGGTCAAGTCATGTTTTTCCTTTCCTTTCCTTTTCTTTTTTTTTTGTGATTCTCTCTTTCCCTCCCCATTCTAGTTAACCACTGAAGTGTGGCCCTACAACACTGGCAAACGCATATTTGCTGTAATTGCCCAGTTTTTGAGGAAAAGAAATTGAGAATAGTGGGAAAGTAGAGGCTGATGACATAGGGAGAGAGAAAAAATGAAGTTTTAAAATAACAATTTTTAAGTGTTACATTTCCCCCTCCCTGTAAACCCAAAGAGAATGAAAAGGACAGTTTTCAGCTTGGTCAGGCCCTAACTCAAAAGAAAAGGGGGGAATCAGTCCTTTGTGGAACGTGGCAGGCAATAAATAAGTAAATAAATCAGACAAAATATTCTCAAGTTTCCATTCTTTTTCTGTTATGATACTTCTCCCAGCTTCTAACATTATCGCTCTCTTTGCACCCCTCAATCCCTCACTTTCCTTTTCCCTCCTCCACCCTAAACTGTCAGGCCGTTTCTGTCCCCTCCACCCTCCCTTGTGGTCTCTGTTATCAGCAAGGTGGACAAGAGCCAGGCTTAGCCATGGTTCTTTGCCATGTCACTAGCTATACCAGTTGTTGTTGAAAATCTGGCACAGAGAGATGAGGCCATCTGTGGTGAAGTTTAAACCTATTTACCTCTCTGGCAAGCTGGTTGAAGCCTCTCTTTCTCTGTATTCAGTGAGGCTGAAGATGACAAATGCAGTGGGATTAAAGCCATGGGATGAAGTTTGGGCAAAACAAAACCCTTCCCCAAAGACAGCTCCTGAGAGCTGTTAGCTGTAAGGATAAGCAAATCCTCTGTGTCTGGTGTGTGTGGCCAAGGGCACCCCAGCCCTGGGTTCCATTCTCTGTACACTGGAAGGCACAAGACAACTGGCTGAGTTACAGGCTGGACTTAGGGTCTTGGGAGATGCGAGTTCTTTGTTGAATGATCTTGGAATGATCCCGGGCCGTATTTTGTGGTTTGCAGGGCCAATACCCTGTTTCAGAGAACTGTTCCCATATAGTTAATGAGCTACACATGAAAACCTTCTGCCTTTAAAACGGGACTCCACAGCCTGACCAATTACCTGAACCCCATGACACTCAGAGTCCAAAAGACTTTGGTTGTTTCCCAAAGTCCAATCAACCCATAAAGCTACCAGCGAAACAATTCAGACAGTCATGAAGTAAGCTCTGAAGTCAATGCCAAAAGCTGTGGACAATGGCAGGATCCCTGGGCAGAGGCCAATTTACCGTGAAGCTAATAAAGCGTAAGCTTCTGTGCCCCTTCTGAGGCCCTGAGAGGGAGCCTAGCAGTGTGTTCACATGTTTGTTGCAAAAATAAGGTATTTTAAGCTCAATGAGTTGACAGCTGTCTCCGTTTCAACTTTTGTATTTCCCCTGTTTCATGGAGTTGGAGTGATCCTAAGTAGTTGAGTTGCAGATTCATTTAGTTTGGGCTTAGTGAGATAGATTTATGAGGATCAAAGTCACTTCCATGTATGGTTACTTTACTGCTGTCCATCTTGGTATAGGAATGGCTTCCAGGAACATGCCTTCAGCCTGCCTGGTAATGTGACACAAAGAGGCAGGGCCAGAGGTAACTCTCCATATGAAAATGTCCCATGGTGCTTGGCACTGAAAATACGTGGTTAATGGAGGAGGAGAAACTAGGTTTGAAATGTGTGGAATTAGAGGCTAGTCTGTAAAATGGGGCTAAAATATACTGTCAGCTTATTATGAAGATTAAACAAAATTAGGTGTGTGGAAGTATTAACCAGAGTCTAGTATGAATGGCAGGTAAATAAAGGTACTTTTCTTTCTTACTTGAAGCATCTCAGTATCTTCCCTATGAAAACTAGATATCAGAATGCTTGGGAGATTGTGATAGCCCTTGAAACATATTATTTTTTTAAAATGTCTGACGTTACTTTTTGCCCCTTTTTTTGCCCATCTATTTTCAAAGTGAATTGTTGGAGAAAATATTGAGGATACTGGTTATTTAGATTCCAGATAATTAGAAGTGCTCTCACACTAAATGACTGAAAATTTAAAACACCCTCAAGATGCTTCATAGTGACATTAATAATAAGAATCAAGACCTCTCAAATGCCACTGGGAAGAAGCAAAGTCCATCTGATATTACCAAGCAGCTCTCCGCTTTATTGACTGCTAGATTCTCTGAGGAAAGGAAGAACATTTTGGGGCTTAATAACATGGCGGCTGTTCCATGACATAGGTGCCCCTATGTGACTATTACGTCTCTCTGTTCTTTCTATTGGTCCATGGTCCATGGCCTCTATCCAGCCTGAGTTTTAAAGATGAAGTTGTAATGGACCACTTACTCTCCATTTGGTATCATTTCTAAAGTAACGGCTGAAATCATCCCTAACTGGAGAGAGAGAAAATAAAATGACACCTGAAACATTCTTGTCAGTTAATAAGCAATTGGCTGGCTAGAAATGAGCTTTTCTCTGCAGAAGAAAAGGCCATGTGTCCCTGTCCCTTGCCTAGGCTACCTTCTGTCTCATTCCTTTCTGCTTTCTTTTCCCTGCACCATCCAAAAGAAAAGAGGTGCCTCATTGAACTGCAAGCAAGTTTCCCCACATTGGAGAACCGGCTCCCCATCCCTTTTAGCCCCGGCATCACCTTGGTGAAACTTCAAGAATGTGCCCATACACAAAAGAGAATTTGCTCCTCCTTCTGGGAAAAGGCTCCCTCAGGGCCCCATCAGGTTTGTCAGAGCCAGCTGAAAGTTCAGCAATCTTAACTGTGCTTCAGGAGGTCAAATCCAGCTAAGGTCCCGGCTACTAGGTGTTAGCACCTCGGGGTGGAGTGCAAGAGAGAGGGAGATGCAAGGGGACCCCAACGTGTTCCCCAAAGTGCATCTCTCCCGCACCCAGCCATGAGTGTACGAAATAATTCCTCCTTTGTCCTCCAGCTGGCTTGCAAAGCTATCAGGATGAGTCTGCAGGACCTGTCTGGGAAGCTTGTTAAACTGCACAGAGCAAGTCAGCGAGAGGGAGGGGTGGGGAAAAGATTAAAGGGCGAATACAATCTGTGTGAGGCAGTGGCCCTGACTCTAAAGAAGCAGATGATCTAAGGAAAGGAAGAGCTTCCCTTTAAAACCAGAGACTGCATGCAATGCAAATGACCCCGCGTGCAGCTGCCTCTGGCAGGCAGCCACACGTCTCCTAGAGAATAAAGTCAGAGCGACAATTCCCTCCTGAACCCTGAAGCTTAGTGACTTCAAACAAGAAAAAAGAAAAGTGACATTTTTCCCCCTCCCCAGTGAACTCATCCACTCCCCGAATGTGCGGATGACCTCATCACCTGCAGCTGTGAGCTCCAAGCTCTCCCCCACCTCAGCTCCCCAGGGTCGCATCTGGTGCAAA
The DNA here is from genome assembly GCF_059928025.1 of Delphinapterus leucas. Lineage (NCBI taxonomy): Eukaryota > Metazoa > Chordata > Mammalia > Artiodactyla > Monodontidae > Delphinapterus > Delphinapterus leucas. Next base: position 56,108,767 of record NC_143134.1, read on the forward strand.
GCCTTGGCACCTGGGACTGACACATCTGGAGGGAACTGTCTCTGAGAGTGGAGCATTTTGGAACCCCTTTCACTCTTGCTGATGCAGCCAAGTGGCAGGAAAGTCCTCAGCAAACTTGTTCCTTGGGAGATGCCTCTCTGGTCTTCATATAGTGAGAATTTATAGGGAAGGACAAGGAGGTCACGGTTACTGTTTCTGGTACCTTTTCATTTTTCAGCTTTTACGTTCATGGGTAAGTGCCGACCTGACCTTAGAAATGATTTTGAATCATCTGAATCAATTCTGCCTGTGTTCGTTCTAGAGTCTGGCGAGACCCTGATTGACAAAGTTTATTTAGGTGTTAACTGACATGGATAATGATCCCAATCAATGGAATTAAACTGACTTTAGAAGAGTTCACAGTATATATGGCCCCAAAGTATCTGTATCTTGGGGAAAACATATAAACTTAAGAAGGGGCCCTTCCCCTACTGTGAGAGTATAAATTGATCCACTAACCCTTAGGAAAGCAATTTGGCACTCCTCTCTATATCAAGGACCTTAAAAAATGCTCATATGCTTTGATCCAGAAGTTCCATTTCTGGGAATCTCTCATACAGATATTACAAAAAAGCACTGAACCATAGTAAAAGATCTTCACTCCAGCATTATATATTACAGTAAAAACAAAAACAAAAGACCCCCCCCCAAACACAAAGAATCTAATTAAATGTCCAAGTTTAGAAGAATGGCTATGGTACATCCATACCACGGAATAATATGCAGTTATCAAAAATGATGGAATACTGTTCATGTTGCAATGTCTTTGACATGCAAGGCTGGAAAACAGCAGAATACAAGACATGATTTCAACTTTATACAAGAAATATATGTATGGATGAAAGACTTAAAAGAATCTATACATAAATTCCACCAGAGTTATTTTTAGGAGGGATATTACTGACATTTATTTTTTAGGCATTTCTGTGCTTTTAACTTTTCTACAGCGAGTATGCCTTACTTTTATAATTAGGAAAAAGAAGTTATTTAAAAGAGGGGGAGGGCTTCCCTGGTGGCGCAGTGGTTAAGAATCTGCCTGCCGACGCAGGGGACATGGGTTCTAGCCCTGGTCTGGGAAGATCCCACATGCCGCAGAGCAACTAAGCCCGTGCGCCGCAACTACTGAGCCTGCGCTCTAGAGCCCGTGCTCCGGCAACAAGAGAAGCCACCGCAATGAGAAGCCCACGCACCCCAATGAAGAGTAGCCCCAGCTCACCACAACTAGAGAAAGCCTGTGCACAGCAACGAAGACCCAACGCAGCCAATCAATAAAATAAATAAAATTAAAAAAAAAAAAAGAGGGGGAGAATCGAATCTTTGGCAGCTCAATGCCCTTGGCAAGATGTAATGAATTATTAGCCTAAGTGTTGTAAGCTAAAACGGCACAGGTATTAGGTAGGTAAAATACACGAGTGGACCAGGACTAGTACAAGAAAATGGCAAACTATGGAGGAGACTGTCTTCGGTTTCAGCTAATCGTTATCATGTGGAGATACAGGTTGCTCAGAGTTGCTGAATCTGATTTTCCTAAAGAAGTTCTAAAGCAATACTTAAATGGAAATCTATTAATTTTTAAATGAAGGCAATAAACTCACATTAGAAAAATTAACTACATGTGTTGGGCAAACAAAAAACCCAGCTACTGGACATCATTTTGAAACTTCCTCATAGACAATGCAAGTGTAGTCCTGTGGAGCCATCCACCAGCCTGGGGGGGTCCAGGCATGTCACTTCTCTTCATTACTATTAATAATGCTGCAATGAAGAGTCTTCTGTGTCTGTCTTTTCATATCTAGGCAATTATCTCCTTAAGGTGAACTTTAAGAAGGTGGGTTTTAGATTCAAAGGGTATGGACATAGTTTTATCTTTTGATGCACGATGTCAAATAGTTTTCCAGCAAGTTCAAACAAATTATATTCCCATTAACTGTTCATAAGAGTCTCCTTTTCTCACATTCTCACCAGCACACAGTTTGGTCAAGCTTTTTCATATCATTGATCTTAGAGATGAATGTTTATATCAAATTATATTTACTTGCATTTGTTTAATTAATGGTATCAAACAGACATCATATGTTTATTGACCTTTGGTGTTTTTTATTTTATAAATAGCCTGTTCATATTTCTTGCCCATTGAAAAGTTGTCTTAACTTTTTCTTATGGTCTTATGACTTTTTTGTATACTAGGGATATTAACCATCTCTCATATGAACTACATTTTAAAAAACTGGTCATTTGCCTCTTAACCTTGTATAATAGGATAAAATTTTTATCATTTTAACACCTGTCATGACAGTATTTTAAGGAATTAATTTTGCTTAAGAGAATACCTTAAGAAATCATTTAGATTATAAATGTAATTGTGCAGGTATATGAAAACAATGAAACACAGAGACAGCCAAACATAGTGAAGTGCAGGCAAATGTTTAAAAACAGGCGATAAAAAAGAGAGAAAAGTGGGAGGTTTTGCAACCCAATATATATATATTCCTAGAAAATTGCATGCTTTTTTTATATCTATATCTATATCTGTATCTATATCTATACACACACACAATAATGCTCATTGAAGCCTTGTTTATAATTTCCTCAAACTGGAAAGAACTCAAATGGCATTAACATAGAATAGATAAATAAATTATGGTATGGAAAACTATACAGCTGTGAACACAGATGCATTAAAGCTACATGCCACAGCATGGATAAATCTTACCAACATGTGTTGGGTAAGAAAAGCGAGACACAAAGAACATAGCCAGGGTTATTCCTTGTACACAAAGATCAAAAAGAGATTAAATTATATGGCTTAGGGATGTATGCTCAGGTAGTAAATCTATAAAGAAAAACAAGCAAATGATCACTATTTAAAAAATTAAGGACATGATTAATAATTAGAATACTGGTTGTTTCTAGGAGATGGAGTGGTGGTTGTGCCGTGTGTGTGTGGTTTTCTTTTGACAAGGGTCCTAGGGTGTCAATGATGATGTCTTTCTTTTTTTTTTTAATTTTTAAATTTTATTTATTTTTTTATACAGCAGGTTCTTATTAGTCATCCATTTTATACACATCAGTGTATATATGTCAATCCCAATTGCCCGATTCATCACACCACCACCACCACCCCTCCGCGGCTTTCCCCCCTTGGTGTCCATACGTTTGTTCTCTATATCTGTGTCTCAACTTCTGCCCTGCAAACCAGTTCATCTGTACCATTTTTCTACATTCCACATATATGCATTAATATACGATATTTGTTTTTCTCTTTCTGACTTACTTTACTATGTATGACAGTCTCTAGATCCATCCACGTCTCATCAAATGACCCAATTTCGTTCCTTTTTATAGCTGAGTAATATTCCATTGTATATATGTACCACATCTTCTTTATCCATTTGTCTGTCGATGGGCATTTAGGTTGCTTCCATGACCTGGCTATTGTAAATAGTGCTGCAATGAACATTGGGGTGCATGTGTCTTTTTGAATTACGGTTTTCTCTGGGTATATGCCCAGTAGTGGGATTGCTGGGTCATACGCTAATTCTATTTTTAGTGTTTTAAGGAACCTCCATACTGTTCTCCATAGTGGCTGTATCAATTTACATTCCCACCAACAGTGCAAGAGGGTTCCCTTTTCTCCACACCCTCTCCAGCATTTGTTGTTTGTAGATTTTCTGACGATGCCCATTCTAACTGGTGTGAGGTGATACCTCATTGTAGTTTTGATTTGTATTTCTCTAATAATTAGTGATGTTGAGCTGCTTTTCATGTGCTTCTTGGCCATCTGTATGTCTTCTTTGGAGAAATGTCTGTTTAGGTCTTCTGACCATTTTTGGATTGGGTTGTTTGTTTTTTTAATATTGAGCTGCATGACCTAGGTGTTTGCTATTTAACTATTAAGCATTTTTCTAATACATTTTACATTTAACAATAAAATGGAAATTTCAGAAGTTAGAAAAAGCAGAGAAGTGAGGATACAGGAGACGAAAAGAAATACTGGGAGAGAAGGGGCTAGATGACATAGCAGGGGGACTGAAGCCTACAGAAAAATATTGTTAATTATATATTCCAAGCAGTGTAGCATACGAAGGAGATTTTAGGACAAAACTATCCAATATTCAATTTGCTATTGTTAGTATATCTTTCCTCACTCTAGACATTTATTACATTTTGTTAAATATGTAGTCTGAAATTTCGAGGAAATCAAAGAAAAGTAACCAAGTTGGCATGAAAAAGAGAGGGAGACGTATGTAGATTTAGATCAAGGATTCTTCAAGAAAGGTGAGTAGTGGCCATGAGAATGTGAGCCTAGGGCATGTATAGAAGTCTTGGGGAGGGAGTGGAGGGTCTCATAGAATCAGGTGCCAGGGTTTAAGCCAAAGAGATTTAAGTCTCCAGAGAGTGCTGCCTTATCTGAAGCCCATAGATATTGGTTTATAACAGGATTTTCTCTTCTTCCTCCTCCTTTATTCCACACAGAAACTAAAGACTTACAGACAATTAAGTTTATTAGTCTTTACTTTTTAAAAAAATTAATTTATCTATTTTTGGCTGCATTGGGTCTTCGTTGCTGTGCACAGGCCTTCTGTAGTCGCAGAGAGTGGGAGCCACTCTTTGCTGCAGTACATGGGCTTCCCATTGCGGTGGCCTCTCTTGCTGTGGAGTGTGGGCTCTAGGTGTGCGGACTTCAGTAGTTGTGGCACGAGGGCTCAGTAGTTGTGGCTCGCAGGCTCAGTAGTTGTGGCACATGGGCTTAGTTGCTCCACGGCATGTGGGATCTTCCCAGACCAGGGCTTGAACCTATGTGCCCTGCATTGGCAGGCAGATTCTTAACCACTGCGCCACCAGAAGTCCCTATTAGTCTTTACTTTTTGACTTTTAGATTTCCTAACATGCTTGAAAGGTATTTCCTCATTTTTAAACATTTAAACTCCTTGATTTGCCTAGAATTCTATCAATACTTAGGGTAAAAATCGAGGGAGAGCTCAAGTTTGTTTTCCCAGAGAGCGAGCTCAATCTTTTTCTCTGATAATTTAAAATGCCTCATTTAATCACATATTAAATTTCATATTTACATACTCTCCATTCTGTTGGTTCTCTTCCTGTGTTATTCCTGTTTTTTGATTACTGTAGTTTTAGGATAAATTTTAAAATCTGATAGGGAAAGTTTTCTTGCCAGTATTTTCTTGGCACTTCCTCCTTGATGATTCTGTCAAATACATCTTAAAATCATTTTGCCAGGTTCTAAAGCAAAATAAAACAAAAACAAAACAAAACCCCATTGGGACTTTGATAGAGAAGTCATTGAATTCACAGATTACTTTCAGTAGCAATACAGCATATTCTTATTCAAGAACCTTCTGTTTCCAATTATTCAATTATTTTTGTATGTTTCTCCATTGTGTTTTCTATTTTTCTTTATTAACATCCTAAATATTTCTCATCTCTAAACAAACTCTCTTGTTTATCAGTTTCAGCATCCAGTATTAATTTTAGAACCTCGTTTGATAGATATTTATTTTTACATTAAAGGAATAGCTCTATTTCATTAGGGATATCAGTAGGGTTTTTAAAAATACATTATATTTCCTTCTATTTAATGGGAGATCTTCCTAGATTCTGGCACTGAGTTGACAGTCTTTCTTTTGGGTAGTTTGAGTTTTCAAGTTTCCTTGTTTTTCTGTCTCCATAGATATTTTAATGGGAAACTGGGGAGGATACAGCAGGAAACACCAGCCAGGCACAATTTTAAACCAGAAGTATGTTCACTGACTAATAAATAATAGAATCCCAAGGCATAATTTATGTGTCTTAGTGCTGCTCAAGGGTGCAAATCTAGTCTGTTGCTTTCTTTATTTCAAACCCATTCCTGTCACTTTAATTGATATATGTGTATCATATCTGTATATGTCTGAGTTTTAAATGTACATGATTTCAAGGTCTACTTAATATACAAAGTATGTGGCGTGTTCTACCACCTGGCATTGTTGCTTTTCATCAGACCAAACCAGAGCAGGGATCTTGCTACTTTTATTTAATTCCAACTTTAGTCTTTTTATGATAATCAAATGTCAGTTGCCCACAGCCAGGGATGGAAAAGCACTATACTGTGTGCCTGGGGGTTCTTGAAATAAAAGGTTGGGTAATTTATATTTTTAATATAAGTGATTTAGAGCCTGAGGCTTTGATCCAATTAAGAAGAGAATCAAATTAGCTGGAGATTAAATGAAGATGGAATAAGGGGAAGTCTTGCTGGCTCCTGAGTTTTCTAAAGAAGGCTTGTTGGGGTGCAGTGGTTCTCAGCCTGGGCTGCACATTAGAATTGCTTATGGGGCTTTAAAATATACTGATGCCCACATTCCACCCGAGAGGTTTCAATTTAATTGGTCTGATGAGCTGCCTGGGTATGAAGAATTTAAAAATCTCCCCAACTGATTCTCGTATGCTGCCATGGTTGAAAATGACATAGTTCTTAATCCCCAATAAGCTAAGAGTCACCTGGGAGCTAGTTTAAAAATATATAGCTTCCAGGGCTCTACCTAGACACCTCCTGGTACAGTGACCTGAAACAGGGTCTAGGAATCTGCATTTAAAACAAATGTCCACGTGACTATGATAAAAATGATTCCCGCCCTACCCACTATAGTCTGTACTCTCCTCATCTACCTTTAACTTGGCTTTCAGAATATCTTTCTTACATACATATGTTTTCCCAAATTTAAAACATTCCCTCCTTGCCCAATGTGTTCAAAATGCAGTCTTTAGTGTGGCTTTGAAGGCCTTCCCCTGCAGCTTTCATCCGTCTCCGTGACCTTCTCAGTGTCTCCACTCCAACTCCTCTCTGATGTGCACATTGGATCCTTTTCTGAATTGACTTCTTCTTTCAGCCCTTTGCTTATGCCTCTGCTTTCAACAGCCTTTTCCCCCTTGGCCCATGTAAATCCTGCTCTTGAACAGCTAGAATGCCATGGTTTCCGTGAAGCTTTATTTCATCTTTTCAAATTAGGATAATCAATGCTTTTCTCTACGTGCCTAGTGCAATTGACCTGCAGCTCTCCTGTATTTTGTTTGCTCTGGTTGGACTCGAGATGTGGAAAGCTGAGTTCATCCTGTCCCTCTGGCACAGCACATTATCTTCATCGGTCAGTGCAAGGCCCCTACTGTTCGGACAGTATCCATAAGTATGTGCATACCCTCCAAAAATAAGTCATGTTGTCTTGTGCATAGATGCTTTTAATTTACCTAAATGGTTTCGTGCTAGAGACCTCACTCTCTTTTTCCACCCCAGATTTTTTTATGATCTATCCACATTCCTGAAATTAAGTCGAATTCATTACCTCTACCAGCCACATAGTAATCCTTAGGGGACATTCACCACAACATTTTAGCTGTCAACATAACTCTTATTTTCTCAAGGAGGCCACAGTGAACATTCTTGTAGGTGGCCTTGGATGAATCTGTGTGAGAATTTCTCTGAAATACCAACTGAAGAATGGGATTACCTAGTCACATGTGCTCTCTTGGTTTCACCAGATACTTCCAGAATGCACCCCCAGCAGGCTGTGCAGTTGCTTCTCTTCTGGTCTCAGGCACTCACCTCCTCATAAGTGCATTAATTCTTGCTGAGGATTTAGTCCCTGTCAACCACCCTGGCAAAGGAAGTCACCACTTATGAACTCAAGATCTTTTAGGAAAAAGTGAGCCAGGATCTTAAAGTTGTGATTCTACAAAAATCCTTTGAGATATTTTTATGTCAGTTAAAACAGTTAAAAAACTTGACAACTGCTAAGGAGATCATCAATGATACTTTACAAACTAAAAGCAATAATGGATATTTTCATGAGTGGAAGTGAGAGATCTAAAAGTCTGTCCCAAGAAAAAGTGATCAATGAAACTTAAAAGCTTTTGCACAGCAAAGGACACCATAAACAAGATGAAAAGACAACCCTCAGAAGGGGAGAAAATATTTGCAAATGAAGCAACTGACAAAGGATTAATCTCCAAAATATACAAGAAGCTCATGTAGCTCAATATCAAAAAAACAAACAACGCAATCCAAAAATGGTGAGAAGACCTAAATAGACATTTCTCCAAAGAAGATATAGAGATTGCAACAAACACATGAATGGATGCTGAACATCACCAATCATTAGAGAAATGCAAATCAAAACTACAATGAAGTATCACCTCACACCGGTCAGAATAGCCATCATCAAAAAGTCTACAAACAATAAATGCTGGAGAGGGTGTGGAGAAAAGGGAACCCTCTTGCACTGTTGGTGGGAATGTAAACTGATACAGCCACTACGGAGGTTCCTTAAAAAACTACAAATATAACTACCATACGACCCAGCAATCCCACTACTGGGCATATACCCTGAGAAAACGATAATTCAAAGAGTCATGTACCACAATGTTCATTGCAGCCCTATTTACAATAGCCAGGACATGGAAGCAACCTAAGGTCCATCGACAGATGAATGGATAAAAAGGATGTGGCACATATGTAAAATGGAATGTTACTCAGCCATAAAAAGAAATGAATTGAGTTGTTTGTAGGGAAGTGGATGGGCCTAGAGTCTGTCATACAGAGTGAAGTAAGTCAGAAAGAGAAAAACAAGTACTGTATGCTAACACATATATATGGAATCTAAAAAAAAAAATGGTTCTGAAGAACCTAGGGGCAGGATAGGAATAGAGAATAGACTTGAGGACATGGGGAAGGGGGAAGGGTAAGCTGTGACAAAGTGGGAGAGAGGCATGGACATATATACACTACCAAACATAAGGTAGATAGCTAGTGGGAAGCAGCCGCATAGCACAGGGAGATCAGCTCGGTGCTTTGTGACCACCTAGAGGGGTGGGATAGGGAGGGTGGGAGGGAGACGCAAGAGAGAGGGGATATGGGGATATATGTATACATATAGCTGATTCACTTTGTTATACAGCAGAAACTAACACACCATGTAAAGCAATTATACTCCAATAAAGATGTTAAAAAAAAAAAAGAAGTATAACTCCCAGCATATGTGTTTCAAAAAAAAAAAAAAATCCGCTTTTCTAGAGCAGGGGTTGGCAAACTTGTATAAAGGGCCAGGAAGTAAATATTTTAGATTTGCCTTGTGATCTCTGTTGTATCTACTCAGCTCAGTCACTGTAGCCAAAAAGCAGCCACAGTAAAATGTAAATAAAGGAGTATAAATGTGTTTCAATAAAACATTATTTATAGACAAGGAAAAAAAGAATTAAAAAATAAAAAATCTTCTCGCTATAAAAAAAAAAAGAAATGAAAAAGTGATCCAGAAAACATGGTGACTACAGCTTGATTAGGCCAATTTTATGACCTTGAGTGACGCACGATCACTCAGTCTGAGATTTTTCTTATTGGAGAGACAATCTTCAAAAGTCAGTTCACAAACATTAATTTTAGAAGAGGGGAAGTATATTGGTGAAGGAATTACCGTGAGAATATAAGTGTCTTGAGAATAGCATGAAAAAAATAATCATGTGTCGTTAATACTTTTTGAGAAATTATTATTACCAAGTACTGTACTAAACAACACATAAACATTATCTTATTTAATCCTCATTAATCCTATGAAATAGATTTTATTTTTATCATCCCCTTTTAAAGATGAAAACACTAAGGTTTAAAGAATTTAACTGGGCCAAAGTCATATAATTATTCAATAGCAAAGCCAAGATTTGAACCTAGATTTGTTTTGTTTTGTTTTTCATTCCAGATTTCTAGCTCATAATTAGTACAGAAAAAGCCCAGGCTTGGAGTCAGGCAGAGTAGGTTCGAATTCTTGCTTTGTCCATGACTTACTAGTTATATGATGCTGGGTAAATTATTTAACTTTTCTGAGCCTCACTTTTCTCATCTAAAAATGGGGCCAGGAGTCCACTTCATGGAGTTGTGAGTATAAATGAGCACACTGTGTGGCACATAGTAGATGCTCATCAAATATTATTTCCCTTATTAATCTGTTCTTTCCAGTTTCTGGCACAGAGTAGATATTTATATGTTTATTACATAAATATAACAGGCAATCAAAAATTTTCATATATTACCTGTCTCATCTGGATTAATTTGGTAGGGCATAGATCTGAGAGGGGTAGGAAGATGTATATAAGAGGAAGGGGCCCTAAAAGGGTTACTTTAAGAAGCCAGAGACAAACCTAGTCTATTTTCCGTGAAGAATGCGCTGCCTCCTGTGCCTTCTACGGAGAGCCAATGAGTTACCTGACTCACCTTGAGAGATGGAGAAACAAAGATACCAGTGAGCAACAAGCTCATTTTGCCTCTTTCACTAGGTCTCCTGCAGGGAGTGTTGTGGGTTCATACAGCTAGGAACTAATGCAAACTCTCCCAGGGAACCGCTGGAGAGGAAATTAATTAACCCCCGCCTCAGCTTCCCGGTGGGGGACTGGGAATTAAGCTGTCATTCGTGCCTCGGGCCCCTCTCTGTGGCTGTCTGAGACCCCGAAAGACAGCTCACCTCCCCTCCCCGTCCTGCTGCCCTTGAACGCCGCTCTGAGCAGGCGAGATGGGCATTCCCCTTCGGAAGCAAAATTGTGCAGTCACTGCCACTTGTATGCAGGGTTGGAAACGCTGGAGACACTGCCTCTAAGGGGGCTCAGAATCAGTTACCCGTAGCTAAAGTAATGCGATTTGCAGAGATCTTGAGAAAGTAGCTTTAGCTGTGGGCACCAAGGAAACTGTTCAGCGTTTGGGATTCGCCGGCATCTACAGCATTGTTAGCTCTCCAAAGGGAGGCTCATGCCCTGTGAAATTCAAAGCTGCTGAGAGCTCCACTCTTAATGAGATCTTTCAAATAGGAGAGCTCAAATGGTCCATAAGAATCATAATGTCAGGTGGATTTCATGGTCTAGACAGATTTGAAATTGCCGCCCCCCTCTTCTTTTTTCTTTAAGGTTTCCCCATAAACCAACAGTAATAAAAAATTTTAAAATTCTTCTGGGAAGGGATTGATTTATTAATAGAAACTACTGGTTTTCTGCAATGATGGTCCCAGGGATTTTCATTCCATGGTTATGATGACTGGCTTTCCCCAACAAGCCTCCAGAGTTCCCAGCGGTCGATTTATCAATGCAGGATGACAAGTTCATTGTTGTTCTCTGGAAGTTTTGGCTCTCAAGAACTACTTGGGGTTTTAGGCTAGGAAGATGCCTTTGGGAGAGCATTCTTGTATGGAGTGGTAAATCTGCTTGAAAAATGCTGGATCTTTTGAAATTGAGATAGAACCAACCCCTTGCTTCTCCTCCACCCCCACCCACCCAAGGGAGTAGATTTCTTTCTAGAGCTTTCCAAGAGCCAATCAGCTGGAAATATAACCAGTTTCTGCAAGTCCAGGACTGTAGGAGTTAACTTGAGTATCCCAGATATTACCACACCACAGCTTGTGTAAACAGAGAAATTGACATTAATATGAATAACTCAGCCTTCCTACTTGTACCAGTTTCCCAGTGCTACTGTAACAAATTACCACAAATCTGGAGGCTTAAAACAATATACATTATCCTTACAGTTCCATAGGATAGAACTCTGAAACAGGTCTCACTGGGCTAAAATCAAGGTGCCGGCAGGGCTGGTTTCTACAGGAAGCTCTACAGAAGAACCTGTTTCCTTGCGTTCCCCAGTTTCTAGAGGCTGTCCTCATCCCTTGGCTCGTGGCTTTTCTTACCTCATTCCAACCTCTACTTCTGCGGTCGTTTCTCTCACTCCAACTTTGATTCCTCTTGCGTCCCTCTTATAAGGACCATTGGGATCCCGTCAAGCCCACCTGGATAATGCAGGATAATCTCCCCATCTCAAGATCTTTAACTTAAATAGCACTCACCAGTCCCTTTTGCCATATAAGATAATATTCACAGATTCTGGAGATTAGAATGTGGACGTACCTGGGGGGCCATTTTCCTGCCGACCACACTATCTTGCTCCCATTTGCTTATTCAGGACCTTCAACTCCTGCAGTTATTCCTAAAGGGTTATTTGGAGTTCCTAAGGAGTGCCTTCACCCGCTTCAGGTGCTTACAACAGATTCCCCCTGTTAAACTCGGCCGCTCCTCAGAAATCTTCACCTGAGGAAACTGCACCATGGCACCCAAGATGAGAACTCTAAGGCCTGGACCTGGAATGTGACCTCCAAGGCTCCCAGGGGCTCCTCTCTCCAACAATGCTGGAACCCATGGGAAAGAGGTGGGGAATGTTCTTCTCTCTGATTTGGGACTCTACATAGTCATGTGGGACCCATAAATCATTCTTTGTGGCAGGAGTCCTACAAAGGCCCCTCTTGTAAACAGATTTTTGCTCAAATCCTCTCTCAATAGGGATGCAAAACCAAATCAGGAGGCCAGGTGGGGTTCAGGTACAGACATGGTGCCAAACAGCCTCTATGATGTGCAGATAACATGGTAGGTACTGGGGATTCAGAGATGAAAGACAATTTCTCTTCCTGAGGCTCTTCACAAGTCTACCTTAAATTAGGGAGGCCTTCTCACAATGAGCCTAGGAATCACCTGGCTATCTTGTTAAAGTGAAAATTCTGATTCAGTGGTTCTGAGATGGACCTAGAAATTCTGCATTTCTAACTCTTTGAGTAGCAAAGGTCTAGGGGAGACTGAACATCAGCCGATGTTTCATTATGATACAGCCTGATAAGTGCTTTGCCACCAAATCCACAAATGTTTTGAGCACAAAGGTGCACCTAGTCAAGGCTGGGGGAAGGGGAGGGGATGATTCCTAGAGGAAATGACAAGTTTGAATGGAAGTTTTCCAGGCAAAGAATTGAGGGAAATGATGGAGTCAAAGGGAACAGCATATACAAATAGAGGGAAACAAGAGAGTTCTAGAACTGAAAGAATTGCACAATGATGGCAGCAAAGAGCTTAAGGATGGAGGGGTGGCATGAGATGAGGCTATTGAGGTGAGCAAGATGCATCTGATCACATATGACCTTGTGCCCCAGGCTAAGAAGTATGGACTTCATCGGGTAAGCAATGGAGAGGAGATACTTAGACTAAGAGAAAGGAGAAAATGTAGGCAGAGAATTATCTCTGTTACTATCCATTCTTGGAAATGTCAGCCTTGTTTTGACTGGCAAATTATAGGGCAATTAAATGAATGACAGGAAACTTTGCCTTCAAAAAACAGACCTTACTTAGAACCCATGGGCCTATCAGGATAATACCATATTTTCAGTCAGCCAAGCTCTGTTTCACAGCAGAGTGGTGGCAGGGGTCGAACTGGTTCTGAAACCATTGGAAACAAGCCTGGGTGAATGGATGGGGTGTAGATGGGGGAGAATAAGACCTGCTCTGCTGGTACATGAGGGACATTGTCTCGAAGTTTTGCTTGCATACTGCTTCCCCTCATGTCTTTTCATCTTAGACTTGACAGCGATCTAGTTGCATATCACCTTTTAAAAGTTGTACAGGTGCCACTTTCGCAGACTGTACATTGGGCCAGGACTCAGAACTTGGTTCCCATCCCTGCTCAAATATCAAAATGGAAGTTGTGGCAACAGGTATGGATATAGGTGCTAAAAGAAAATTACAGTCTGGAAGGCAAAGATGCCCAAGATGAATAAAAATGCCTCTCATTGTTTTGTTTTGTTTTTTTATAAATGTATTTATTTATTTACTTATTTATTTATTTTTGGCTGTGTTGGTTCTTTGTTGTTGTGCACGGGCTTTCTCTAGCTGCAGCAAGTGGGGGCTACTCTTCCATTGCTGTGCGCGGGCTTCTCATTGTGGTGGCCTCTCTTGTTGCGGAGCTCAGGCTCTAGGCGCGTGGGCTTCAGTAGTTGTGGCATGCAGGCTCAGTAGTTGTGGCTCGCGGGCTGTAGAGCGCAGGCTCAGTAGTTGTGGCACACAGGCTTAGCTGCTCCGCGGCATGTGGGATCTTCCCGGACCAGGGCTTGAACCCGTGTCCCCTGCATTGGCAGGTGGATTCTTAACCACTGCGCCACCAGAGAAGTCCCCAAAATGCCTCTCATTGATTGAACACATGTTATGTGCCAGGCTTTGCATTAGGAGCTTAAAATACACCATCACATTTAATTCTTTGTGATCTGGAATGGCATTATTACCATTTTAGATGAGAAAACTAAGGTTCAGAGAAATAATTCTATTTCCTAAGGTTACGTGGCTGACAATGCAGGAATTAAGATTTGAACTGAGGACTGCCTGACCCCAAAGCCAACTCTACAAAACCACCTGGATCAACAGCAAAAGTTGATTGTAGTTCAGGTAGGTAGTTGGCAAAGGAAGGGTTCAACTTGAAGGAGTAGTGAGGTGGTCCAGGCATAGTGGCTGGGAATCTGCAAGTGGACACACACATGGCTCCAGGCAGGGAAATGTCGAGGAGGTAGTCTGTACCACAGAGGTCAGCTGGTCAGCTAGCAGGACCTCAGTTAGAATGCTCCAGTTAGAGTGGTAAGAATGCACTGGCAGTGAAGAGATGATGCAGGTGGCCAGGAATGAGTGGGTAAACAGAAGAGAGGCACAAAGAGATGGACTGAGGCAGAAATTTAGTTACCTGAATAGGGCAGTAGGTGGAGATGGGTCTTGGGAATAAGGCAGAAGCCAAATTTTCAAAACTGGTCAATTGGTCAGAGGCAGATAAAGTGTGTCATAATTGACCATTGGATGTAATCCCCATGACTGTTGTTTTCCAATCACAAGCACAAGGTATAGCCAGCACCTTGGATAGGTTTTGGCATACAGCAAGTGCTCACTCAATACAAGTCAGATGAATGAAAGCATGAGTGTGCGGGTGTCAGCTTTATTTTTCAATTAAACTTTATTTTCCTGTCAAATCTTTTTTTTTCCTTCCCTAGCCTGGCTTCCAGTCTCTATAAACTTTAGAGTACTTGAGAATCACCTGGGCCACTATTTTAAAATGCAAATGTCCAGGACCCACCTTTGGTAGAACTGAGGTTGGGGCTGAAGACTTTACAACAAGCACCCCAGAAAATTCAGGTGTTGGTGGTCCTAGGTGCACTTTGTTTTTTTTTTTTAACATCTTTATTGGAGTATAATTGCTTTACAATGGTGTGTTAGTTTCTGCTGGATAACAAAGTGAATCAGCTACACATAGACAAATATCCCCATATCTCCTCCCTCTTGCGTCTCCCTCCTACCCTTCCTATCCCACCCCTCTACATGGACACAACATTGCTTAGTTTTTTTTTTTTTTTCTGCTTTGACTCCAGTATTTTTTTTTTAACATCTTTATTGGAGTATAATTGCTTTACATGGTGTGTTAGTTTCTGCTTTGTAACAAAGTGAATCAGCTATACATATACATATATCCCCATATCTCCTCCCTCTTGCATCTCCTTCCCACCCTCCTTATCCCACCCCTCTAGGTGGTCACAGAGCCCTGAGCTGATCTCCCTGTGCTATGTGGCTCACATTTTGAAGACCACTGTCTGCATCCTGACCCTTACACAAGGACCACGTGACTCCCCCCCTCCCTCCAGGCCCGCCTCCAGCTCTCAGGATCAATCTGGATCCTAGTTATGATGTCTTGAGTCTGTGCTTTCACTCCCAGAGGATTCTTTCCAACCTCATCAGCTGCTCATCAAAAAAGTTATCCATTCTTCAATGCCCAGCATGAGTACATATCCTGCACAAATCTGTTTCCGATAACGTTAGCTCTGAGGTGAGGCAACTCTGCAAGATGCTAAAGCTACTCCCTGAGAAAAGAGCTTCTATTGTCAAATACATTTGGGAAATGATAGTGATTAATAGTTATTCAAAGTTAAACAGCTCCCTTTACTGCAGACTTCTCAGAACCTTAAATATGCTAACAATATGACTGTCTTAGAGAGGGATCCTTTGTGTGTCTGTAGAGGACACTTGGAGACATTTTGCTCCCATTCATGCTCATCTTCCTATTCTCTGAACTTCTTTTTTATATTTATGATTCATAATATGAAATAGGACACTTATTTATATTACAGTTAATCTTTTTTCAGCTGTGCCAAATGCTCCTTGAAATCAGGAATCAGGTATTATACTCAGCCTCTCCGCCCCCCAGCTATCTGAGGGCTGAGCATGTAATAACTCAATACAGGCTCAAATGAAAATAACATTTCTTTTCCCAAAACCAGTTATGAGTCACTACACTGGATCTCGATATTAGATTCAATCCAACATTGTCTTCTTCCCAGGAGGTGTTTCTTCAAAGTAACTTTTAAAAACAGGGCAGTTTAAAAAAGACAAAAAACAAACTCCTGTCTTATCACCATCCTAGGGAGCACTGAACTATTAAACTGTTTGTATAAAACAATCTTAAAAGTAATTCTTGCCTCTTAAAGAAATCTTAGAACTTTCAGACAAATAGAAAGAAGGACAGAAGATTGTGTCTCAAATATATCAATTGTTAAGATTTTTGTTATATACTTTAAATTGTTTCCCCACCTTGATACTTATGTACTGACATGAATTTGTTCCTTTTCTCCTGAGTTTCTTTATGCATCCCCTGGGGCAAGGTGACCTGGTGATGCTGGAAGCATGTTGGGCTGTACTGGCCTTGCCAATGGGCACCAGTGGGGCTTTACGCTCGGACTTCCAGACAGTCAGTATCCGTCAAGATTCCAGGCTCTGGTTGGGTGACTGGAGTTGTCTTTAAATGCCAAGAACTTTCCTGCACAGGCTCTCTCTCTGAAGACAATTTCTATTTGACATGAACACGTGCTGAAGGTGGCAGGAAGGGCTCATGACCAAAGAGCATAATTCCCAAGAAGACAGGTTACTTTGGGGCAAGGAAGAGAAATGCAAAGGAAAGAGCTCCTGTTGGCAACACATTATGCCATATTACAAGAGAATGAAGAGAAAGCAGAGCTCCTAACTTCTCATTTGTCTCCTCTCTATTAAGGAAGATTATCTTCAAACTGGAGAGGAGCAAACCAACATGGCTGAGAGGTTCATGTATTTTGGTTGATGTAGGGAAAGAAAAACAGGTTAGTTGAGGAGCAAAAAGGATGGGGATAATTATGCCCAAGTCTTTAAGGCTCTGATTACTAATGTCTCAGGAAACTTTAAAGAACCGCGAATGTGATCATTGAACTATGCCAATAATCTCCATGGAATCAAGGAGAGCCAGAGAGATGCCAAGAGTCCTTGTTTCCAAAAAGTAGACATACTCAGTCTCCTAAGTATGAGAGGACAAAGGATTTCTGAAACTATCCTTGGCAAAATGTTTGAATTTTTGGAATTTTAAAAATGGATGGCTTACGCATAGCACAGGGAGATCAGCTCGGTGCTTTGTGATCGCCTGGAGGGGTGGGATGGGGAGGGTGGGAGGGAGGGAGACGCAAGAGGGAAGAGATATGGGAACATTTGTATATGTATAACTGATTCATTTTGTTGTAAAGCAGAAACTAACACACCATTGTAGAGCAATTATACTCCAATAAAGATGTTTAAAAAAAATGGATGGCTTATAAGCACTTGGAAAGTTAGAGATCACTGGGAGCCAACATGATTTATTACAAAGACGTTTCTAAATCAACCATTTCTTTTTACAATAATGAGATTTAAATAAAACTCACCCATATAACAAGAGATAATAACCAACATCTATGTGGTGATTAATATTTACTATATATGTGACTTCAATTGATTCTCATATCTTCATAACAAATCTTTATGAGTCAGGTACTATTACTGAATTTGACACTCATTTTACAGATAATAAAACTTAAAAAAATGGAATCTTAGAGAAGTTAAGTAATTTATAGAATCTTCCTCGGCTAGTAAATTACGGAATTAAGGAGATTTTCTGACTCCAAGGCCAACACTTACTTCTTTTGTTACACTTTCTGTAAATATTGTGTATCTTGATTTCAGCCAGTCAAGGGCCAGATCTTTATTGATATCCTCATGCAAATTGTGAAGGATAATGGAAGGCTGCAAGTATATTGCCTTGTGATCGGTTGAACCAATGTAATCAATGGATATTGATTTATAGATTGACGTCATCTTAGAAGGAATTCTTCAGTCATGCATGTGCCAAGCTCTCTCCTTTTTCCAGTTTTGTTCAGTAATTTTAAGCAATAGACAAAACATGAACAGCGTTTGTATCGGGTAATACTAGCGCACTCTGCAACTCAGGTGTACCAAAATGTAACTTCCTTCTTTTTTGTATATTGGAATTCAACTTTGCTCGTGAGTCCTAGAGTACACAATCTATTCTATTCCATTTTGTGATGCTGATTTTTTTCTAGTCAATTTACATGTTATTATCTCAGTCTTAATCCATTCACTTTGGCATAAAGCACAGATTTTCAGGACTTCTTTCCCCTTCCCTCTCCTTTCTTCTTTCTTCCAGAAGACATCTGTGCACAGAGGGAAGCTTTCAGAAATAACAAAATGGCCACAGGAGGAGGCCTTTCTGGTCTCTGTGTCCTTGTCCAGTCTCTGCTGGTGATGAAATGGGTCCCACCTGGCCTCTGGACCTGGACCAGCATCTGCTGATATTTGAAAATCCTACCTTGGCTCTCAGCTGTGATGACGTCGTAGTCTGGGTCTCCTGTAGGTACCCCAGGCCACTTCATTCCCTTTGTCCTCTCACTAGGGCCCGTGGGGACTTCTCAGTCTCTCGTGCGCTCTGACCAAGCTATAGGGAATGGGGTGCACTACCTCAGAACCACTGTCCTGACAACATTCCAGTTTCTCTGTACCCCAGGGCAAACTGTGAGTGATTGCTTCCAGGCAAGCAAGGCATAAACCTCGTGTGCCCCAAAACTCTTGCCCCACCTACTCAGGATGTCTATAGCCTCCTCTTTCTTCCAGCTGCCCTCAAACTTTGAGCTTCTAAATTGTGATATTAGAAAACCTGGTAGCACATGAGGAAATGGAGGTGGTCACGATAATTCTCTTCACCTAGATGAAGGTCAGCCACATGGAAAGGAACTTTTCAAACTGAAGGAAACTCCCCAAGTGACAGAAATATGATTTTGGATACAAGTCTGTCCAACCTCAAAGCTGGTGTTTCAGTGTCGTAGGAGTGTGTTAATAGTTCAACCTTGAGGATAACTAAGAAAATATACACAAAGTACCTGACATATAACTGATCCTCAATAAATGGTCATTATTCTGAGCATCCTCCTAGGTATTTGGGTTGACTCGCTCAGGTTTCCTTAAGAAGCCATGAATCTATCAACTTGCTGAAGAACCTGAGCCACACCCAATACCCAACACATCTCCTAGCATTTCTACTACATAAAAGAGTCCTGAAAGCGTCAGCTGTTTCTCCCTCACGAGTCATTGGATGTGGAGTGTCAGAAGCAGGCCTGGTTGCCGCTACTGAAAAGGTAAAGGCAGGGGTCAATGTCAGACAGGGTGGAAAAGCTCTGCTAAGTTTACCCTCTGGACATAAGTCTATTCCTCCTTATCAGTAGTTTGTCATGGTGAGTTTGCCATTTTGCCAAAGACAGCAGCAGAAAGTGAGTTCCTGAGGGGTGAGGTAGGGGAAGATAGAAAAAGGAAACCCACAGCCAGCACTTGTCTCATTAAAATCTGTCAACGTCAGAAGAACAGAAGGCAGTAGAGAGCTAAAATCAGTTGTCACTAGCTTTCAGAATATGTTGACATGTGGAGGAGAAAACTGTAGTGACAATGTACCCTTCAGCTGCCGTGGCTCTCAGCCGGCAATAATAAAGCCCTTTGCAGGCTTCACTGGTGGGCGGGGGGGGGGGGGGGCGGGCAGGCAGCAGTCTGCACCTCCGAGAACAGTCACAGCTGATGGGCTACAGGACCCTTGCAATGACTTATGCCTTTTAAGAAACATTTCGCCTTGCCAGAATTGGCTTAGGAAATGCAGTGTGATTTTGTTTGTGGATAGGGACTCATCATGAACAGTTCAGATCATCACCTTTTTTCCTGTATCTGTAAGACTGAAAATATTTAAGCTTACATTAAAGGAATAAATAGAAACTTATCGATCCAAATTCTTAAATTCTTGAATACTGGGTGCTATAAATGGTAATTACTTAGAATGGATGAAGTAGAATAATGGCTTGCATAAAAGTAATGTGATGGAGTGGGAAAAGCAGGGACCCTGGAGGCAGACAGATAGGGGTTCACATCCTGGCTCTCCACTTACTGTTTCCTTGGGCGACTTATGTAATTTCCTTGCAACTCAGCTTCCCTCAACTTCAAAAAAGGGATGCTTATTTCTTGCTTTCAGAGTTATTGTGAATATTTATTGAAATAATATATAGTATATTGCATATGGCATAATATGCACTCCATAAATACTCGTTTTCTTGTCTTGCATATTTTATTTATATTTTAGAATATGTTTTAATTAATTTATTATTCACTTGAACCTTAAAGGATCAACTTAGGACTTGGAGCTACTGCAGGTTAGAATTTGATTCCCCAGCTTTACGCCTTACTCTGTACGTTCCAAACACACCACACACTTCCTCTCAAGACTTGATCAGATCACATAACCAGTGTTGACACCTCTTCCTGAACTCCTGCTCCTCAGGAAAAAGGGTCATTTGTACCTCTTTAGCTGCTCTGATCTGAGTCTTTAGAGTAGGTATTGTTCTATTGCTGCAGAGAAGACAAAGTAGCTCCTTGGGGGGAAATAATTTATAGAAAGGAAATAAATATTTCCTTCTAAAGATGGTGAGCAGGGACTTCCCTGGTGGCGCGGTGGTTAAGAATCCACCTGCCATTGCAGGGGACACAGGTTCGACCCCTGGCCCAGGAAGATCCCACATGCAGCAGAGCAACTCAGCCCGTGCACCACAATTACTGAGCCTGCGCTCTAGAGCCTGTGAGCCACAACTACTGAGCCCACGTGCCACAACTACTGAAGCCTGTGCACCTAGAGCCCGTGCTCCACAACAAGAGAAGCCACCGCAATGAGGAGCCCGTGCACCTCAGCGAAGAGTAGCCCCTGCTTGGCACAACTAGAGAAAGCCCATGTGCAGCAAGTAAGACCCAACGCAGCCAAAAATTAATTAAAAAGAAAAAAAATTAAACAAATTTTCAAAAAAAAAAAGATGGTGAGCAGAGAAATTGGTGAAGTAAATGCAGTACTGGCATAGCTTTTGGTGACCGTTTCAGAAGCCAGGATATATAGTTTGATAAGGTATTTTTTTATTGTTAAAGTTTATATAAAAAGTCTTATGAAAATATAAAACTTAAATTCACATATATATGTTTAACAAATGGTCCATATTATGAAGAACAAGAATAAACGAAAAAAAAAAAGAATAAACGAAAAGAGTGAAACACTTCACAGAAATGAGTAAAACTAAATACCACTTAATCTACTATTTGCTGTGGAGACATATAGTCAAAATAACCATGCTAATGATTCAAAATATAAATTTTTGTGAATCAATGACTTTTTTTTAGTAGTAGATTTCTTTAAAGTGAATATACATTTTTCTTTGTTCTCTGAGGCTACTGCATGAAATTCTTTCAGCATCAAAAGTTGAAATTCTGGGCCCTCAAAGCAAAAATATCAAAATGGTTCTCTGTTCCCCTTGATTAATATTAATAACATTAATATTGTTGCCACATGCAATAACCAGATCAAACTAGTAGAGGTAAAAACATTTAAAACCCAGGTCAGGGCTTCCCTGGTGGCGCAGTGGTTAAGAATCTGTCTGCCAGTGCAGGGGACACGGGTTCGTGCCCTGGTCTGGGAATATCCCACATGCCGCGGAGCAACTAAGCCCGTGAGCCACAACTACTGAGCCTGCGCGTCTGGAGCCTGTGCTCCGCAACTGGAGAGGCCGCGACAGTGAGAGGCCCGCGCACCGCGATGAAGGGTGGCCCCCGCTCGCCGCAACTGGAGAAAGCCCTCGCACAGCAACGAAGACCCAACACAGCCAAAAATAAATAAATTAATTAATTAATTAAACAAAACAAAAAAACCCGGGTCAAAATTGCATAAGCAAAAAAGGGATTGTAAGAATGATGGAGGGTCTCAGGAGTGACAGAGGTGTGGAACAGACAAGATGTGGGAGAGCAGGCCTGCCTCTGGGCCTTGGGGATCACTGTAGCTCAGGACGCAGGAGATCTCTATCCAAGGTCTCCCTCTCCGATGCTTCTCTCTTTACCCGCTGCCTTGTTTCTCACTACGTGTCCTCCACGGGGCGGGAAACATGGCTGCTCTGACCTTCGGAGCCTCACAGCCTGTGGCTCCCACCATCTGAAGGGGGTCTCTATGCCCCTCCAGGTCTAGCTGAAGAAATCCAGGAGGACAATTCTGATTGGACAGCTTGGGTCAGGTGCCACCACTCTCCCCATACCCACTCAGCCCTACCCACTCTGCCCCTAGGCTCAGCCAATTGTGATGAGGTCAAGAAATTCAGCAGCAGCTCCTATGATAACGGTTCTGGGCAGGAGGACTAAAAAAATGTATGGTCCAGACAGCAATAGTTCTTTCAAGTAATTGTCTTGTTCCTTTCATGAGTTGTGATTTTGCTTCTTCTCTGAGTATCAGATTGTTGGGTGTTTAAAGGTACAGTTCAGGGAAGCCATTCTACCTGGGTTTGAATCTTGGCTCCTTGACTTACTAGTGGTGTGACCTTGGGCAAGTTGCTAACCTTTGGTCCTCAGTTTCCCTGTTTACGAAATGGTGATAATGATAGTTCCTACTTCATGAGGCTTAGGTGAATATTATATGAGTTAATGCATCTAATGTACACTTAGAAGAGTGCCTAGTGCACACCAGGTGTTAATAAATAATTGCTACTATTAAAACACACGAGGAACAATAAATAGGAAGTTCTCTCTAATTCTCCCTGCTTCTCCATCCTCCCCACCCACCTCCCATTTTAAGTAACTATTAAAAGTTTAGCATAGGGCTTCCCTGGTGGCGCAGTGGTTGAGAGTCTGCCTGCTGATGCAGGGGACACGGGTTCGTGCCCCGGTCCGGGAAGATCCCACATGCCGCGGAGCGGGTAGGCCCATGAGCCATGGCTGCTGAGCCTGCGCGTCTGGAGCCTGTGCTCCGCAACAGAAGAGGCCACAACAGTGAGAGGCCCGCGTACCGCAAAAAAAAAAAAAAGTTTAGCATATATTTCTCCAGAATTTTAAGGCTTATATTAGAAAACTGTGTATTTACAGATTTTGCAACCTGCTTTTTTTCATTTAGCGTCTTTCAGTTTCAATATATTATAGATCAAGATAGCTATTTTCTCAAACTAGTGAGAGAAGAATAGATGTGTAGGTGGATATTTATATTCAAAGTAGACCTAAGAGCCATAGTCATCAATGTCAACTAACTCCCTCATTTATATCCCCGGCTGAATTCCTGGAAATAAAATTTATGCATGTCCAACAGCGTCTATGGCTGGCATTTCTCATTTGCAAGATAGTACACTGTGTTCCCAAGATGTTGCTGTTTCCAGACCCTTCCAGAGTTTATTTCTAGTGGGGGAGATTACAGGAAGTTATTTTAATGACTACGTTCCTGAAAGAGGTTTCTTACTACTCTCCCAAACCTTTGTTGACCTCTCTTTTTATAGTTGAAATTTGAGTTAGAATGGTCTCTGATTGATCCTCAGGCTGTTCATTCTTTCTGTGTTTTGATTTACCATCTGATTCATCTAACTAAAATCGCAGCTACAACTTTATAAATCATAAATCACTTACCTTAAAATTAACTAAATCAGAAGGTATCATTTTACTCAGAAATATGGCTAATTTGGGGAAGAATGGAAGAAAAGGCTCATTATTCCATTTTTAAGCTTCTTATTTGATCATGTGACAAATCTGAGCTTCACTGAGGCTTTACTCTAGAAGCAAAAGATGTTACTGAAGTGCCTCTAAGGTAAGAACAAAAATGTCCTGGTGCCACATTGCTTCATGGAAGCATGAAACTGGTCAAGGCCTCTCTGCTTCTCGTGCTCAGTGGGTCCTCGATTTATCTTTCTACCTTCCAAATCCTCCATGGCCTCCTAGCTCAGATCGACCCCCCTTCATGATCTCTTTTCTAACTCTCTCATACTTTTGTTTCTCTCTGCTCATAATAGCTCCTTAAACCCCTAGTCCAATGAATTCATCCCTCTGTCATTCAGTTATTTATCCAATAACTGGTCTTAGAATACAAAGGTAAGTAATGATTTGCAACCTAAAGGAACTTAAAGCTTCATTAAATTACCATTAAAAAGTAATATAGTAATAGCCTATGATAGGTGCTATAATCATTTCACAACTCAGAGTCTTCTTTCTCCCAAAATAGATTTTAAAGTTTTGGGGGTTTCGTTTGTTTCTTTTAAAGAAAATGTGTGCCAGTTTCTTTGTACAGTATTCAAAATACAGAGAGCACTTTGAGGGTTTCTAGTGTATCTGGCATTGTATTTGAAGTTACACGATCATTTTCCTACATATATTCCTGTTTATGATCTTTAATATTGTGGTAAAATATACATAATTTTGGCATTTTAACCATTTGTAAGTGTACAATTCCATGGCATTAAATACATTTATAATGTTGTGTAGCCATCACTACTATCTATACCCAAAGCTTTTCATCATCTCAACATAAGCACTGTAGCCATTAAACACTAACTCCCCAATCCCCTGCCCCCTAGCGACTTGTAATCTTTATTCTACTTTCTGTCTCTATGAAATTGTCTACTCTAGGTATCTCGTATCAGTGCAATCATACAATAGTTGTCCTGTGTCTGGCTTATTTCACTTAGCTTAATGTTTTCAAGGGTCATCCATGTTGTAGCATGTACCAGTACTTCATTCCATTTTACAGCTAAGCAATATTCCATCGTATGAATATGTGAGCATTCCTCATTCTATTGCACTTCACGTAATTGCACTTTGCAGATAGTGCATTTTTTCAAAATGAAGGTTTGCGGCAATCTTGTGTTGAGCAAATCCATTGGCAGCATTTTTCCAACAGCATTTGTTTACTTCATGTCTCTGTGCCACATTTTGGTAATTCTCACAATATTTTTAAACTTTTTCATTATTATTATATATGTTATGGCAATCTGTGATCAGTGATCTTTGAAGTTACTATTGCCAAAAGATTACGACTTGATAAAGGCTCAGATGGTGGTTAGAATTTTTTTTATCAATGAAGACTTTTTAAATTAAGCTATTTTTTTAACATATAATGCTATTGCACACTTAATAGACTACAGTAGAGTATAAACATAACTTGTATATGCAGTAGGAAATTAAAAAATTCATGTAAGTTGCTTTATTGCAATATTTGCTTTACTGTGGTGGTCTGGAACAAAACCCTTAACATCTCTGAGGTATGCCTGTACCATATTTTTTTATTCATTCATCTATTAATGGACACTTGTGTTGTTTCCATTTTTGGCTATTCTGAATAATGCTTCTATGAACACTGGTGTACAAATATCGAAGTCCCTGCTTTCAGTTCTTTTGGATATATACCTGGGAGTGGAACTGTCGTACAGTAGTTCAATAGCTTTTTGTGGGACCATCACACTGTCTTCCACAGCAGCTGCATCATTTTACATTCCCACCAGTAATTCATGAGGGTTTCATTTGCCAACATGTTATTCTTCATTAAAAAAAATTATAGCCATGTGGGTTTTAATTTCCCTAATGACTAATAAAGTTGAACATCTCTTCATATGCTTATTGGGCATTTGTATATCTTTGGAAAATGTCTGTTTAAGTCCTTTGCCCATTTTTGAATTAGATTGTTTTCTTGTTGTTGTTGAGTTATAGGATGTCTTTATATTATCTGGATATTAATCCCTTATTACATATAGGATTTGCAAATATTTTCTCCCATTCTGTAGGTTGTCTTTTAACTTTCTTGAGTGTGTCCTTTGATGCACAAAAGTTCTTAATTTTGATGAACTCCAATTTATGTAGTTTTGCTTTTGTTGTCTGTGCTTTTGTTGTCATATCCCATATATTCCCTGTTAAACCTTTTATTTTGAAATAATTTTAAGCTTCTAGAGAAGCAGAAAGAATAATATAGAGAACTCCCATATACTCTTTATCAGACTGACCATTTTTTAGCATTTTGCCATATTTGCATTTTGCTCTCACGTGTGTGTGTGTGTGTATATATATATATACACACACACACATATACATATATGTGAATACATCTTTTCTGTACAATTTGAGAGTAGGTTGTATGCATAATGCCACTTTATACCTTAATATTTTAGTGTGTATTTCCTAAGAACAAGGATATTCTCTTATATAACCAAAATAGAGTTCTCAAAATCAGGAGGGTTAACACTGATACAGTGCTTTAATCTATAGAACACATGCCAATTTTGTTAACTGTCCTAATACTATCCTTCATAGTGTTTTTTTCTCCTCCAGTCTGGAATCTCATATGTGATTATTTTTATATATATCGCTTACTCTTTTATTATCTGGTTTGCCTATATTAAATAGATGTTATCTATTGACATCCACCTCTTATCTATACGGTGGTATACGATTTTATTTGACTTTATCCTTTTTCTTTTTTCACTTTCTCTTTTTTTGGGTGGGGGGTTAATATTCTTTATACTTTATCATAACATAAGATATTTACATACTACTTTTCATCCCATGTCCCCACCATTGCTTTAGTTCTAACTCTACAATAATGTGTATTATATGCTTTGTCAGTACTTTTCCAAATTTTTTTTTTTTTTTTTCGATTAAGGATTTATTCCACTTTGCAAAACAAACATTCCTTGGCCTTCCTGGGTAAGGAAGTTTTCTAAAGTCTGGAGCGGTTTGTAATTTTGATGTCACTCCTTTGAGATCATTGTTCCAAATTTCATTTCAAAGCTAATGTTCAATGATACAGCATCCTTCTCCCCTCCAAAAAAATTCCTGCAACAACATTTACTTTTTAAATTGTTGGTAATAATATAAAATATACTTAAATGACATTATAGTGTCTTACAAATTAGGGTTGCCAGATTTAGCACATAAAAAGACAGCATGCCCAGTTACATTTGAATTTCAGATAAACAAAATATATATCTCTTTTGTATAAGTTTGAACATTGTTTTACTAAAAAAATCCATCATCAGAAATTCAAATTTAATTGATCTCTATTTTATCTGGAAAACTATATTTTAAATACTAACATTAAGTTCTTAAATGAAAATTCTTAGCTCAACCTTTCCACAGCTTCCTATGTTTATTTATTTTTTTACATCTTTATTGGAGTATAATTGCTTTACAATGGTGTGTTAGTTTCTGCTTTATAACAAAGTGAATCAGTTATACATATACATATGTTCCCATATCTCTTCCCTCTTGCGTCTCCCTCCCTCCCACCCTCCCTATCCCACCCCTCTAGGTGGTCACAAACCACCTAGCTGATCTCCCTGTGCTATGTGGCTACTTCCCACTAGCTATCTATTTTACGTTTGGTAGTGTATATATGTCCTTGCCACTCTCTCACTTTGTCACAGCTTACCCTTTCCCCTCCCCAAATCCTCAAGTCCATGCTCTAGTAAGTCTGTGTCTTTATTCCCGTCTTGCCCCTAGGTTCTTCATGACCTTTTTTTTTTCTTCTTAGATTCCATATATATGTGTTAGCATACAGTATTTATTTTTTCTTTCTGGCTTACTTCACTCTGTATGACAGACTCTAGGTCCATCCACCTCACTACAAATAACTCAATTTCGTTTCTTTCTATGGCTGAGTAATATTCCATTGTATATATGTGCCACATCTTCTTTATCCATCCATCTGTTGATGGACACTTAGGTTGCTTCCATGTCCTGGCTACTGTAAATAGAGCTGCAATGAACATTGTGGTATATGACTCTTTTTGAATTATGGTTTTCTCAGGGTATATGCCCAGTAGTGGGATGGCTGGGTCGTATGGTAGTTCTATTTGTAGTTTTTTAAGGAACCTCCATACTGTTCTCCATAGTGGCTGAACCAATTCACATTCCCACCAGCAGTGCACGAGTGTTCTCTTTTCTCCACACCCTCTCCAGCATTTATTGTTTGTAGATTTTTTGATGATGGCCATTCTGACTGGTGTGAGATGATATCTCATTGTAGTTTTGATTTGCATTTCCCTAATGATTAATGATGTTGAGCATTCTTTCATGTGTTTCTCGGCAGTCTGTATATCTTCTTTGGAGAAATGTCTATTTAGGTCTTCTGCCCATTTTTGGATTGGGTTGTTTGTTTTTTTGTTATTGAGCTGCATGAGCTGCTCGTAAATTTTGGAGATTAATCCTTTGTCAGTTGCTTCATTTGCAAATATTTTCTCCCATTCTGAGGGTTGTCTTTTGGTCTTGTTTATGGTTTCCTTTGCTGTGCAAAAGCTTTGAAGTTTCATTAGGTGCCATTTGTTTATTTTTGTTTTTATTTCCTTTTCTCTAGGAGGTGGGTCAGAAAGGATCTTGCTGTGATTTATGTCACAGAGTGTTCTGCCTATGTTTTCCTCTAAGAGTTTGATAGTTTCTGGCCTTACATTTGGGTCTTTAATCCATTTTGAGTTTATTTTTGTGTATGGTGTTAGGGAGTGTTCTAATTTCATACTTTTACATGTACCTGTCCAGTTTTAGCAACTGCAATTTTGATTCTGGTGAACAGAAACATTTCTTTCCCTTGGTCTTGGATCTTTGTGTTATTGACTTGGGAAAAGGTTAATTGATGTGTTGCAATGCTGTGGCAATAGTTACATTTAGAAATAAAGAGCTTTCTTACACTTAGTAGTAAGAGAACAGTACAAGGGTGCAAGACTTTAATACACAGGTAGACTCTAAGCATTGGTGGAGCATTCAGTAGGTGGAAGGGCATATGCAGGATTTAATATGAACAGGAAAGGAGAAGAAAACCGTATGATGTCACTGTCTTGCAAAAGGAAGTTTCCCTTCTTCTGAATTACTGGAGAGAATTCAGCAACGTATGTGCCTTGGGTGGAGAACTGATGAATGAAAGATCTCATATGGTCTATGGCTTCCAAGAAGACAAGTAATAAAGACATCATAAAGAGAAGCCAGCAGGGAAGTGGAATTGGCTCTAGTGGATTAGAGAGATGAGGGCTTCACTGAAAAGGAGCTGAAGAGAATTCTCCTGGGTCATTTCATAGATTCACTGTGTGATATGGAGTCTTGGGAATCTGTGTGGTTAAACGCAGAATCAAATGCTTACCAAGGCCTTGAATGTCTTCTCTGAAGAAGGATTATGGTGTCAAGGTTTGTGAGGTAAATTTGGTTTGCCTAATTTGGTGATCTAGGAATACTTAGGGTCTCTATGCATTTTGCCCAAGTAATGTTTGACGTGAATATCATACAATATTTTTTGTTAATTACATTTCACAACATAACACTGTGGTAACAGTGCTTGTATTTTATGAAATCTCAGGAGTAATGAAGAGGGGGATGTGCTATCCAGCAATATTTCATGAAGCTAATTGCCTGAGGGAATTTAGGAATATTTGTGCAGATGAACGCACTATACAGGTAAAAAGCTCTTATAAAAGATGAAGTGTTCTAATTACAAAGCAATTATTATAATGCGCGACAATTTTAAATTGCTCTTCCTATTTTGTGTTGCATTTAGTTTTTATTGGAAAGCAAAACAAAACAGATAAAAAAACTGTCACCTATTTTTAGTTTCACTGTTTAATTATTCTTAACTCATTCAGGACAGGCAGCTTTTAATTTCAAATACTATTCAGAAATAAGTTTTATTTGTTTAAAAGTTAAACTATTGTGAATGTATATTCACCTTTGGTTTTTGAAGTTTCACTGATGGCATCTGAATGAGTTAACAGAAGCTACTTTAATTATGCACTATGTTTGTGTCTAACTTCTATTTTTGCTTAATTTTCTCTCAGTGCTTAGGGAAAAACAATGTTCATCATTTACTGTATGATTTCAAAAGTGTTTATGAAATGTTTCTTTCAAACTTTACAAAAAAAAGGTAAACGTTCACAGAAACCACATATTCTTGGCTTCTCGTTTTTTAAATTAATTAATTAATTTATTTATTTATTTATTTTTGGCTGTGTTGGGTCTTTGTTGCTGTGTGCAGGCTTTCTCTAGTTGCGGCGAGCTGGGGCTACTGTTCGTTGTGGTGTTTGGGTTTCTCACTGCAGTGACTTCTCTTTGTTGTGGAGCATGGCCTCTAGGCACGTGGGCTCAGTAGTTGTGGCTCGCGGGCTCTAGAGCGCAGGCTCAGTAGTTGTGGTGCATGGGCTTAGTTGCTCTGCGGCATGTGGGATCTTCCCAGACCAGGGCTCAAATCCGTGTCCCCTGCATTGGCAGGTGGATTCTTAACCACTGCACCACCAGGGAAGCCCTTCTGGGTTTTTGTTGTTGTTGTTGTTATCACAATTCCTTTAGTTACATGTGAAACCAAAAAGGAAAGTCCACAAAAATCCAAAAAACAAGAAATAAATACTATCTTTTGTAATTGTAAGATTATCCTGTTCTGCAATTTCAGCCAAGGAACAAATATTTTGGGAAGAGCAAAGAGAAAAAATAAAATCAGAGGCGAGTATTAGGAGTGCTTGCTCTGTGTGTGTATGTGGTGGGGGGAGCGTGGTATGAGGAGTCCAAGTACTTTTATCTTAAGCAATATCTGCTAAAGTAGCCCAATTGAATCATTTGGTGAAATAGCAAATTTTCTGTAGGAATAGAGAACTTGGGAGTAGATTAACAGAAGGAAGGTATTTTAATATATTTTAAAAATAGCAGTTGTAAAGCCTACTGTTGATTCTCTGCACAACAGCTAATTGCTACCCTGTTTTTTCCATGCAGGTAGAGACCACAGCCCACATTAGACACTGAAAATGTGGACTCTTGCTTTCCTACCTTCCTTGTTGGAGGTGGCCATTTTACCCAGTGGTGACCATTGAACATAAAGGGGAGTTTATTGGGGGAGCTTCTGTGAAATACCTCTCTCTCTGATAAAGAGAGAGAGACGTATGGGGAGAAATCCTTTTCCACTCTGGCTTTCCTTGCCCATCTCCACCACAACTCTTTCCTACTATCTAGAAGGTTGTATAGGGATATGATGCTTGGAATGGTTATAGCCATCTTGCAGCTATGCAGGGAGCCATGACGCACAGAGGATGGCAGAAAGAAACCTACTTGGAAGAGTCTGGATCCTTGATGCTATTGAGTCACTGAATCAACCTTGAGACCACCTTACCTCTGGAATTCTATTATTCAAGTCACTTTTAGTGACACATAGAGCCAAACACATTTTGATTAAGTAGGGTATCCAATTTTTCACATTAAACAACACTGACTTGGCGAAAAAGCTAACATGATTATAGCTGCATCACAGGTAATTTTGTTATGCAACAGAACTGTAGAGGCACAACTCTTTTTTTGCACCCAAGGCCTGTGAATTTCTCTACAATCATTATAATTACAGAATCCCATTCCCAATACCCCTCTCTACCGCATTTCTTTCATCCCTAGTGTAAAGCTTTTAATAATTTTTAATTTGCTTTTTAACCTTCCCCAGATTCTCTCCTCCTTTGCCATCTCTTCCCCCAACATGAAGTACTCCACTGGGACCAGAGTTCTCTGCCTAAAAACACACGGTGCTGCCTGTATTTAGTGTAACTTCCTCACTTACCACTTTCCAATGTGTTTGCTTTCTGCTTAGGCATCACATCGTTTGATTTTATTATTATTTTAATATACACACAGGACTTTTTTAGGCTCTAACTTCCCAGATAGGTGGGATTGCGTATGTTTTCCCTAATGTGATGTAGCCTTTGGTATATAGAGTAACCATATACACCAGAGCAAATCAAACACATGGAACGGAATATCCTCACTTAGAACTCTCCCATGAAACCTGGAGTGTATGTTTGCATGAGTTATGTCTAACAACCTGCAAAGGGCTGCTTAATAACTAGTCTACTGATGACTCTGTATTTGTTGATCATTCATTCTTTTCTTTCTAGCCAAAAATATTTAGTAAAATGTTTAAAAGTAATATGTGCTTATATAGAAAATATGGAAACTGCAGACAAAGAGAAACAAACAAAAATCATCCAAATCGTCCAAATGGAGTCCCTACACTCCAAAACAGTGTTAACCTTTTGGTGTTTTGCTTTCCAATAATTTTTTTCTTTGTGTAGATTTCAGTGGGATTTTGCTTGTTGTTTGCTTGCAGCCATTGACCAGGCAAAATAGAGAAGGTAGGAGAAACTGAAGGAATATATGTTATTAGGAAAGACTCCCTGGAAGCTCCTCCTAAGCCCCTATTCATCACGGAAGAATAATTACAATTTTGATTGCTTATTATATCCATGATGTCCTTTAGTTCTCAAAATAATGAAGCAGTGTTATAATTCATATTTTAAAGATACGGTGCCTAGATCAGGGAAATGAAGGCATTTGCCCGAGGTAAAACAGTTGCTAAGTTCTACAGCTGGAAATGAAGCCCACGTCTGACTTGACCTCCAAGCAGGTGTTCTTTTTTACCCCACTACCAAACATCAGAAATAGCAGGCAGTTAGTTGTTGGTCATTTGGTTCCAATTCTTTTATTTTATAAAGGAGGAGACTACTAAGCAGAATGCTTTGGAAACAAGTACCCTTGCTCGCTCTTTCTGGGTTCTTGTTAAGCTCTTTTGGCCAGTCCTAGTTCTCTTTGGGCCCCTTTCCTCCATATCCTCTGTGTGCGTACATTGAGCCCTCATTTTGAGCAGGGCCAAGTACCTGGCGCCATACCAATCACTCCAAATGGTGAACACCAACAATTGTTGAGATTCTAAATTCTAAGAGTTTTTGAGGCACTCCTTGGTGAAAGATAGTCTCTGATTTAAGTTTCCCTACCTCAGGTGCCATCTGGAAAAGCAAGGCCATGCTCTGTGTCCCATCCACCTTTTAAAGAGGGTGAACCTTTCAGGGCAGGGCAAAGAGGGGAGATTCTAGAGCCTAAAGCTGACAGAGGACAGCCAAGATCAGTTTCATTTGGTGTGTGTTTGTTTTCTTAAGCCTGAACCGTAGTCAAAACTGGACACAGCTGTCCTTTCTCAAGGAGATTTCACTCTCAGACTGTTTGGATTTCAGCACATTGTTTAATAGTTCTAGAATTCAAATGGTCACCTTGAAGCAGGGAGGTTAGCACTCCATTAAGATGGATGGGGAAAGTTCACACCTCTCACTTTTATTTTATTTCTTTGCTTTTCTTTCCATTTGCCTGCAAACTCAGCAAAGCTGAAGCCCATTCACTACACAGGCTGTTTTTATACCCACTGGGCTAAAAAACTGATTTACTGAAGAACTTGGATTTTCCAGGAAAAGGAAAAATCTACAGATAGTTTTAAAATCTGCAAAATACAACAGGATTATCAGAGGAATAAGAAATTTTATGCTAGATCCTTTGGTTCTTAAATCAATCCCACAGAGATTTTAAAGCCCCATACACTTTTTGGATGGTTCTTCTGGACCTCCGCATAAATGTTCTTCATATAATATCTGCTAAGAGGGAGAGCTAAAACCCGCAGCATTTATGTGAGACACTAGGCCAATGCATTTTTGTTCGGTTAGCTTTCACAAATGTTGATTGAAAGGCAAAGGAAGGGAGTTAACATTTGCTGAGTGCCTACTGTGTGAAAGCACCATGCAGGCCCCATGGCACATTGTGAAGGATGACACCTTCTCTCTGATGAAGGAAAAATATACAAGTCAGACTCTGAGAAGGGTGATAGCAGAGATTCATGCAACAGGACCCTAGGGAAAGGAACAAGTTCATTCTCATTGGGGCAATTTAGAAAAGCTACTTGGAGGTCAGATTCAAAACCAATCTGGAATCTGGCAGGAAAAGCTTGGCTGAATGGAGGAGTTCATTTAGTGAAGAGACAGAGGTAAACCAGAGTATGTAGTATCAAGAAGTGAGAGCAGACAGCTCCTCGCAGCTGCCTGTAGTGAATACAGCAGAGACAGCCTAGATGTTTCCCAACCCCATCCCCTCTTCCTGAACATACAGAAAGACTACATTCACAGACTCCCCTGTGGTTACACGGGGTTACATGACTGTCTTCTGACAAATGGAATGAAGGTAGAGTGACTGTGTGCCATTTCCTCCTAACTTTCTCTTTTTGCTTGTTCGGCCAGCTGAATGAAGAGGATCCAGCAAGAACCCCTGAGGAAGCCCTGGCGGATGGTGGTCCCATGAAATGGCAGAACCTGGATGCTGGCATTATCAGACAGAGGCTGCCCACCAAATACTTGATCAGACTGTAAAGTGAGCAAGAAATACTATGTTAAGCCACTGAGCTTTGTTGCTGTTACAGCAGCTAGCATTAGAATGGGGATGGTAAGGTTGAAAAGGGAGGTTTAAAAGGCATATGAAATCCTCCTGAATCAAGTCATTTCTAAGAATTAAGAAAATAAATTAATTTAAATAGTGATAAGTTTTGAATTAATATGCCAGCATCAGGAAGAAAGATCAGCATCATAGCTCTTTCTTTCCAATGTGGACCTCTACAAGTCATGACTTTTTTTGGCTGGTTTGATGCTGACAACTTAATTTGGGGTCCTAAGTGAAAATTTTAGGAAGGGGAGTTTCATCAATAAAGAGAGCTTATGGAAAGAGGGAAAGGACTTGGCGTGCTCTGAGAGGGAGCCTAAAGCTGGCTGGCTTGGGACTACTTTAAAAATACATTTTATTGCTTTTTTGATTATAAGAGTAATACACATTCCTTGTAGAAAAATTGGAAAATATAAAAATGTCAATGGAATAAAATAATAACCATTTGTAATCCTACCACGTTTTGGTGTTTTTCATGCCAGTCCTCTTTTTCACTTTCGGTTTCTTTCTCTCTCTACATATATCATATGTAATCTACATAGAAGCCACTGAATTATTCTAATTGTACCAAATATCTGTTTCTGTCACTAAAATTCTTTACAAACTAAATTTTAAATAGTTGTGTAATTTTTTAATTATATGAATATACCATAATTTTTGGCCTTTCCTGTAAAGTTGGGCATAATTATTCCCAAGGTTTTTGTTGCTGTTATTTTAACAAGAATGTTGTTATTATCATTATTTATAAATATTTGCCTGGATTCTTGATTATTTTTATAGGATAGAGTCCTAGTAGAATTCATAATCAAAAAGTTTGAAAAATTGTAAAAGATCTTGATATATAGGAAAACAGCTTTCTAGAAAGGTTCCAGGAGTTTATTTGCCTACCAGCAGAATATGAAATTACCTATCTTATAACACTTTCATCTGCACTGAGTAGTATCATTTAAAAATTATGTACTACTTTTTATGGTTTTCTCTACAGTCGAAAGAGCCAAGGATAATAAATTGATGATATATTTGAGTAACTGATTTTTCAGTTGGCAAAGTGACTGTCTCCTGCTGAAACGGGCTTAAATGTTTCATTTTAAGAAACCATAGGTGTCCTCTGATCGCACTATATAATAGCCTGATTGCATTTAGTACAGGCTGGGCTAAACTGTGATAACAAATCCCCTCAAAATCTCAGTGGCTTAATACAACAGAACTTTATTTCTTGTACGGAAGGTCAATAGTTGGTAATTTGCCCATTCGTACTTGCTCTAACCTTGAGAAGGGAATATGGTAAATCATGTATTTGCTCTTTCATTTTTCACCTGTGAGAGGCACATGTCACTTCCTCTCATATCTCCTTGGCTGGAGTAAGACGTGTGACCACACTGACTACAAGGGTGTGGGAAAGGACAATTGCTATCCTGTGCCCAGGTACAAACCAGGGAACAGTCAGTGGACAACACTAATGACTATCATACTTAGTTGACCTTAACCTTTGAGGAAGGGGTTGTATCCTGTAATGACTCCCGGAAGTGTCCTTTGGCACTCTCTTCCCTTCTGAGGTTCTCAGACAGGGGTCAGCAAACTTTGGCCCATGGGCCAAATGTGTCCTGCTGTCTGTTTTTGTATGGTCTGCTAGTTAAAAATGGTTGTTACATTTTTACATGGTTGGAAAAAATCCAAAGAAAAATAATACTGCATAACACATGAAAATTATATGAAATTCAAATGTATTTCTAAATAAAGTTTTACTGAAACACAGCCTTACTTGTTTATGTACTGTCTATGACTGCTTTTGTGTTACAGTGGCAAAATTGAGTTGCAACAGAAAATTTTACTATCTGGCCTTTTATAGAAAAAGTTTGCCAATCTCTGATCTTTGACATGGCACTAAGGAAAACCATGGTCATTTCAAGATGGCTGCCTGAAAAATCACCTCTTTGGAAGTGATTATTTGTTAAATGTTGCAAATTCAGCTCATTAGATTAAAAACAAACAAAAATATTAAATCTCCTCATGGTTGATGTGCATAGTTACTGTGGTTGTGGCTGAGCCATGAGTAGAAGCATGATGAAAACTGAGACCCAACAGCCAAGCTGGACTGGAGTTAGAGAGGAAAGCTATTGGAATTACCAGGAGGTCATCTGAATTAGATATTGTGGTTATAAGCTAGATCAGATGAGTTTCTCATCAGGACCTTTCACATCCTAGAGGCTTTGTTACATAAATCCACTCAATGTTTCAGAATCAACCTGGATACAAACATAAGCCCTCATTGCCTCCTATTAAAATAAATAAATAAAAAATAAAGGATGAGAAGATTGGCTCCTTCAGTGGAGGAAAAAACCCAAGTTTTGCCATTCACTTTCCCAGCTTGTTGCTGCTGGAAGACTGTATTTCACTTTCAACTGTGATTTTTAAAAAAATTTTTGGATTTTCCCTCAGAGGTTTCATAAGCATTTATATAGAATTGGCTTTCTGGGTGATTTACCAGCTGCTCTGCGTGAGGTTTGCAGAGAGTGCATGCTCCATCCACTGTCAACATATTCCTTGTGTTAAAACTGGGATTTCTAAAATAACATGTTGATCCAGTGACAGAATGCCATTTCTCTTCATTTCGTGTCCAAGTAATAATGCACCAGTTAGTGATGTTAGGAATGAGATGGGAGACACATCACATACATATTCCAACTGAGGTCAAGAGCTATTCTTTTAAAATGTCAAAAATGACACTCCTAATACCCATGTATATAGATTCCATTTATTTGTGCACTTAAATTAACTCCTTTCTAAATCCAGCTCCCACAGCTGCCAAAGACTTCCTCTGAAAGGCATTTTCTTCTCAACTAGTCATAATTCACATTTGGCTCTCATTGGAGAAATGTCTCTCATGGCTTTGTGCCATCGTCAAAGGTTCAGGCAGATAGTTTTCTCTAACTTCAAAGGGTAACTTGTACCTGATTTGGAAACAGTCACCTCTGATAGCTCTTTGTCCCTTTCCTCTCCTGAGATAGTTCTATATTGCCTTCTCTTTCTTTTTGCACTTGGCCAGTTTTCTTATAAAACCTTTCCAACTATTGAGCATTCTGTCTTTTAGAAAGAGATTATTATTAAAATATTGTTTGTGTGCAGACTTCTAATTATGTGGTGTATATTTACACATCTCATTAAAAATTAAGTGCCTGTGATTTCCAATCTAAGTAAGGACAATGATTTGAGGGGTATACTCATGAGGAAAGCAGGGTAGAAATGTTGAAATCTGGGTCATCCAGGAAGATGTAGGACATAACAATTATTCTGCCCATATAGTACTGTACAGTGACTATATATACTATATATATGTCTACATAGAACATAGGAGATGATCTGGGGCTGAAATAGAAAATAATATTGTGATCACAACAATAATGTATTGTAGTTGTAAAGCATTTTCACATATATTACCTCATTTAATCCTCTCAATCCTCCTTTGAGATAGGGAAGGCAAATGTTATTATCTACATTTTATAGTAAGAAAAATGAAACTCAAAAACACTAAGTGATGTGCCTAAGGAAGTCACCACTGGGTACAGATAAGATCTGGTTCTCTTCGTTCCTGGTTAACTTTGCTCTTTTGTGATGCTATCTGCTCAAGACTGGTAAAATAGGTACTGAACACAGGCTGTCCTATGAAACTGGTAGGTGGGTTTTTCTATAAGAAAGAAATCCTTAGCTCTGATTAAGGGCTTGAATCTTTGAGTTGGGTTCTCTTTGATCATTTACTGCATATCGATATTGGACACTTGCCAAACTCAGGACTAGCTCCTTTCTCTTGCTTTGGCCCAATTTTTATTTCTTCCAAAATAAGATATGAGGCAGAAATCTCTAGACATTGAGATGTAGAAGCCAGTCAAGTTGTTACTATGTTGCCCATTTATTTTTGTCTCAGAACTTTATTACACAAAATACCTTGTCACATAGTTTTCAATGCTCTGTGAAATTTTTACCTTTTTCTTATGTCTTGCAGATCTGCATATCCCAGTTTTGGAGGTGGGTGTTCTCAGAGAACTGGACATCTGATTCAAAGGAGAGAGGTGTCCTGGATCTTTTTATAACTTTCTTGGGGGCAGAACTGATTGGCAGCAAAGATATCCAAGCATAAGTCTGTACTTCATTTGAGATGGGTTCATGCTTGGGTCTCTCTCTGTTCTTTACAGCAAGGTAAACAGCAAGTCAGGGCAACTTTTAGACAAAGATTTATCCTTGGAACTTGGAAAGCATTACATGTTCCACATAATATAATAAAGTAAAATAAGAATCCTTCTGAGAAAGGTACTCAGGATCTTGAATTGCCTTATACTAGAAGAATATTTAACAACTTGTTAAAAACCTCTATGTTTTTCTCAAGGGAAAAAAAAGTTAAATTTATAATGAGTATTAACATGGAGAATTTGACCAGGTTTTTTTCTACAACAATTTCATAAATGATTGCTTGGTGGCCGTGTCAGTTAACCAAATTCAAAAAGAAAATAAATGTCATGTTGGTCGATTTTAGAAAGTTATTTTTCCTCCTCAATGAATAATTCACTTATTATTCAGTTCTAAGGGACAGTATCATGTTAATGCAACAAATGCAGATGTAAGTTTTGAGTTTCATAGCTCTTCTATCTTGGTCACAAGAAAAGTTGAGATAAAATGCCAATTTTATCTTTATAAAAAATAATATAGGTATACAACAATGGCTATTTATGAAAATATTTTTTAAAGACCTTACTTTTTTTTTTTTTTTTTGCGGTATGTGGAGCACGGGCTCCGGATGCGCAGGCTCAGCGGCCATGGCTCTCAGGCCCAGCCGCTCCGCGGCATGCGGGATCCTCCTGAACCGGGGCATGAACCCGCGTCCCCTGCATCGGCAGGCGGACTCCCAACCACTGCACCACCAGGGAAGCCCATAAAGACTTTATTCTTTTGAAAGACCTTAACCTTATGGTTAAGCACTATAGCTCAAAAGAAAAGCCAGGGACATGAGGGAGGGGAGATAGATCTCTGTGACTGGTTAGTCCCAAACTCTTCCCCATCCCTGCCCGAGTCTCCAGTCTTGTCAGCCTTTGCTTTACTACAGAACTTCCTGCCCTTCAGAGAGACATTTCTACCTTCTATCTTACAAATATATTTTATATTTCTCAAGGACAGGGGAATGAGAATAGAAGGGTCTTTCAAGTGGAGAGAATAATACAAGCAGAGACCTGGAAATGGGAATAAAAAGGTATAGTGAGAAATTGGACCACTAAGTTTATGATGGACTCAGACCTTAAATGCCAGCTTTTAGGGGATTATACTTTAGTTTATAAATAAGAGGATGCTATTTTAGCATGCTTTTGAGGAGAAAGAGACTGAAGACAGTGGAGTCAGCTGCAGGCAGTACTGTTGTCATGGATGAGATCCTGAACAAGGAGGGTCTCAATGTGGAGGATGTTGAGAAATTGACTTGGCAACCAATGCTCCCTCTGCCATTGTTCCCTAGCTATAGGGCTGACAAACTCAAACCAAGGTGTCTCTTGCCTTCTAGACGCTTGGCATCTATCCAAATATGTAATTGAAGATACATCATGGGGGCAAGTTGTTGCCATATTAATGACAGGCTGTCTTTCAAATGGCCCCACAGGATGGTAATTCTGTACATTCAAGAATCGTATGGGCATGCTGGGAGGATCCGTGTCTCCGGGGTGGATTTACCCAAACCCAAAACACAGGCTTGGCGGAGAGTTTATTATTTACCTTTTTTCTATACTCAACTTTCTCTCAGGTAGTATCTTTGGAGAAATCATATTGTATTCAGAATGTTGCTTAGTGAGCATAGAATCTGAATAAGTTATAGGAATAAGATGCTACTAAATTCATCTAATTATCACTAGAGTGAAAATTATCACCTAAGAGTACTAGAGGCACTACTCCCCTCAGAGAGATCCCTTCCCAATGAGACCAGATACCTGAAGTCAGAGACTCCTTTTCTCTCAATAGCATTTGGATGGGTCCTGCTAACATTTGTCTTCCAGACCCTCTGTGCTTCTGTTGCTGATGATCCCTCCCCCTCAATCTCAAATTCTTTCTGTTGAGACATGAATAACTAAAGGCAAGTCCCAGTTGTCAGCATCACTATTTCTAGGAATCTATCTTTCAGGAAAAAATAACTAAAATCAGTGAAAATATATATACAAGGATTTTTTTTTTATTGGACTACAATTGCTTTACAGTGTTGTGCTAGTTTCTGATGCACAGCGAAGTGAATCAGCCATATGCATACACACATCCCCTCCCTCTTGGGCCTCCCTCCCCCGCATCCCACCCAACTAGGCCATCACAGAGCACCCAGCTGAGCTCCCTATGCTATACAGCAGGTTCTCACTAGCTATCTATTTTACATATGGTAGTGTATTCACGTCAAACCTAATCTCCCAATTCATCCCGCCCCCAACTCCCTTTCCCCACTGTGTCCACACGTCTGTTCTCTAGGTCTGCGTCTCTATTCCTGCCCTGCAAATAGGTTCATCTGTACCATTTTTCTAGATTCCACATATATGCATTAATATACGATATTTGTTTTT
The DNA here is from genome assembly GCF_059928025.1 of Delphinapterus leucas. Taxonomy (NCBI): domain Eukaryota; kingdom Metazoa; phylum Chordata; class Mammalia; order Artiodactyla; family Monodontidae; genus Delphinapterus; species Delphinapterus leucas. The sequence goes on from NC_143134.1 coordinate 56,149,656, forward strand.
CTCTTTCTGACTTACTGCACTCTGTATGACAGACTCTAGGTCCATCCACATCTCTACAAATGACCCAATTTCGTTCCTTTTTATGCCTGAGTAATATGCCATTGAATATATGTGCCACATCTTCTTTATCCATTCATCTGTAAATGGACATTTAGGTTGTTTCCATGTCCTGGCTATTGTAAATAGAGCTGCAATGAACATTGGTGTACATGTGTCTTTTTGAATTATGGTTTTTTCAGGGTATATGCCCAGTAGTGAGATTGCTGGGTCATATGGAGCTTCTATTTTTAGTTTTTTAAGGACCTCCATACTGTTCTCCATAGTGCCTTTATCAATTTACATTCCCACCAACAGTGCAAGAGGGCTCCCTTTTCTCCATACCCTCTCCAGCATTTATTGTTTGTAGATTTTCTGATGATGGCCACTCTGACTGGTGTGAGGTGATACGTCACTGTAGTTTTGATTTACATTTCTCTAATAATTAGTGCTGTTGAGCATCTTTTCATGTGCTTCTTGGCCATCTGTATGTCTTCTTTACTGGAATGTTTTCTTAGGTCTTCTGCCCATTTTTTGATTGGGTTGTTTGTCTTTTGATATTGAGCTGCATGAGCTGTTTGTATATTTTGGAGATTAATCCTTTGTCTGTTGCTTCATTTGCAAATATATTCTCCCATTCTGTGGGTTGTCTTTTCATCTTGTTTATGGTTTCCTTTGCTGTGCAAAAGGTTTTAAGCTTAATTAGGTCCCATTTGTTTATTTTTGTTTTTATTTTCATTATGCCAGGAGGTATAAAAGATCTTGCTGTGATTTATGTCAAAGAGTATTTTTCCTATGTTTTCTTCTAAGAGTTTTATAGTGTCCGGTCTTACATTTAGGTCTTTAATCCATTTTGAGTTTATTTTTGTGTATGGTGTTAGGTAGTATTCTAAAATTTCATTCTTTTACATGTAGTTGTCCAGTTTTCCCAGCACCATTTATTGAAGAGACTGTCTTGTCTCCATTGTATATTCTTGCCTCCTTTGTCATAGGTTAGGTGACCTATGACACATGTAGGCATGGGTTTATCTCTGGGCTTTCTGTCCTGTACCATTGATCTATATTTCTGTTTTTGTGCCAGTACCATACTGTCTTGATTACTATAGCTTTGTAGTCTAGTCTGAAGCAGAAATAAATGAAATAGAAACGAAGAAAACAATAGCAAAGATCAATAAAACTAAAGGTTGGTTCTTTGAGAAGATAAACAAAATTAATAAACCTTTCGACAGACTCATGAAGAAAAAAAGGGAGAAGACTCAAATCAATAAAATTAGAAATGAAAAATGAGAGATTACAACTGACACCACAGAAATACAAAGGATCATAAGAGACTACTACAAGCAACTATATGCCAATAAAATGGAGAACCTGGAAGAAATGGACAAACTCTTGGAAAGGTACAACTTTCCAGGACTGAACAAGGAAGGATTAGAAAATATGAACAGACCAATCACACGTAATGAAATTGAAACTGTAATTAAAAATGTCCAACAAACAAAAGTCCAGGACCAGATGGCTTCACAGGTGAGTTCTATCAAACATTTAGAGAAGAGTTAACACCTATCCTCAAACTCTTCCGAAAAATTGCCAAGGGAGGAACACTCCCAAACTCGTTCTATGAGGCCACCAGAACCCTGATACCAAAGCCAGGCAAAGATATCACAAAAAAAGAAAATTACACACCAATATCACTGATTAACATAGACGCAAAAATCCTCAACAGAATACTAGCAAGCAGTATACAAGGATGTTAACTGCAGCCTTGTTTGTCATACCAAAAGTTGGCAATGAGCTTCATGTTCATCAATTGGGGGATTAGTTAAAGGTATACTATGCAATCATTAGAAAGAATGCATAGAACAATATGTACTGACTTTACCAGATATACATATAATAAACTGGTATTATAAAAACAAGTTGTATATCAATAGGTATAGTAGATTCCATCTTTGTGAAAAAAAGTATATATGTGGCTGTTTGTGTAATATATGTGTAAATGTCCACCTATAGATCAGATACAAGCACCAGAAAAAAATCTAGGAAAATAATGCCTTTAAATGCCAGTAGTGGTTAGTCCTGAGGGAGGGGTGGGATTGCTAGAGATGATCTGAGACTGTCGCCTCTTCCTTCATATGCACATACATGCAGGCGTGCACACATACATGTGCACACACACATATGCAATGGGATTATGGGTGCAACTTACTCTTTTTTTTTTTTAAGAACCTCTTTCTTTCCTTCTCTTGCCCCCCCAGCCCCTGACAACCTTACAATTTTAAAGAAGTCACTATGTTCTGGGATAAATTACTATTCACTGTAGAAACTGATAAACACTATAAAAGAAGTATAAATTGAGTCTTTGGGCTCCTAGAAAACTGAGAGATTGCTTCTAACTACACAAGGGTGGGAGCCAAGAGACAGTGCAGAGATGAAGAAATTTTATATTTCCCATAACTGCAGAGACCATAAGCCATGCTTTTGCAGAGCAAGCAGCCCGGTTTTAAATAGTCTTTAACCTTGCTCCCCGAAGTCATCAAATTGCCTGTAAATTCCAGTACCTGAGGCACCCACACTTCATCTCCCCAACTGCCTCTTGAGTTGGAACCTGTCACAATTATTTCGTGTGAGACTCTGAATTCCAAGTTTTGGTTCACAAAATATGTTCACTTTACCCATAGATCAAGTCCAGCACTTTTGAGGGTAACAGTTCCTTGCTAAATAGTGCTGCTTCATGGATTATCAGTCACATTGAAGAAAAATAACACTCCCTGATGGTGATCTTTGAATTCAAAAGTCTGTTATCTTTCCTCTTTAGAGGGACAAGATGATTGCTTGCAGCCTGCTGGAGCCCCCTAATCAAGAATAGGAAGTTACCAGAATAAAATGAATTGCCACTGAAGATTCTTTTTCTTACCCACATTACCAAAGAGCATGGACAGAATACTTCATGAGTGAATGCAGAATATAACGGAATGAAGCAAAACCCTTCCTGAGGATGGTCACAGAGTTAAGCCCAAGCATGCATGATGGAATGACCCCAGTTGGCAACCCCTGCACCCCGTTACAAACAAATGGGACCAGGAACGCAGTCCTCTCACACTTGCCAGGAGGTGCTTGCACCCACCATGTCCCACCATCCATCTCCTCCTTCCCTGATTTGTGTGTTTTTGTTAAACAGTGGATCTTGCTATGCTTTTCAGAAAACTGACAAGAAGCAAGCTGAAAATTAAAAATGGGTGCCGAGAGGCTTTACAGGAGTCTAAATAAACAGCCCGACAGGAAAGACGTGTGGCAGGCTAAGGTTTCAGGCTAGTGGTTGGAGTGAGTTAACAGACATTCGTATAACAGAAGGCTGTGTTTGTTTTCCCTGTCCCTGCTCTAGCAAATTTATTGGGTTATCTGTCTTATTTTGACACTTGGGTGTTTAAGGTTTCTGTTCTAGGTGTCTAAAGACATAAAAAAATTATTGTACAGTTTACATTCCTGGCAGAGGCTTTGACATGTGTTAGCTGAAAAGTTCCTATCTGCCAGTAATTTCGCAGAAAAAGCCTCGTAGAACTGGGTTTTCATAGAAGGTCCAAGAATCCTCTGTGAAAAGCACCAAGAACAAAAAGTTTCTTATTTTATTTCTGACCATGTCATTCTAACATCTAGTGAAATGCTGCCACCAAGCCACTATGTTTTCACTGTACAGTTCTGACTTACCAGGTCACATATAAGGAACATCAGTGTCCTGTAGGCAGACAGGTTTTTCCATCAGTAGGGCTTGCACTCAATGTAGACCCACAAGATAAAGTTTGATTTGTTTCTGAGATCAGGAATGCACGGAAGTGTTGAGTGAACACTAGGTGTTGTGATAATGCACCATAGAAATATTAGTCGTATGTGTAGAAATATTGACATGTTGATGACTGATGTGCTCAGCCACCCACAAGCAATGCGATATATTTCTTCTTTTCAGAATACAAATTTGGAAAGAACTGTACTTGTAAATGCCTTGTTCCTCATAGATATTGAGGCTGGTGTAACTAATTAAGGGGTTGGTAGGGAATTTAAGTAGTTCTCTTATATAAACCTATTTTCATTCATTCAAGTAGCATTCAATGAATACTCATGCATGTAATTGTTAGAAAGTGGGAAACACATGGTGGAAAAGAATAAAACACAGTCAATGGCTCTAATGGAATCTTATAGTTTCTTCTTTCACCATCTTCTGCAACAGACAACCTGTTTGCCATAGTTGAGTCAAATTTTCGTGATACCAGGTAATCAGCATGAAGTCAAGGACAGAAAAACAGTTTACAGTTTATTTTTTTCCCTAGAGCAAACAGCTTTGCAGGAGCTGAGGCAATTTGATCACGTTATTGATTTTTTTTTTTCTTTGTTCAGTCTTCCTTCACTCTGGTTCTTCATGGCTTAAGACTGGGACTTGGCAGCTGGTACCTACAGTTCCTGTTCCTCACATGACTCTTGGCAAATACGATCACCCAGGCCACTGGATGAATGGTGTTCTTTTCTTGGGTGACCTCCCTTTTCATCAAACAGCATTTGCGTGTTACTTCTGTGTGCCTCACTATTTGTAAAGGCTTCAGTTTTGTGCAAAGAGCAGAGATTTTTAGAATCAGCCTTCCTAAATTTGAATACAGACAATGTCACTTAATTGGCGGGTGACTCTGATCCTCAGTTTATCATCGGTAAATATGTGTATAAATCGTGTCTGTTCTATAGGTGATTTTAAAAGTCTGTTCTTCCTTCCTTCAAGTCATATAGGATATGGAGAAATGAGGCATTTGGGAGAGTCAAAGAAAATATTTGTGTCATAGAGACTTTATAGTTCATTGCCTTCCTATTTCAGACAAATGTGGTGTAAATTAAATTTTTTAAAGCAAGAAAAAGTCATGCTTATACTAGTGACAGAAAGCAACTTGGAAATCCAGTTGATATTGGTCACACACTATGTCTAAGTCCTAGAACAGGCTCGGGGAGGGATGCAAACAAATATAGAACACAAAACCTTTATTTTAGTAGCTTAAAAGCAACTTGAAACAAGATTTGTACAGTAAAAAAGTCATAGTCATAAAAATATGTTGTAGATATTACTGAGCGATAGGCAATTACTTATTAAGTTTTCTTTCCTGCAGAGCTCCTCATAGAGCCTTTAATATCACAATATATATTAAGAATCTCTAAGAAGGGAATAGTAAGCAAAGTTTTCTGTACTTTATTTGATCATGGAACTCTTTATTTTAATTTTGTCTTTATGGCAATATCAAGCGTAGAAAGATAAATTGGGGTCATGGAAAGCAAATGCTAAAGTGAAGACTCAGAATTTTACCCAAAAGCACTGACATTTCTAGTAAGGGAAGTGTCATGATTCAAGGATGTAAGTAATGTTTTTGGAAGGGTGGGTCACTGGGGATACATTGATACTAGGTCATTGATGAGAATCAAGAGAAAGGGCATTTTCAAGTAGAATGGTCAGGATATAACCTAGATTACAGTTAATTAAGGAGATTGTAGGCTGTGACATAAAGTCAGCAGGTAGCTGAACACTCTTAACCATCATTCTGGAAGTGAAAGTATGAGACCAAGCCAAGACAGCTGTAGCTTGAGAAGGTTTTGTTCAGGATAGGGAAGACAAGGGCAGGTTAGATGATTAAGGGGTAAACCACAACAAAGAGAGGACCATGAATGGTCCTGGAGGGCAGAAGGATAATTGTGGTGTCAAGTCCCTAGAAAGGGTGGAAGGGAATAAAGTAGAGAGCACAGGTATGGGAAGCAGCAAAGACATGTAGCAGATAGAGGAAAGGCAGGAGTATAACTCTGATTTCATAATGCGGTCTACTGGGTGTACCAAGCCAGATTCATCATGTGGTGTATTAATTCTTAATTATAACAATAATTAAGTGTCATAGAAATAATGATCCTCAATTTGTAGACATGGAAGCTTGCTCAAGGTCACATAGCTACTAGATAGCAGATCAGGCATTTGAAAAGCATAAAATCACTAATAATAATCTTGTTCAGACACTGACTTCCTGAATGTGGACAATCCAGGAGATAATAAAGGCTTTGACAGGGGCCAGAGATGGGGCAGAAGGCAGCCACCAGCTGACCATGCAGATAGGAAAACTAGGTCCAAAGATCATTCCCAGTGCAGCATAGGGAGGGCCACCATGGGTGATCACTTCAGCCTACAGCTTTATATTGTCATGCTAGAGCTTGCTGGGTCCCTCAAGTAGGATCGAGGAAATTGATTTATTTTTTTTCCCACAACTGTATATATACAGTTGACTCTTGAACAATATGGGTTTGAACTGCGTCAGTCCACTCATATTAGGATTTTCTTTTCAATAAATATGTACTATAGAACTACACCATCCACGGGGCTGATTGTGAAGTTATCAGTGGATTTTCACAGTCAAGTGTTGGCACCTCTAACCCACGTTGTTCAAGTGTCAACTGTATATACTAATGAATATACTCATTCAGGCTCACTCTCTACCGAATTTTCTGAGGCCACCACTTCTACACCACTACTAGGTGACTCTATGTTGGATTCATGTCTTCTTATGAAGACTGCAGTATCTGGCATAACCATAGTAAACTAGAATTTCTGCTCCTCTACCTTCCTCTCTAATTTATCCAAGGTTTCAAATTTTTCACTGAACCCCACCCAAACAAGTTGAATCCTGGGCGAGTCGGTATCTTCCCATTTCTGATCTCCTTCCTCTTCTTCTCTTTGAAGTCCCCTTTCCTTGCTCAAGGACTGCTATTCCTCTTTCTTGTTGGGTGGGGTTTTCCTCAATTTTAGCTTCTCTCTTACTTATTCAAGCTTCACGACTTAGCCATAATGGCAAAGAAATATGCAGAAATACTTGTTGCAAATATCATGTATAAAAAACCATGTATCATTGGTTTATGAATGTCTAATGCGTGGAGGCTGAAAATTACCAGTATTGTCAAGTGATAATTTGGTTGCTCAGCCCAAATTAATTAAATGAAACACATGTACAATGGCAAAAGCAAAAGAGTAGGCTTGAGATGAATAAAACATAATTCCTGCATTCAGAGAGTCATAATCTTGCAGGAAAGATAAGACTATTTAGACAATGGATACACTGAAAGGTGTAAGGATGTAAAAGGCTGACGAGAAAAGAGCTGTGGGAATTCACAGGTAGGAGAAGTCAAATCTGGCTGAGGCTATCAAGAAGGACATCTAGAAGGAAATGGCGTTGGAGGAGAGCCTGGAAGGATGACCTATATGGGCACGCTATAATTGCAATAGTTAATTCAAGACTTCTCTCCAAGTCCTGTGGAACAAACTCAGAAATGGAACATATTCTACAGATGGTTACAGTGGTGGGGCATGGGTGTTACCATTTGGGTATGAAAGCATTTGAAAGGGATGAATGAGTAAAGGTCACCTGAATGTGTCTGACCTCAGAGCCCAAGCTAGATCAGGAGGACAAGTGCAGCCAGAAGCAGGCTAATGGACAACTGAGGCAGGGAGTGAGTGAAGGAGCAGGAGAGGAATCACCTGAGCCAGACGGGGACATGGGAGAGAGGGAAGGTGTGGATGAAGAGGAGGAACACCACGCACTTGGAGATGGAGTATGATCATGGGACGGCTCAGACTAAGCCTGGTACAGTGAGCAGCTAATATGGATGCAGGAGGCACAGAGCAGGAAGGTGAGAAGTTCTGAGGTCAGGGTTTCAGGTGGCTAGTTAACTGAGGGCTGGAAATAAGGGGCTCATATTTTCTCTTGTTTTTCGCCTGCTGTTGGAAACGCATCCAGCAGCTATAAATACACTGGGCCGTATTTTTCACTGGGCCTTGGTCTTTATAAGGGCATAGAAAGGTCACCACTGGAAGAGGCCAAACCTAACCCACATCCAGCTGTGCCCAGCTGTGAATTCAGCAGTTGCTGCAGGCACCAAAATCTACCGTGTCACTTGACTGGCATGTTTCCCCCTTGACGTGAGTGCTTTTCAACACGGGCAGAAGCAAGGTTTGAAAGAAATGTATTCCACTCTCTTTGCCTACAAGTCTGGGGGATGGGGGTGAGGGGCAGGGGTGGGAGGAAGACAAAACCTCGGGAACACCTGAGTCAGCTTCAGTAGCTAGACATGCAGCAGTCCAACACCAAATAAAGGCCCGTCTAATGGCTGGTGATTCAAATTAAATTCTGAACAAACAACTCTCCAGCCACATCTCAGTCAGTTTTAGAATCAATGCAGGTGATTTATGGTTCCTTAGGGTTGTATTCTCTCCTCAATGTGCTGGGATTTCCACGCGTAGCTACCATTTACAGCTAATGAGTAGTGTGCATGGGTCCCTGGGCACCTGGGAGGGAACGCATCACTTAGTCCCATTCAGCGGTGTGGGCTCTTTCCATGCAAAAGGGGCTTCTTAGCTGGGTCAGGAGTCTGGGTCTACCAGGTGGACGCTGTTAATGCAAAGTGCTGATATGTTCCAGCCCTTTTCTCTCAGAAGCATCCATGCTTTTTCATTTAATGAGTCTCTGGTGTAGGAGAAGGCTTTGGGAGAAACTGGGTCCTCCCAGCCTCAGCACTCTGATTCAGACAGAAGCTGGGGAAGGACAGAGGAGAGCATTTGGTTTTCTTTGTTACCATTTGATGAAAGTGAGTCTTGAGTCTGTATTTTTAGGAACAAAATAATACATCAACACTTATCACAGAGTCTGCCACATACCTAGAGCTCCACAGATATTTGTGGAATAAATGGCAGGTAGAAGCACACATGGAGTGTATGTCTCTTGAAACAAATCTTTGAGAATTCTCTGAAGGGTATTGCTAGCTGAGGGGCAAGCTAGTCATAAGGGAGAGAGATCCTGGTAACGCTAGTGCTTTCTGAATGCCTGACTTTATGCCTGTTTAATTTCATTCTTTGCTCATAATAATCTTTTTGGGTCGGTACTGTATCCATCCCCATTTGACATATGAGGAAACCGAGGCACAGAGGGATTAAAGTGACCTGCTTGAGGTCTCACAACTAGTAAGTGATGGAGCTGGGATTTTAACACAGGCAGTCAGCCTCGGAAGCCCTACATTTAATCATGATGTGAGAGGGAATTCTCGCAGGCCTCTTCCATTTGGGTAGTAGAGTATTTTCCCCCCCAAGGCAGTTAAAAGACTAGCTCTACTTTAAAATGTCAAGAAAAACAAAGCCGCATTTGCAGCCTCTGAGTTCTCAGTTTCCACAGCAATTAGCAATATAGAAGTGAATTCATTTACACAGTTGGTTTCAGACCAAAGAAAGTGGAGGGTGACCGCGAGGCAGGGAGAAATGGGGGTGAGAACAGATTTCTGTGCTGTTCTTGAAACAGATTTTATCTTTTAGAAGATAAAAGTTGGAAAAAGAAGGAAATAAGGCAGAGCTTCTGAATTGGCATCGTGAAGGAGGCCTTCGCCTGGGAGCAAAACAACTTCTCTGAGGTTAGAACTTGAGCCACATCCATTGGGGGAGGATTATTCTTGCTGAAACAGACATGTCACTTCATGTCTGCATGATGTGAGTTAACCTTCCAGGGCAGTAGCATAATGAGAACCCTGAAAAAGTAATTTTCTAAATGAAACTTTAGTTCCCTGGGAAAATACAGCCTGCACATACAGAAGGAAATTTAGGATCTTTCCATTAGCTCCTGGGATTCTTGCTCCTAAAAAAAGTTATGAAATGAGACCTGACTAACATTGCTTGCATTCTTTAGTTGTCCTTCTTCCCCTAAAACAGATTTTAAGCTCCATACAAAGCTGAGATGACTTACCCACTAAAATGGGTCTCAGAACAAGTGGTCTACAAACAAAATAAAAGGCACAACATTTGGAATCACTTTTCAAACCCAACCTAAAATTTCAGGATCCAGATTTCATAAGAAAAAGAGAGCCTCCTGTTTTGAAATCTGATTTAAAAATAGTTTCTAGAAAAGTGTTAAGTAAGCCCCAGGATCTCCTGGGAAAACAAGTGGCTCAAAAAATCTTAAACTGCATTGTAGAGATTTTTATGAATGAGCAACATATGGATTAAGTTACCCATATTTGAAAAACAAAATCAAACGACAAAGCACACTTGGCAGTTTTCTTGAGCCTGAATTATTTGGAAAACAGTCCCAGGATATCTTAGAAATCCCAAATGGAACCCAGTTTACCAACCATCTTTGAAAAATGAAATATAGCCATTCATATAAAGAAAAAGACTGTCTCTGTTACAGTGTGTAGAGGTTAAGATTAAAGTTAGCTGGTTTTCCTAAGTTCTGAGGGATCCACGTATGAGTGGACCTGAGACAGTGATGATCATACACATAACTTCCTAGAACTCTCAGGGTGCAGCCAGTGGGGCAATGTTGATTCTCATTTCCTCCATCTGTCTCCATCTCCCTCTTTTTTTCCTCCCTCTTAGTACCAGTTTGGCAGATAGGCTAAAACTTGGTTGTTTGCTCTGTTCCCTAATTTTGGAACTCAGTCATTGTCAAAGCTGAATGAGACTAGCTTTCTGAAAAATAACTTGTGGTCAGCTTATCATATACGTTATGAGTCCTGTGGCTGTCTTTCATTCCATATATGAAGCTGTGGGGAAACCTCTTTAACTCTGTTTAAAAATTGCGTTATAGTTTAAAAATAGTCAGCTCTAAAAATAGTCTAAAAATTTATTGAGCAGTGATTAAGAGAATGAGTGAAGGTACCCAAGGGAATTTAAAAAATCCTTGATTAGTTTTTATTACTAAGCACAGAAAGGGATAGAAGTCATGGGTTCCTGGCTGAGCAGCCCAGGGCTTTTGTATACCCACGTCTGGTGCATGGTGTCAACACATCAAATGTCAAATAGAGACATGAACTTTTTCTTTCTTGAACAAACACTACAAAGGCTTTGACACCAAAGGATTTATAAACCCTTAGGCCCTTTTGGTCAATAACTGACTGAGGCAGGACTTGATCCCAGGTCTTCTGATTCCGAGTCCAGTGCTCTCTCTGCTGGAATAAATTCCTTAGGCCTGTAAAAATCCTAGGTTCCTGGATTGACATTAAGCATTGAATAGGGATTTACAAAGACCCATCATAAGTTTTTAAATTCAACTCTCCAAGTGCTCTTCTAATAATTTACATGAAAATGCCTTAAATTTTATTTTGCATATAGGTCATTTATTATAGACTTTTATTACTGTATGCATTATACATTTATACACACACGATACTGAAGAACAGTGTTGTCAACATGAAACATGCACGTTATTTTTTGTGGGTGGCTTACGAGATGTTCAAGAAAGGACTTCTGACCACACTCATTGTGTGTCTTATGTCTAAACGTTAAAACTAGTCCCTGTGTGAGATGTGACTCCATTCAGTATATTATCATAAAATATGCCCTTTTAGCCAGGCGTTCTCAATGTGCCCCTCCCCACTTCTCACCTTTATGCAATTGAAAAGTTCATAATTGGAGGTGAAAAGCACTAAATGAAAACTGTGCAGATGCGTTTTGGGTAAAGTTTCAGGGCTCTTGGTTCCTCCAGTGGAGTCCATCTTCTGCCAGACTAACATGGCCAAGAAAACCAAGGTACTAGTTGATGCTCTCCTCCCTGCTCTTCTGGGTCACTGTTATTGTTCTGTATTTCTTGGAGAGAGGCCACCATCAAGGAGCAAAGTGGTGAATATTTGGGGGTAATGTCAGAGTTAAATCTTCCTTTCTTCTCTGGTGAGAAGAATTGATAATTGAGAAAATTGGTTTAAATTCATCTGAAGAAAAATTCCAGAGAACATAATATAAATGTGAAGTGCAGAATGATTGTTTTTGGCTGTCCATGATCCTTCATGCTGTTTCTTTGCCTTTGCATATACTTTTCTTTCTTCTTGGCATGACTGCTCTGCTCTTCTATCTAGCTACTCCTCTTCATCCTTCAGAACTAGGTTTAAGCACAACCTCAGGAAGCCCTCTCTACCCAGCCAGTCTGGTTTAGGTGCCTCTCCTCCAGGATCCCATAGTAGACATAATTCTGTGGTAGGATTTTCTTGTTCTGTAATAATAGATTTATTTGTCTGTAAATACCAGAAATAGACCCCTCGAGGGCAAGAATCACATCATTTCATTCCGAATCTGCAGTCACTGGCCCAGTGTCTGGCCCATCATAGATCTTCAATAAATGTTTATTGAGTGGCTAATAACTGCATGGCTAATGTAGTGAGGCTGAACATCCAACCGCAAGGATGCACTGAAACAGAGGAGTGTTGCTCTTTCCTTATTATGTTTCAAAATGTGTCTTGCCTTTGGAAAAAGAAAAACAATCACACTCCCCAACACAATGAAACATATTAATATAATTCAGAATCTGGAGCTCAAAGTTTCATCTACAGAACAACAGTGTAGGAAATTAAAATTAAAAAAAAATCCAAAGGGCACATGTTTTTTCAGCCTCGTTCTCATGTTTATAAACTTCTATGTAGTTGTAACCCTTCTGTGGTTCAGGGGAGACCATCTTCATGATTGTTTATTAAGCATCTTCATGTTCCAGGCACAGTGATAAACTCTACATGTCTCAGTTAATTACAATGACTTACAATGACTTCATACGCTAGAATCCTTATTTTTATATTACTGATAGCACAACTCCAGGGAAGCTAAGTCATAGTCTACTAAGTGGCAGAAACAGGATTTGAAATGACATCTGGCTGACTAAAGCTATTAAACATTAAAATTTTCAATTAAATTGAAATTAATTAAAAATTAAATTTAAAAAAGATTTTTAATGATTTCATTCGGTCAAATTTCTGAGAATGGATTTATTGGGTTGGGAGAAATTTGTATGCTTTTTAATAGTTGTTGCTAAATTAATTTCCAAAAAGACTGGAAGAATCAGATCACAGTCTTGCCCACCAGGCTGCAAATTTCTCAAAGAAAGCGTCTGTGTCTTATCTCCCTAATCTCAGAACCTAGCACAGTGCTGAGCACATGATAGCTTCTTCACAGATGTCTGCTGAATGAATTATTAAATAAATGGACACTACCACCAGTATTATAAATTTTCTTTGAAACCTACATAATGCGGTGCCTGAGAAGTATATCTACAAAAGGCAGATAGGTTTCTTGTCCCCGAATAAAAGGAAAGAGATGACCCCTTGTAAAGCAGATTGGCTTTGTTGGAAAAGCAACTGATAAATCTGTACTTTTTTCAAGCAACAGAAAGTATTCTTCTCCATTTCTGCATCTAAGAATTTAGTGAATCACTTTCCAAAATATGTGATCTGAATAAATACCAGGCTGCCTAGTGGCCCAGACTCAGACTGTTGGTGTAGTTACATGCAGAGTCCAGCCACCGCAAGTTTCTAAAATGCAGTTCCGGGCTTTATTTGAATTTTCAAAGGAAATTAAAGGGAATCTAATAACACTTTGGAAAATTCTTTTTTCTCTTCTCCAATGTTCTTACATCTTCGGCTACTCTCATCCCTACCAGTCTCTAAATCCACATTTTCAAAACTTTACGCAAAATTCAGTTTAGATTCTTTAACCCAAGGCTTTTTTTTGTTTCCTTTCTTGTGGTCCCAGGGGCCTCCCCTCCCCTGGAAGTTCTCCTGGCCTCTGAGACCCCAGACTCCTCTTCCTCAGCCTTGGAAGTTTTTTTCTTCTTCTGGTGGTTTTTCCTTTCATTTCTTCCCTCCTTCCCTTCCTCCCCTCCCTTCCCTTCTCCCTTGTTAATTTTTTCTGGAGACATTTTGCTTAAAAAACAAACAAAACAAAACTTTAACTATATCCTACACAGTTTTCGTAAAGTTGAGATATAGGTAGTATTTACAATCAGTTCATTGACCTGAAGCATTGCTTCTCAAATTATACCAGAATTTTCCTGTGTCCTCACCAAGCTTTGCCAGTTTTTCTACAGGAAGCTTTCTTAAATGTCCCCCTTGCCCTCCATTTGCACAGCATCAGCTCTCTCTATGTCGTAGTTTTCATGAAGGTTATGACAAATATTTGTCCTTCTTTGGTTCAGTTCCCTAAACTCTGGCCTCTCTTTTCTGTCCGTTTCCTTTCATTGACATCCTCTTCTCTCCACTTCAGACACCTCTAGCTTTTTGGCAGTTTTTCCTCTGACAAAACAGGGAAGATTCAAATAGAATTTACCTTATTAGGTCAAACTGAAATTCATGTTCAGATACTTCTCATAAGTATTTGTCTTTAAAACTCTCTGACACATCTGTGAAATGAGATCTCTTGAACGTATTTTAGGCTGGCTGAGGTTACTGTTCAGTTGTTTGTACCATTTGCCTGAGTTATAAATTCTCTTACCCTGATTCAAATTCAAATTTACTTTTATGACCTTTAAAAAGTTGGGTAAGTGATGTTATAACTTTGGCAACTTATACAAATAAATACAGATATAATGAAGTAAATTAAACCTATAGTTATTATATTTTGGGTTTTTAGGAAAAAATTTTAAATTATCATAATCTATTTTTTTAACTTTTCATTTTATTTTGGAGTATAGTTGATTAACAATGTTGTGAAAGCTTCATAATCTATTGTATCAGTTATTTTAGGCATTTGAAATATTAAGAAAATTCAACACTTAGAGAAACTGGCATCTTTTCTTTGTGATTTTAATTTGCAATGCTCAATTATTAGATTTGTGATTTTTTTTAATTTGAAAAAAGAAGATGATTAGTTTTGTAAACAGTTTTTCAAGCTTAAGAAAACCTGTTTGTTTGTTTTTTTTTTAAATTTCTTCTATTAGATTAATAGAAGTTTTGCTTACAGGGATTGTAAGTCTGCCCTGTCAGGTATTTGAAGTTTTTGAGAGAATCGGCTTTACAAATTTGAAATGTGTTATCAGTCTCTGAGAAGCAGATCCAGGAGGAGGTATGATGTGTGTGTGTGGTTTATCACAGAGAAATTGGCCTGTGTGATTGTGGATGATGGCTAAGCAAGTCTGGGGTCTGTAAGGAAGGTCATTAGGGGAGAAGATCATGTGTAGGCTGGAACTCCATAAACATGGGCCAAAGCTTTGTCCATAGGAGGAGTTCCTTTTTTTGTTTTCCTCCTGTGAAAGCCTCAGCCCTGCCTTTAAACTAAGTCAGGTTCACCCAGAATAATCTCCCTTGCTTAAAGTGAACTGAATAAGCGTGCTAATTACATCTGCAAAATCCCTTCACAGCAGCACCTAGATTAATGTTTGGTTAATTAACTGGAAGACTGTAGCCTAGCCAAGCTGACAGATCAAAGCTCCATCATAAAATGTTTAAGATGTTTTAATTAATTCATAAATGGGTTGGACCATTTAGTGACATCTAATCTGTTAAATTTATAATTAAACATAATACAAGGTAAAGAGACAAGTTATATTTTTCTTTTGAGATAGAATTGCTAGTTTTCTAAATAAAATTACACCATTTATAAATTGAACCTAAAGAAATGAGAAAACCTAGATTTTAGGATTTATGATTTTAGCAGT
Organism: Delphinapterus leucas; assembly: GCF_059928025.1. Classification (NCBI taxonomy): domain Eukaryota; kingdom Metazoa; phylum Chordata; class Mammalia; order Artiodactyla; family Monodontidae; genus Delphinapterus; species Delphinapterus leucas. The sequence goes on from NC_143134.1 coordinate 56,165,147, forward strand.
TATAATCGACCAAATAGCTGTAAATAGTCTTTTCTGTGCACAAAGCTTTCCACATACAGAAAAGAAAATCCTCATTTGAGAGAGACTGGCAGAGTAGAACTGGATAGAGGACAATGGTCCACAGCCCTGGCATATAGTATGGGAATGACAGAAAATGGAATTCAAATGATTATGGAGTAAGATCTGAGACCTTTAACAGAGATATATATATATATATATATATATATATATATATATATATATCAGTATAATGTCGTGATCCATGTGGTCCAGTTTCAAAGCTGTATCACGGTAAAAAAAAAAAATATCCAGCAGTCAAAAGAAATTTCAAAATAACTTGAAGATTTTACTTGTGTTTCTTGATGCAATAGTGGATCACTGAAAGAATCGCTCTTTTGTCTATCACCCAACTCCCTTAAATAGCACTTCTGCAATTTCCTCTGCAAACTTTTCACTAATTTTTCAGTATTGGTTTTTCTTTTCCTCTTTCTCCTTCTGCACAGAAAGCCCCAATAACTGTTCCAACCAAAAAGGAACTCTTTGGGTGACAAGGGATATCTAAAGTCTTAGGAGTAGGCAGAAGAGAGAGACTGAACATTCATACATTAATTGGTTTGAGTCTTCCTTAGGATGGTGATAATTGTGTTAATATCAGCCATACTAATAGCAGTATGGATGCTGGAAAACCTAAAGTGAGAAAAGAAAAGCTAAAATGTGTTCAATTATGTGAAAGTAAAACCAATTACACTTAATTATGTAAACAGTTTACCATTTATGCCTAATTACCCCAAAGTGCAGTCATGATTATGCACTCCATTAGCTATGTATGTCAGATGAAACTCCGGTAAATTCTATTCTATTACAATACTAAACTTGCATGTTCAATCCACTTAGATTACTGCTTCTTTTACTCAATAGCCTGCACATGCTCTCTGGTTATCTGCTTATAAATTTAAAAAATTTAGGGTGACCTTTGTTCAGGCTCTCACTGCCATATCTTCAAACTTCTGCAAGAGACCACGGGAGCTTTCAGCCTCTCTTCCTTTCCAATTTCTTATACCCACTGAAATAAGAATAATTGGAAGCCTCCTGTAGCTCTCAGCTCTCTCTCATCACACAAAAGCTCCTGAATCTTACTTTCTAGGCCTTTGACTTCTTGTTACACCAAAGTAATATTTTTCTTTAAACATGGAATCCATGTGAGGCATCTTCCTTTAAGACCTCGGCCTTCCCTAATGAAGTTGAAGTGTGAAGGGGTTTTGTTTTCCAAGGCATATCTTGATGGGTGTCATTTTCCCTCCATTCAAATCCTTTGTCTAATTTGGGTTACTTGTCCACTTTATCTGCCTCTGGTTCGATTTGAGAATGAGCAGTTCGAAAGGAAAAACAGAGGGGACCCAGAAGCTGGGCACCCAGTCTGGGGCTCACCATTGATAATGGGGTAAATAAACTGCTTTCCAAGTTAGGATGAAGTTGTGGCCTGTGGGGATCGCCTGCATGGAATCACAACAGAACCCAAGCCTCCTTTGAAAGCAAGCCCTGCTCTGAACTGCAGGACCTCCTTTCATAAACAGGAAGTGTCTGGACCACTGTATTTGTAACAGAGCCCACATTCTGGAAAATAGAAGAAGTCTTGGCTACTGTCCTTTCTTGTATTTCTTGTTTTTGTTGCTGTTATGGATGTGCTCAGACCTCTGCCTCTCTGCGCTCACAAGCAGACCAGGACAGGGTAGTTCCTGCTAAAGTACTGGCAGGAAAATCAGGATGGGACAGGGTCCTGAGGCTGGGTTTGGAGAACAGGATATCATACATTATGTCCAAAAGGCAGGAGTGGCCAAAAAATGGGAAGCAAGGGACAGGGCAAGGAGTCTTGGGTGATTTTTCCACCTCTAAAACTCCCACACAGCTCTGGCCACCACTGTCTCTCATGTGGAATCTAACACAACTCTTTCTCCTACCTGGTCTCCCCACTTCCACTCTGAATCCTACAAAACCTCCACACAGCAGCAACTGGTGCTTTTTAAAGCACCAATCAGATCATGGTTTCTCTTGCCTAAAACCCTCCAACAGCTTCCCAATAAACTTATAGCCCTTACAGGATCTGATTCCTACATTTCCCACCTACTATGCTTCAGGCACTCTAGCCTTTTCTGAACAAGCCAAAGCCTTTCCTGCCTTGGACTCTTGCACATGAGTTCCCTTTGCTTGGAAGGCTCTTCTCCTAACCAGCTCCTTCCTGAATTTAGAATCTCAGCTCAACTAGATTCCCCCTCTCCCTATCATTCTCCATCACGTCACTGTTTTATTATCCTCATAACACTGGGCACTTGTGAAATTATCTATTTCATTTATCTATTTCCTGTCTGCCTCTTTCCTATGATTTAAATTCTCTGAGAGATTTCTCATTTGTCTTGTTCACTGTGCTATCTCAATGTCTTATGTAGAGGGTATCACATAGCAGGAGTTTTGTAAGTAATTAAGAAATAAGTAAAATATTCCTGGCACACAATTATTAGCTATTTTTAGAATAATTCATGGGAGGATTGGGTTAAGGTAACAAAGGTGTGTGGCTGAGGACTGTTTTAGAGTCAAAGAGAATCTCCTCACAGCTGCTTCAGGTTGAAGAGACTGGGAGTGGCAGGCCAGAAAAAACATTTTTAGGAAATCTTAACTTTTTGTATTGTGGTAAAATACACATAACATAAAATTTGCCATTAGTAATGTTTGGTACATTCACAATGCTGTGCAATCATCGCCTCTATCCAGAACACTTTCAGCACCGCCAAGGAAACCCCGTACCCATGAAGAAGTCACTCCATTCCCCTCTCTACCTCAAAACCCTAGGAATCACTAATCTACTTTCTGTCTCTGCCTATTCCGAATATTTCATGTAAATTGAATCATACAACATGTGGTATTTTGTGCCTGACTTCTTTCACTTAGCATGATGCTTTCAAAGTTCATTCATGTTGTAGTATGTGTCAATACTCCATTCATTTTTATGACTGAATAATATACAATTGTATGGATATACCACATTTTGTTTATCCACTTATCAGCTGGTCGACATTTGAATTGTTTCTACCTTTCGGCTCTGTGAATAGCGCTGTATGAATATTCTTGTACAAGTTTTTGTTTGAGCACCTGTTTTCAATTCTTCAGGATAAATACCAGGAGTGGAATTGTTGAGTCATATGGTAATTCTATGTTTAACTTATTGTGATGGTTAACTTTATGTGTCAACTTGACCGGATCATGGAGTAACCAGATATTTGTCTAAATATTATTTCTGAGTGCATCTGGGAGGGTATTTCTGGATTAAATTAGCATTCGAATCAGTGGACTCAGTAAAGTGGTTGCACTCCCCAATGTAGGTGGTCATCATCCAATCTGTTGAGGACCTGAAAAGAACAAAAAGGCGGAGGGAGGAAGAATTTTGCTCTTCCTGCCTAAATGCTGAGCTGGCACATTGATCTGCTCTTGCTTTCTGTGCTCCATGTTCTCAGGCCTTCAGACCTTGACTGGAATCTACATCATCACCTCTCTTGGTTCTCAGGCCTTTGGATTCAGACTAAATTACACCAATTAAAAGTCCTTTTCCCATTTTAAAATTGATTTTTTTGCCTTTTTTATTGTTGAATTGTAAGAGTTCTTTATATTCTAGATATTAGATCCTTATCAGATCAATGATTTGCAAGTATTTTCTTCATTTTGTGGAATGTCTTCACTTTCTTAATAGTATCCTTTTATGCACAAAAAGTTTTAATTTTGATGAAATCCATTTTATCTATTTTTAATTTTGTTGTTCATGCTCTTGATATCATAAGAATCTTTGCAAATCCAAGGTCATATAGATTTATCCCTATGTTTTTTTCAGAGTTTTATGTCTTTGATACATCATAATTTCTGTATATGGTGTGAGGTAAGGGTAAGGCTTCATTTTTTTGCGTGCGGATATCCAGTTGTGTCAATATGATTTGTTGAAGAGGTTATTCTTTTCCCATTGAGGAGTCTTAGCACCCTTGTTGAAAATCAATTGACTATAAATGTATATATTTATTTCTGGACTCTCAATTCTATAGGAATCTTACTTTTTAAAAATGGAGACACTACTAATACATTCTGAGATCCTGGAGAAAGGAGCCTTTGAAAATTCCAGGCTCTCTTTTGAATGTTGTTCTGATTAACCTGCTTTTAATGCATTATAGGAATGTAGCTTAATAGTCCAGTAAATTATAATTACTTTAGTTTGGGATTATTATCCTCTTGCTGAGATGATACTAACACTATTAGTAGTAGTAGCAGTAATAGGAATTTTAGACAGTCCCTATTTACATGAATCTGAGCAGACTTTTTTTTTTTGCAGTACGCAGGCCTCTCACTGTTGTGGCCTCTCCCGTTGCAGAGCACAGGCTCCGGACGCGCAGGCCCAGCGGCCATGGCTCATGGGCCCAGCCGCTCCGCAGCATGTGGGATCCTCCCGGACCAGGGCACGAACCCGTGTCCCCTGCATCGGCAGGCGAACTCTCAACCACTGCGCCACCAGGGAAGCCCTGAGCAGTCTTTTAAGACATATGATCCAATAATAAATATTAGGTTAATGTTACTCTCAGAGCCTGAGTCTCTTATCTGGCCATATTTGAAGATGGCATTTTTCCCCCCACCAGTCCCTCCACAATTCTAAGAACTGAAAAATGGATAGAGGGGAGAAGAAAAATTGTGTGGAATATAATATGTACTCATTTCTAAGTCACGTGAATCACCTGCCTTTCCTACTCTTTCTTTCACCATGAAGACTTAAACGGCTGACCTGGACCTGATAATATGGGTCCTGCTGAAATCAATCTGTGATCACACTGTTCCATTTTACATGGTTTATACTCTCGTTCCTAGAGCAGACATTATTTATGGGTTTTCAGGCCCTGGGGTGGATTGTGGGATTGCAAGAATCTGAGAGATATTTACGTTTTTGAGGCATTTACTATTTGATGAGAGACACAGATACATAAGCATAGAGCTATGATATAATGGGATAAAGGCCTCAATAAAAGTTAGGTACAAAGTATTTGGATAGCATGGAGAAGACAATGACTAATCCTGCCCAGGGCTTCACAGCTTCTCCATTAGACAAAGCTCCTTGAGGGTAAGAACTCTCTCTCTTCATCTTTGTACCCTATTGCTGAGAAAAATTTTTGAGCATTTATGTGCTCTACAAATGTTTGTTGAATAAACGGACAAGCTAAGACCTGAATGATGAATAGGAATTTTCCATACGGAAAAGGAGAATTCTAGGCTGAGGGAACAGCACATTAGCAATACAAGGGCAGAATAATGAGTATGATTCTTTCATTGAATGACAATTGGTGGGAAGAGTCTGAGGGTGGGGTAAGCAGGAGGTGAGAATGAAAGCAGCCAAAGGTTAATCTGTAGCGAGCCTCAAATGTAACACTTACAAATTTGGAGATTATCCTGCAGGTTTTGGGGAACCATGGATCATATATAAGTCCAGGTTGGTGGCAGAAGTGGGAGACACAAATGGTTACATGAAAATTGATCTGTGTTTTAGAAAGAATACTCAGGGAGCACTGTAGAAAGTGGATTTGGGGACGGGGAGATAGGCAGGAAGACCATTTAAAAGACTATTACAGTCCAAGGGAAATTTGAGGAAAGTCTGAATTAGGGCAATGTCTGTGTGAATACAGAGAAAATGAGGCGTCCCCAAAATATTTTGAAGGTAGAATTGGCTGTTAGAGATGGAGGCTGCTGTTGTTGAGGAGTAAGGCCAAGTTTCTAGTTTGAGCAACCATGTGGATTATGATACCAACAGTGGAAATAGAGAATAAGAAGCGAAACAGGACGGGGCCATATGCATGGGGAGAATGGGAAGGAAGATGATTGATCCATGAAGACATCTATAACCTAATGGAAAAATCCAATCCCCAGGTCACTTTTCATCCTTTTTAATAGCGGAATCAAGAAAGGGAACCATTCAGATAATCTGGCAAAAAGAAGGCTTTGTGTAATCTATAGATGTGATTTCCTCGTCCCAGGTTTTCCAATAGTAGTGAAGTCACCTGAGGCTTGAAAAAGATCATGTCCATTAGACAAATGATGTAAAATTACTGTATTTGAGTTTACATTTTTCTTCCCATTTCACAGTATTCTAATCTTTGATTCCAGTTCTGTTAGTTATTAAGTTTTAATATTAATAATAGCTAGCATTACTATGTTCCCGGCACTATGTTATATACTTTTTGTGTATCACTTCACAGTCACTTTAAGTAGAAGAAAGCGTTTGTTATGATTCCTATTTGACACAATCTGAGTTTCAGAGAGGTAAAGTGACTTGTTTAAGCCCACACATCTGAGTGACAGAGTCAGGTCTTGAATCTGGTTCCTCCAAGTCCATAGTCCACATTCCACTAATAGGCTGATGTTTTTCAAACTGTTTTGTGAAACTCATCAGTGGATTGTGAAATCATTTTAGTATCAATCAGCACTAAAAAAATAGAATAGAACTTTACAATATCAATATGCATCACACATATTAAGGCTAAGTATTGTTATGTAAGGTTTTTGTTTCACACACACACACACACACACGCACACAAGCAAATAGCTAGGATGGCAACGTGTGTGTTCAGTATTGGTGTGAGTGTGGGCTGGAGGTGCTCTGAGAGAGGAAAGCCCTTCAGTTTGGGATGGTAGAGGCAAGTTTCATGGAGGAGGTGATTTTTTTACTGAACCTTAAAGTGTGTTAAGATTTGAGCGGACAGAAGACCTGGGTCATTATGGGTGGCTGACTGTGTTGTATTTCACACGAAGTAGGTATGTCTCTTGAATCTCTTCCTAGGAATTGTATTGATATTTTGGGGAATTTAAGTATAAAGTCAAGATTCAGGGAATGAAATTAGCTCTAAGAACGTATGTAGTTGGCACTGGTTGATTTTTGGCCATCAAGCATCCTCATCCCCTTCCAAAAAGAGTCCCCATTTTCTTTGGGAAATTAGCTACACGGTTGGGGAAAAGATGTGGGTGTTGATAGGGGAACCATTTCTCCTTCAGTTAAGGAACTGCCATGGGACTCTAATGGTTTTAGTTGATTCATTCACATGCCTGCTGCCTGGGGTTCCTGTAGTTGCTGCTGCTTCATCCTCCAGAGCAGCCTGGTTAGTGCTCCTGGTGATGCATATTTCCTAATCTTCCATCCACCTCTTAGCCCCCATCATCCTTCTAATTTCCTTCACTTTAAGTTACAACTCTAACTAGAACAATGAGAAAACATTTTTTAAAAATTTATCTTACTGAAAATCTCCACAACATAGCTATGCATTAAATATTTTATACAGAAGGAAACTGAGGCTCAGAGGGAGGCCCTGCCCCTGGGAAGAGAGCAAACTGGGTTTTGAACCCAGGTGTTAATAAGGATAATGTTCTTTATTTTTTCCATCATTGTAGGCTGTCTCCCCAGAGCTGGATAAGCTTTTGTGCTTAGAAGTTTTTATGATTTTAAGGAGCTCTCAGTTGTTGTTAAAACGACCCCAAAATGTAAATGATTGCCTTAATATAAAAAGGATGTTTTCTTAAAAGAAGATGTTAGACTTAAACTGAAGTTTCCTGGTCTCAAAAAAAAAAAAAAAATCAAAATCAACAAGCCTGAGCCCTCTCCCTCTTTCCAAACGTTTATTAGAGATTCTAGGCAGAGGCTCTTAGATAATTGAGAGGATTACAATGAAGGAATGAAGGAGAGAAGAAAATCTTCCCTTAGGCAGAATGGAAACCAGAGCAATTGGAAAATGTTTTCTTGACAAAGCAGAAAACGTATGCAAAGCAATATTATTTTTAAAGACATTACGAGGAGAAGGGTCTGGGGTGGGGTAGAGAGAATGGGGAGAAGGCAAGGAAAATCAATGGAAGAAAAGAAAAACAAGATTTGGAATGAAGTTTGGTCTGGTTTTAATTTATGTCAGTTGGCAAATAAATCCATGAAAGCTGTTCTAGGCATGGATATCCCCTCTGTAACGTAAGTAACTGAAACCAGTTCAGAATGCATTTCTTTCCTCCTTTTCCTAAAAATATGATACACCCTATAGACAGAGGCAACATCAGTAAAGTTCCCTGCCCCTGGCTCCACATTCTCCCTGCCTTTCCCCGACACCTTCTGTTTCTGCTACAATTCAGAGCTGGTATAAATAGGGGAATTAAGGATACTCATGGACATAAAATATATGTATGTTTAATTGTGCTCTCAAACCAAAAAGATAAAGATGAGCAGTGAATGACCAAAATTCCTCAACTAAGATTCTCTTGAAAACTTTTGACCCTTTAAAGGCTCACCCATTTCCGGCACTTTCCCTAACTTTGGGAGTAGGGTGAAAGAAAAAGAATATTCAGTTGTATCAATTGTGTTCAAGTGTACTTTTAAAATTTTACTTGCTGAATTCTGAAAAGAATTCTGAGACAATTAGGTAGACATGTATCATGAAAGTTTCTATAGAAAGTTACCCTTGTTAATTGGCTGCCAGGGATAAATTGGTGGAAGTGGGGAGATTAAAGGCAATTAACTGACAGAATTTCATATCTAGACAAGAACTTTTACAAGTTTATAAGATGAACAACCTAATTTTAAAAAGGTTAAAGTTATGACGAGGCTTCACAGAAGCAGAAATACACGTTTTCATAAGAGATGCTAAACCTAATCAACATATTGTAATTTGAAACCACAGAAAGATATGTTTTCATAACTACAAGCCTGTCAAAATTAAAAACTCGGGTAATGCTAAGAGTTGGTAAGAATGTAGAACAACAGGAGCCTCATACAGTATCCAGAGAAGTATAAGAAGGTTGAATCACTTTAGGGAGGAGTCTGGTATCTGCCTTCCTAGTAGTGCTGTCTACCTTATCCATTAGAGCCCTTAACATAGTAATCATCATCGTTTCAAATTCCTGGTCTGATAATCCCAATATCCCTGCCATATCTGAGTCTAGTTCTGATGCTTGCTCTATCTTTTCAAATTTTGTTTTCTCCCTTTTAGTATGCCTTGTAATGTTTTCTTCATAGCTGGGCATGATGTACTGGGTAAAAGGAACTGCTATAAATAGGCCCTTAGTAATGTGGTGATGAGGTGTGTGGGGAGGGCCAGCTTTCTATAGTTCTATGATTAGGTCTTAGTCTTTTAGTGAGTCTGTGCCTCTGGACTGTGAAATTCACAAGTGCTTCTCAGTCCTCTCTAAGGTGGGACAGGATGGCTAGAATGGGCTAGAGTTGGATATTCCCCTTCCTCCATATGAAGAGTGGCATGGACATATATACACTACCAAACGTAAAATAGATAGCTAGTGGGAAGCAGCTGCATAGCACAGGGAGATCAGCTTGGTGCTCTGTGACCACCTAGAGGGGTGGGATAGGGAGGGTGGGAGGGAGGGAGATGCAAGAGGGAGGAGATATGGGGACATATGTATATGTATAACTGATTCACTTTGTTATAAAGCAGAAACTAACACACCATTGTAAAGCAATTATACTCCAATAAAGGTGTTTTTAAAAAAAAAAGAATACATAAGAATGTGGATAAAAAAAAAAAAAGTCTAGAGCCAACTGGCCTTGGGTCTTTCCCTTCCCCCAGGTCAGTTCGGCTCTGATAAAACCCCTATAGGTAAAGCTCTGGGTAAAGTTTCTCCTGAGAGCAACCTTTTTAAGAGACCCTCACACCGGTCAGAATGGCCATCATCAAAAAATCTACAAAAAATAAATGCTGGAGACGGTGTGGAGAAAAGGGAGCCTTCTTGCACTGTTGGTGGGAATGTAAATTGATACAGCCACTATGGAGAACAGTAGTGAGGTTCCTTAAAAAACTAAAAACAGAACTACCATATGACCCAGCAATCCCACTACTGTGCATATACCCTGAGAAAACCATAATTCAAAAAGAGTCATGTACCCCCATGTTCACTGCAGCACTATTTACAATAGCCAGGACATGGAAACAACCTAAATGTCCATCGACAGATGAATGGATAAAGGTGTAGTACAGGGCTTCCCTGGTGGTGCAGTGGCTGAGAATCTGCCTGCTAATGCAGGGGACACGGGTTCAAGCCCTGGTCTGGGAGGATCCCACATGCCTTGGAACAACTAGGCCCGTGAGCCACAACTACTGAGCCTGCGTGTCTGGAGCCTGTGCTCCACAACAAGAGAGGCTGCGATAGTGAGAGGCCTGCACACCGCGATGAAGAGTGGCTCCCGCTTGCCACAACTAGAGAAAGCCCTTGCACAGAAACGAAGACCCAACACAGCAAAAATAAATAAATAAATAAACTCCTAGCCCCAACATCTTCTTAAATAAATAAATAAAAAAGATGTAGTACATATATACAATGGAGTATTACTCAGCCATAAAAAGGAATGAAATTGGATCATTTGTAGAGATGTGGATGGACCTAGAGTCTGTCATACAGAGTGAAGTAAGTCAGAAAGAGAAAAACAAATATTGTATATTAACGCATATATGTGGAATCTAGAAAAATGGTACAGATGAACCTATTTGTAGGGCAGGAATACGTTGTAGAGAACAGACATGTGGACACAGTGGTGGAAGGGGAGGGTGGGACGAATTGGGAGATTAGGATTGACAGGTATACACTACCATGTGTAAAATAGATAGCTAGTGGGAAGCTGCTGTATAGCACAGGGAGCTCAGCTCAGTGCCCTGTGATGACCTAGATGGATAGGATGGTGGCGGGGAGTGGGAGGGAGGTCCAAGACGGAGGGGATATATGTATACATATAGCTGATTCACTTCGTTTTACAGCAGAAACTAACACAACATTGTAAAGCAACTATACTCCGATTAACAAACAAACAAACAAACAAAACCTGAAAAAAAAAAAAAAAGAAGAACACAGTGCTCTGCATATTTCAAAGTGGTTACTTTCCTTTCCTCCTGCAGGAAGCAAGAGGGTTGAGCTTCTGGAGGTAAAACTCAGGTAGCCCCACAGCAGATGGCTGGGTACCCCTACACCAGATGGCTGGGTACCCCTATAGTTTTTGACTCTCAGACTTGTCCACACTTAGCCTTCAGCAATTCATCAATTACAGTTCAGGTTTTTCTACCCTGGCACTTGTTCCCAAAGAGGTTCCTGCTCTGACGAGTTGTGATTCTCTGTATCTGCCTGTCTGTCTCTCCCATTTGGGGGGCACTGGTTTGCCCTGTGACCCAACTTGTGTTAGAATTGCTGATTTTTCAATTTGTTCAGTTTTTTCTTGTTATTAGGATAGAGTTGCAATTTTCAAGCTCCTTTCTTGCCAAACCAGAAACTGGAAGTCCCATAACCTTTTTTAAAAAAGAAAGTTTTAAGCCAATGAAACATGGAAATCCTCATGATCAAAGTGAGTCTGGTCAGAGTTTTCATGCTGTTACCAGAAAAGTTTTCTGTTGAGAATAATAATGCTGCTACCTGGTGTGTGTGACAACCCAACCTGGGTGAGACCCAGAGGGTCTATATAGAGACCTAGAGGCCCTGATGACCCAGCCTGCTGCCTGGCCACATGGTAATGGTAGAAACACTGTTCTAGTGGAAATTCCCTGGTCCTAGAAGTCTTTGGCCCTCTTTCTTAGGGTGCAGTGTTATTGAGGAAGTGTGTGGGCTGTATGGAAGGATTAAGGTCCTGCCTATGTGATGCTGTGATTCCCTTCCTGTTTGGGCCTTGATGAAACTCGGAGTATTGATTGAGAGAGGCACAGCCTTTTCCATTTTTGAGGCTCTCAGAATAAAAATAACAAAGTGACAGAATACAGTTACAAAAATGTATGTTTTAAATATTTAAATTGAACCAATGTTAATTTGTATAATGCAATGCAATATAATTATGATATTGATATGATGATATAATATTTATGAAAAATGCCAGTGCAGACTGTGTAAGCCACCTTGCAAACCAGTAGCGGGACTAGTTTTAAATCATGTGATTGAAGTTGTCACAGTGTATCTCTGTGACTGTATGTATAGTCTCATCTGAAAAGGGGGTCAAAAATCTAAATTTGAGGCCCTAGATCTACTGCCCCAACTCCCAACCCCTTTCTATGATGGGTCATGGTCTAACTTTTAGACAAAATTTCAAAATGGGACCTACAGTTTTGCTTGAGTAAGATGATGTTTTCTGGCATCCAGGGTTAGTCTTATAAATAGCTTTGAAGCAAGTGCCTGTGTTGTATTAGTCAGTATGCATTGGTGCAGACTAGGGTTCAAATTCTGGCTATGTAATTTCCTACTTGTGTAACCTTGGTCAAGTCATTTCTCTTCCTCTGAGCCTCAGTTTCCTCATCTATAAAATGGGTTTATGGACCTGGGTCTTAATAAGAGTTTAAAAAGTCAGTATTACTGTTATTTTTATGTATGTCTTATTTATTCTCTTAGATAGTAAGCTCCATGAGGACACGAATCATGTCTGATCCATTTAAAGAAAATTCACAGCACTTTTTACTAATTTAATCTTTTAAAGGAACTCTTGTAGACCAGGCATTTTACACCTGTCATTTTTAAAAGCTCCATGGCAAGCTTATGATGTTGGCCATACCACTTCACTGAGGCTCAGAGGGGTTAAGTTAGTTGCCTGTTAGTGAGCAGTTGGATTTAAATGTAGATCTGTTTGTCCACGTTCTTTTTACTATACCATGATGTTGCCTCCACTTGTACTGAGCATACGTTTGTTTAATGCATTTGATGGTCTTATCTCCACTAAATGGATCTCTCATTGGGCTACCTGAAATTCTTATCCCCTGATTTCTCTTCTGAAAATAGTGAGGCCCCTGTGGAGTACAGTTACCAACCAAAAGCAGGTGCGTTACCAGGTTAGCCTGGGCAGAGGGCTGAAGAACTAGGAAAGGGAGCCCAGGGCTTGCAAACCTTTTACAGAGTGAGAGGATTATGAGAAGCCTGGTGGATGGGGCTCCTCTGGGAGGTCAGGTTTCAGTGCTTGGCCATAGCACTCTAGGAGTGTGTAGATGGCGGCAACAGTGAAAGATGGCATGAAGGCACTAGGTGTGTAACAAAGGAAGGAGGAAGGAAGGGACAGAAGGAAACAGGCAGAGACTTGGTAACAAAGCCCCTGAAGAAAAAGCATCAGAATATGATTGGCTTTGAGGGTAGAAACTTGGCTGATTTTTTTTTCTTTGAAATTTCTCTACTTTTCTGTATTACCCAAATTTTTTACAATAAGAAGTTTTTTTTATATAACTTTTAAAAACCCAGTAAGCTTAAATTTTTAAAATGACATATTTGCCCTTTCTCTCTACAGGTTTTCAGTAAAAAATCACAGATTTTTTTGAGAACCTGGAAAATACTCTGGTCCAATTCTCCTCTCCCTTGCCCTTTCTAATCAAAAACCATATTACAATAGGCAGTGACATAGGCCAAGTATCCACCATTGTGTCTGGGATGGATAGAAAGTATTGGAAAGGCTGTCAACTCATTTAAGTGCATCTATAAGACAACTCTTCATACTCTTCTATGAGTTAAAGATTCTTCTGGTGTTTTAAGCCTAATAATCAGGAATAGGGAAGAATGTCAAGGCCTTGAACACTTAGGTGTGGTATTTTCAAAATGCTAGTCAGCACTGTATTTTGTGAGTATCTTCTCCAATATTTACATGTAATAGTTTCTTGTCCTAGCCTCAAGCTCAACTTTAAGGTAATTGATGCTTATTGCTTTTTCTTTAATCCAGGGATTATCTAAAACAAGAGCGTGGAAATTTACCAATGCTCTCTTTAGAGAAGGAGGAAAAATTCGAGCACTGCTACTTACTAGATGTGACTTTAATAATAAGCACCACCGTTTATTGAGTGTTTACCTTGTACTAAGCACTTTGCTTATATTATCTCAGTCCACATGACAATCCTATGAGGTTTATATTACTCTTTCCATCATATAATCACAGAAAATCTAATTCATAAGAGTTTAGTAATTTTTCCCAAGTCTCATGCATATAACTGCAAACATGAGATTTGAGTCCATGATCTTAATTACTTCTCTGTACCCTCTCGGACAAGTTATTTAACCTCTCTGAGACTTAGGTTTGTCCTTTGAAAAGTAGAGAAAATATTTCCTCCTTTATAGTTTTACTGTGAGGGAAAAAAATCAATATAAATTAGAGGGTGCCCAGTAGATAGTGCTTCTCTTTAAGACAAGAGCTGAAAGCTGCAGGAATGGCATTTAGTGACTGGCTCTCAGATAAAAATGGAGTTGAACTCAGATCTGAGTCCTCAACTCAGATTTTTAAGTTTTATGGAAATTGGTCAATAAAGAAAACTTAACAATATTAAAAATACGTACGTTATCTAAAACAAGAACAGGAAGATAGGATAGTTCTGTCTCAAATGAGTTTTCCAGAAACCAAATGAGGGAATAAATCAAAAATTAAGAACTAAAGAGGTTTTTTTTCCTTTTTTTTTTTAACACAGCCATTGGGATGGAAATGCAGTCAGCTGCTTTACTTTGCCTTCCTGATTACCAGCAAGTGTGCAGAGCTGCTGAGTGTAAACCGAGTGCTCTGGTCCTTGGAACCAGGGCTGGCTTCATGGACAAGTAAGCTGTGCGACTGCACAGGGCCCAGCGCTTAGAAGGGCTCCATGCTTGGATAAATGCTCTCCTATCACACTGTCTCGAAATTCTTAATAATTTTAGAACACAACACCTACATTTTCATTTTGCACTTGGCTGGGCAAATTATGTAGCCAGGCTTGTTTGGAACGTTTGGTGTCCCCTAGCTCACCTCACTGAAATGTCCTCAGTCCAATGAACACATTCCCAGAGGATGGCTTGGAAAGCTGCTTTAGCAGATTTCCCTTTTCGTTTTGTTTTTGTTAGCAAGCGATCACCCACCAATTCTTTGAGGTTATGTATAATGCATGCTATGTATAAAGCTTTAGGTGTGTAAGAAGGAAAGTAATACAGTAAAAAGGGGCCTGGGTGGGTTTTTTTAAGAAGGAAGAATAACAGCACTGTGGCCAAAGTGAATGTATCAAGGACAATAATACTTTGGAATGACTTCTCTAGAGAGAAGTTTTGAATTTCTGCTTACGAGTAGCTTTGGGTGGGTTCTGGGTATCTTTGTTTCCTTAAAACACCCCAGGTCCTTCTAATGTGTAACCATGATTGGGAACCACTGAGTTAAAAACTCACTGGAAGAAGTGGACGGTTCTGATAAGCACTGATATAATGTCTCCAGAAAATCCCCTAGAGGATTTGTATGTGATCAACTTTGTATTCTTGGGGTAACTAGAGTTTTGCAAATAGTAGGTACTCGATCAACTTTTATTGACAGATGTGAGATCAAATAGGACTTTAATTCATTTGTTAAAGGATATTGTAAACACAACCTGCATCTAAACATTTTGGCCTTAAATTTTTTTTTTTTTTTGCTTGCCCCTGGACAAACAGTTGTGAAATTACACTTAAAATCTTCCATTTATAATAGCATCAAATAAACCTAACAAAAAGTTACAAAATGTCTACACTGAAAACTATGTATTATTTCCAAAAAAAAAGGCCTAAATAAATTAGAGCTATACAGTGTTTATGGATTAGAAGACTACATATTACTAACCTGTCAATTACTCCAAATTGACCTATAAACTCAATGCAATTACAATTGAAATCCCAACAGGCTTTCTTTTGTGTGTAGAAATTATCAAGGTGATGCTAAAATGTATAAGAAAATGCAAAGCATCTGGAACATCCAAAACAATTTTTAGAAAGAACAACATAGTTGGAGGAGCCACACTACCTAATTTCAAGACTTACTATAAAACTTCAGTAATTGAGACACTGTGATATTGGTTAAAGGATAGACAAATAGATGAGGAATAGAATAGCGTCTGTAGGGCTTCCCTGGTGGCGCAGTGGTTGAGAGTCTGCCTGCTAATGCAGGGGACGCAGGATCAAGCCCTGGTCTGGGAGGATCTCACATGCCGCGGAGCAACTGGGCCCGTGAGCCACAACCGCTGAGCCTGCGCGTCTGGAGCCTGTGCTCTGCAACAACAGAGGCTGCGATAGTGAGAGGCCCGCGCACCACAATGAAGAGTGGCCCCCACCTGCCGCAACTAGAGAAAGCTCTCGCACAGAAACGAAGACCCAACACAGCCAAATATAAAAATTAATTAATTAAAAAGCAAGTTAAAAAAAAAAAAAGAATAAAGTCTGCAAACAGACCAACACATATACAGTCAATTAATTTACAAGACAGATACCAAGGTAATTCCATGGAAAAAGGATAATCTTTTCCACAAATGATCTGGATCAATTGGGTAACCAACTTGACCCCTTTCATACACTACACAAAATTTTTAATTTGAAATGAATCCAAAAATGATCTTAGACCTAAACATAAAAGCTAAAACTATAAACCTTCTAGAAGCTATGCAACTTAGGGTTAGCCAAAGATTCTTAATAGGGCATAGGAAAGAGCTAACCATAAAAGAAAAACATGTTAAATTGACCTAACCAAAATTTAAAATTTCTAGTCTTCAAAAGACACCACTAAGAAAACTGAAAGGTAAAACACCCACTGAGAAAAAGTATTTGTATGTGAAGAATTGTCAGAGGATGCAATGTTACTGTCTTTGAAGATGGAGGAAGGGGGTGACAAGCCAAGGAATGTGGGTGGTCTCTAGAAGGTAGAGGGTCAAGGAAGCAGATTCTCCCCTAGAGCCTCCACAAAGAAACACAGCCTTGCCAACACTCATGATTTTAGCCCTGTGAGACTCATATCAGACATCTAACCTATAGAACTGTAAGGATAATAAATTTGTGTTGTTGAAGGCCACAAAGTTTGTTGTAATTGTTACAGCAGCAATAGGAAACTAATCCCTTATAATTTTCTATGTAAGCAATCATGTTGTCTCTGCATAAAGACAATTTCACTTCTTTCTAATCTTTAGGACTTCTATACTTTTGTTTTTCTTTATTGCATTGGACAGAAACTCCAGTACAGTGCTGAACAGAAAAGGTCAGAGTAGACATCCTTGTCTTGTTCTAAATCTTTGGGGAAAGCATTCAGTTTTACACCATTTAATATGATGTTAGCTGTAGGCTTGCCCTTTATCAAACTGAAGAAGTTTTCTTTTTTTCCCTAGTTCACTTAAGAACGTTTGTGTGGAGGAGTTTAATTTTGTCAAGTGCTCTTTGTGTACCTATTGAGATGACTATATGACTCTACCTCCTTTGCCAATTTTTTTAAATTGATTTTCGACTGTTGAACCAACTTTGCAATTTTGAAACGCATTGATGAGTTTAATTTGCTAATATTTCGTTGACAATTTTTGCATGTGTATTATTTATTGCTGCATAACAAGTTATCAAAAGTTTAAAACAACACATATTATCTCACAGTTTCTGTGGGTCAGCTGGGTTCAGTTTAACTGGGTCCTCAACCTAAGGTCTCAGAGGCTGCAGTCAAGGCGTTGGCCATGCTCTATTCTCATCTGAAGGCTCAAGTAGGGAAGGATCTGCTGCCAAGCTCTTTCAGGTTGTTGGCAGAATTCATTTCCTTGCAGTTGTACAGTTGAGGGTCCCAGTTGCTTGTTGGTTATTATCTGAAGGCTGCTTTCAATTTTTTGAGAGAACCCTCACTTCGCTGCCATGTGGGCCACCCAACTAGCAAGACATATTATATAAATGCCATGCAACCATGGCAGTGACATCCCATTGCTTCTGCCATAGTCTGTTGGTTAGAAGAAAGTCACAGTTCCCACCTGCACTCAAACTGGAGGGGATTATAGAAGGGCATGAACGCTAGGAGGCAGAGCTCCCCGAGATCTGTTTATCACAACATCTGTGTTCATGAGAGATATTGGCCTACCATTTTCTTGTCTTATAATGCCTTTTTCAGGTTTTGTTATTAGAGTTACGCAGATCAGTTTTGAAAATGCTTTTTATTTTCATGTATTTCTTTCCCTTTTTCTCATTTTCAACTGATTTTCTAAGCAAATACCAGGTGGAATTGTTGATAAGAACACCTAAGCTTCTGTTCATAGAATATATGATTTAAAATAAAAGCAAAAACAAAACTCTATGTTTGAGAACAGCATGAATAGTTTTATTTTCAATATAAGGGGTAAGTCCACAATGGCCACCTAAAAAGTACTGATCACCATTCAAGCCTCAGTCAAGGGCCTATGGAGGCTTATTCATGTCTATGTTTTGTCAGCCATCCTTCATAACATCCCTAGCTTCTTCATAGGATGTTAGCAGAATTAAACTTAGTTCAAACGTGTATAATGAATTTCTTGCAACTTCTATACAATGACTCATTGATCTGGGTCTGTACATTATCAGCAAGTAAGAGGAAGGTATATACACTGGCAGTGGCAGGTAGGCAAATGAGTCTTACTGCAGTTTTTGTGCATTAAATAACTCAGGAAAAAAATTTTTTTTCCTTTTAATTCTCACCAGCTCTACACTGGTGTCAAACTGGCCCCATGCGAGTCACCAAATGGTGATTAGACCCTTGAATTCAGAAGGATGATTTACTCTATAGCCTAAGGCAAAGACTGGGTACTGTACATTCCTTTTCTAACTAATAATTTAATCTAAACATATGCTCATAGTCAGGTAGAGGGTGGGACCTGTAGCTCAAGTCAGTCAGATGACAGTTTAAACTGCCTCTTACTGGCTTCGTGACTTGAGGAAAGTTATTTAATTATACTCTAGGTCCCCTTTCCTCAACTGTAAAATCAGTGGTATAGTGTAGCTCCTATTTCAAAGGGTGTTTTGAGAATTAAACGAGATAATTCACCCATAATGCTCAACACAGATTTTGACATGTAATAAGCATTTAATAGATGTTAGATATTACTATTACTGTTACTATCACTATTCCTGTTATTGTAAAGTGGAAAGAGTACAGGCTTTGGAGTCAAACGGACCTGGGTACCACTATGTACTTGCCATGTGACCTTGTGAAATTAGTTGACTTCTTTGAACTTCAGTGTCCTCATTTCTAAAAGGAGGACTAATCCAACACCTTTTCTCCATTACCCTCTTAGAGCTGTTATCCCATAGAGAGGTAGGAGCTGGCTCTTTTGTTGCCTAAAGAACAAGTAGTAGTTAAGATATAGGCTAGACCATGGTTACAAAAACCCTGAAATCATAAAATAACAAAATTATCTCCTTTCATGGAAGGGGCTGGTATGTAGCCTAATATCAGGGATGCAGTCTCCTTTCATACTGCTGCTCTGCCCTCCTCTATGTTACAGGCTCTGAGAAATGGATAGAAAGGAGGGGAGAACATGCTTCCTTCTTTTGTGGAAATTTTCCAGAAGCTGTATGCCTCACTTCCGCTCATACCTCATTGGCCGGAACCGAGTTATCTGACCACACCTAGGTGGTAGGAAACGAGGTGTTACCTTTGGCTGGGCATGATAATGGGTGTAGGTGGAGCTATCAGCCTCTGCCAAAATACATTTCTAGCCTAATCCTACCAGATGAAATGAGAGTGACAGGCTGGATTTCCCTCTAAAGTGGTGGAGGTGAGTTTCCTGGGGGATGAGAGTAGAAAAAAAGATGGTATTCAATTGTACAAAAGATGGAGACTGGTTTTGCATAACTGATCTTATATGTTTTGGATGTTAACAGGGCTTAACATGACTGTGGTTGCTTTTGTTTCTCATTTCTTTCCTTTATTACAACTCATGCTTGCTAAGGATGATCTGAGTTACCTATTATCCTCAACTTTCATTAAGCATAGAGGAAAACAATCCTTCTTCTGCTCTCTTGCACTAGAATCAATGAATTGATCAACAAGGAGTAATTGAGCTTCTAGAATTCATTCATTTATGCATCCATTTATTCATTCTCTCACTTATACTCTTTCCGTAAGTATCCATTGAGCTTTTATTTTGTACTATGTTCTGGGAATGTTAATACATCCTAGTCATGATCTCAGGCCTCAAGGAATTGTTGTTCAGTGGTTGAGAGAGACAAGCATTGAAAAGACCATAACACAGTGTAGTGGGTATGAGAAGGAAGAAAGCCCAGGGTGCTGTGAGAGCCCCCTGGGGAACGGCCACTCAGAGAGGAGGTAGCCCCTGAGCTACCCTGGATCCATGTTGTGATGGATGATGTGGCACTCTCCATCACGACAGTCCGAAAACAATGAATGCTCTTTTGGTAACCACATCTCAGTAAACGCTTAATGGTCCTAAGGTCTGCAGGCATTTAGAGAGGTGGATACATGAGGGCTGGAGCAGACAGAAAAAAGCTTTTGGATAAGGTAAGTTTCAACAAGTTTTGGATCAATTTAGAGGTGTGAGAATGGCATTCCAGTGTGGGAGCAGTTTGAACAAAAGCCTGGCCTGTGCTGAGTTCCTGAGGTGGGAGAACGGACTAGACATTATCACTAAGTTTCCTTCAAATGGTACAAGTATCTCACTCTTTGGTCTTGAGAAAACTGCAGAATAAATCCTAGTAACTTCAGGGCTTCCCTGGTGGTGCAGTGGTTAAGAATCCACCTGCCAATGCAGGGGACAGGGGTTCGAGCCCTGGTCTAGGAAGATCCCACATGCCGCGGAGCCACTAAGCCCATGCACTGCAACTACTGAGCCTGCGCTCTAGAACCCACGAGCCACAACTACTGAGCCCGTGTTCCACAACTACTGAAGCCCGCGCGCCTAGAGCCCGTGCTCTGCAACAAGAGAAGCCACCGCAGTGAGAAGCTGGCGCACCGCAACGAAGAGCAGCCCCCCCTCGCCGCAACTACAGAAAGCCCATACGCAGCAACAAAGACCCAATGCAGCCAAAAATAAATAGATAAATAAATTAAAAAAAAAAATCCTAGGGGCTTCCCTGGTGGCGCAGTGGCTGAGAGTCCGCCTGCCGATGCAGGGGACACGGGTTCGTGCCCCGGTCCGGGAAGATCCCACATGCCGCAGAGCGGCTGGGCCCGTGAGCCATGGCCGCTGAGCCTGCGCGTCCGGAGCCTGTGCTCCGCAACGGGAGAGGCCACAACAGTGAGAGGCCCGCGTACCTAAAAAAAAAAAAAAAAATCCTCGTAACTTCTGCCTTGTCTTGTGTGGCTCTTCACCAAATACAGGTATAGAAATGGACAACGGTAGAGTTGTGTTTAATGCTGCTAAGCTTTCCATTCTGAGTTGGCAGCTTCAGTATATAATTTTCTCAGATAGAAAATCTCCTGGCTTGGGATTTTGCCAGAAATTACTTTCCCCCAATTAGACTCTAGTTTGATGCAATCATTGCTTGAAAATCGTCTCAAATTGAAACCATCTAAATAGACAATTTTGGAATGAAGAAGATGGGAGAAACTCAACACACCACAGAGAGTCCATTCATTGAGTGTGTGATCCAAGAACAGGAGAAAAGCAGAACTCTCCTGCCTCGGACACAGAGCGTCAGCAAATTTCATAACAGGGTGGTCTCAACCAGCAGATCCTTTTGTTGTTTTAGCACAAATCAAATCAAACTTTCAGAGGAAGCACAGTTTGATCTTATCTTAGGAAACCAGGTTTGATGTGTCCATTGGATGTTTTTCTCTCCCTTCATCATACAGGCATATACCAGAGAGGCTGGCCAGAGGGTACAAAGCAATTGGCAATGTCCTGGTTCCCCAAATAGTGGCTGAGCACCAGCTCTGTAAATGGAGTGATTCTACTGTTTGGTGCTAAAATGTATGAAGGCTCATGGCATATGATAGGTGCTCATCATATACTTGAATGAGTGAATGAATGAACGAACGAACGAACACTGCTGGACCGGGATATTCTCCCTCCTCCACGGCAGTGCAGGCTTGTCTTCCTCCAAACATTTCTCCCTAGGTGTCAGAGTGGCACTTTTGTGATAACGTGCTACATTCCTCTGGGACTTTTCTCCTGATTTCACTTATGAGAAAAAACTAGCAGGTGATGCAGTTAAGTTCCTTGGAAAGTTTGTCCTTTCTGGTCTTTGCTTTTAGGCTTTATTAGGTGGAAGCAGAGCAGGCTTTAGTCTACAGCTAATTGTGCCACACAACTGAGGTGATTCCCTTCTAAGTACTCTTCCTGATAGCCTAGGTATTATGAGGTTTTTCCAAAGGGTTTGTGGGAACGTAGATTTTCCTGGCCCTGTGTGAACTGCATGGGTTAGTCCAACTGCTCCTCTGAGGTGGTCCTTTCCTTGGCCTCAGCGTATTCTCACACACATGTGCTGGGTGGAGGTGGGATTCCTGTGTGGATCGCTGCAACACTCTTTCTAATAGCCAGTCTAATGGCCAGCTAGTAGATGCAGCTCTCTCCTCTTTGACATTCCGCCACCTAGATTTCTTGAACTCCCAACCCTATCTCCACTACCCAGGATAATCGCTGACCTTCGATTAATAAACTGGGGCAACTGAAGGACTTGTCTCATGTGTTTCTCATCTCCCAGAAATCACTGTCCTAAGTTGCCTGTTGTTCAGTGTCTGAAACATTGTTTCATAGTTTTTCATATTGTTTTGGTCTTTTGATGCGGGAGTATAAATCTGAGCTCTGTTACTCCACCTTGGCTGAAAGCAGAACTCAGTGCATAAAAATTTATGTAGAAGAACATTCATCAAAGAATTACTATTTATGAAGAGTAATTAGAAATAGACAAAAAGCAGGATAAAAACAGAAAACAGGGGATGGTATAATTGTGATATCCACATAATGTATATTGTGGTATCAGTATAATGTGATGCTGTATAGCCATTAAAAACCACATTTTCAAAGAATATTTGCTGACATGCGGATATATTTGTGATATTATGTTTATTTTTAAAGGTACATGTAAATTTATTTTTATGATTTCAATTTGAATCAAAATCATGTTCAGAGAAGATTTGAAATCAAATATACTAAAATGTTAACAGTGCTTTATTTTCCAAATTTGTACAAAAATTTTTATTGTAAAATTTTTACAATTTTACGATATAAAATTTTTACAATTTTATCTAGTAAAAATATTAATAAAGCTTTTCAAAAGTGAGGATTTCAGTAAAGAAATAACCAGCAAAGCTAAATTTTACCATAAGTCAAGACGTTTACTGGGGAATCTATTTTTAATGAACTTAATAATCATAAACATTATAAAAGCCTTCTTTTATTTAACAAGCACTATTCTAAGTGCGTTTTATATATTAATCATTGAATCCTCACAACACGTCCTTAAAATAGTAATAATTATGTCTTCATGGGGGAAACTGAGGCACAGAGCATGTAAGTCATTTTCCCCAGTTACTAAATGGCAAAGCCAGGATTTGACTCCAGGCAGGCTGGGCCCAGAGTGTGTTCTTTGTCACCATGCTATGCTGCTTTGCTACCTAGAACTATGGGGTAGAAAGGACTAAGGTAGCTTTCTTGACCAAGCCTGGGGAAAGAGCCCTTCCAGGTGATTCCTGGAAGATCAAGGCATCAGTAGTAAGATGGGAAGATACTCAATTGCAAGAGAAGACTCTGTGTTAGAAAAACTCTGGGAATCAAGCAGATGACAGGGTTGTTACTGAACGTGGCTTGGGTCAAACAGAAAATGTAATGGAGCCATGATCTGAACCTAGAGCTACTTGCTTCACCTGTACATTTTCAGCTCTAACCATGTGCCTCTCACCACATGACTGTTGGCCTGATATCTAGGGATTGAAGGCCTAATAACCTTGTTTTCTTACATCCTACCACCTCGACAGAAGATACAGGGGGTGGAGGTGGGCATTGTTGCAGGGGAGGGGGGTGCAGGGGGGGTCAGGGGAAGGGTTGTTCCAGATTGACACGTGAAAAATCAGCCAAGCCCCTTCCTGGAGCCCCAGAGACCACACTTCCCAGCAGTTCCGAGCAGGGAGGAAAAGGGCTGACACAGACTCTGTGGAACGTCCATCCAGGCAGGGCTTCCCGTTCACTGACACCCTGGGGTTATTATTGCTTCGGGCACATGAGATCACTCAGAATGGAACGCCTCATTATAGGTTTAAACCCAAGTTATAAATCAAACATTTCTTCTTAATATAAGGAAGTTTCAGACTATTTTCAAAAACACCTGGTACAAAGTGAGGTAATCTTATATGGTAAGGAGGACGAATAACTTCAACTGCATTCCCATAAATTTCTTTAACCTAGAAGGATGCCTTAAAAGCTATCTGCATACATGGCATGTCTGGTTTTTCCTTGAATAACGTGTGAAGCATTTTAAACAGACCAACAAATGTGCAGGTTCTAAAACCTCCTGCGGATTCTGCCTTGCTTTCTACATCCAGACAAGTGTCAAAAATGATTGAGGATTGCTTTCTTTTTTTTCTTTTTTTTTTTTTTTGCGGTACGCGGGCCTCTCACTGTTGTGGTCTCTCCTGTTGCGGAGCACAGGCGCTGGACGCGCAGGCTCAGCGGCCATGGCTCACAGGCGCAGCTGCTCCGCGGCATGTGGGATCTTCCCAGACCGGGGCACGAACCAGTGTCCCCTGCATTGGCAGGCGGACTCTCAACCACTGCGCCACCAGGGAAGCCCGAGGATTGCTTTCTTAATTTGACTAAATGTTCTTTTTTTCATCCAGAGATCTTGTTGACAATCATTTCTTCATTCTGCATCCCAAACTTCCAGTTTGCAGTAGAAAAATCAATATGAATGGCTTAGTGCTGACAAATGAGGCTCCAATTCCCAATACTTATATACAATATGGCAAACGTTTTCATCCAGTTAACTCTACTCTTTTCTTATTTTAATGGTGTTTGGCATAGGTGGACCTAGTTGTTGTTCATTACCGTATCTGTAAGTACTGTTTCCCTCTCCTTTTCCTTCTAAAAGCTCTACTGAATTTAAAATGAAATTATTTTGAGATGAGAATCAAGAACTTTTTACATAAGCTCCTGTAGGTTTGCCAAATAAGGACATTTTCATTTTAGACTTTGTATTTTCTTTTTGGTTCAAATAATGGAGGAAGAGTTGGGGAAGCATCCCTCAACAGACAGTAAGGACCAGATAATCGTCTCTTAATAAGCCATTAACATTCTGATGTTAGATTTGATTATATCTACTGATATGTTAAATGAGTGATTTTCAAACTTTAATGTCCATACAAGTCATCTGAGGATCCTGTTAAAATGAAGATTCTGTTTCAGTAGGTCTGGGAGGGGTCCAAGTGTCTACAGTTCTAAAAAAGCTCTCAACTGATGAAGATCCTTCTAGTCCATGAGAAGCAAGGGCTAAAGAATGTGTGTATCAGTTAGGGTCCTGGCAGAAACAGATGGCATACTGAGGTTGGAAGTTTGAGGAGAGATTAATAAAGGACTTATTTATAAATGTGTGGGCATCATCTAGAAAAGCAACAAGAAATGGTGCAGTGCCCAGGGCTAGTAACACCTGGATAGTGACACTAACCCTAGTTCTCAAGGATCAAGGACAAAGAACAACTTGGAGAGGGATGGATGGACTGACGGCAGCCTTGGCCTTCAACGGAGGGACCCAGCCTACCCATAGTGACCTTGCAGGGGGACGAATGGGAATATATATCCCACTTCACTCTCCTCCTGCCCTCCAGCTTGCCTGCCAGTGCCTCTCACTAACCAAATCCAACCAAAAGCCGTAGGGCAAGGGAGCCTGGTTGATGCCATGTGCATAATTCAGCTTCCTAGGGCCCCAAGATGGAGAAGAGGAAAGTAGAACTGGAAGGACAGCAGGAAGATACCCAACAGCATATTTTACTTGAATTCATAGGTACTTTAAACATGCCTACTGTATTTCATCTTAAAACCAGTAGCATTGTTTATAAGAGACATTCTTTTTTTATGTACCAGTAAAGACAAAATGCTGCCAGTTAAACCTCCGATATGCCATTGACTGTAAACTGAATCCTGATTTGAGAGATTAAAATTTGAAAAAATGTGTATCTTAGAATTGGTGAAACACAGAATTATGTTTTTCTTAAATCCTGCCCCAAACCAAGGAAAGACCAGTGTGAAACTTTATAGTCGTTTGAGCAACTAGATACAAAATGAATTTTCACAGGGCCAACATTTTCTCTCTTCCCTAAAAATAATTTAAAATTTAATTCATGCACCAATGAGTCATGATAATCCACCAAAGGGAACATGTAAGAAGAATATCCCCACATGTTACTGTTTGGGTTGCAGGCAGTTCTCTTGCAGTTTGGAGACCAAGAAGAGGAAAAGATTGGTAGGACTGTAAGAGGATAAAAGCACACAAAACCAGCCTTTGCACAACTGTTTATGTTAACGTAAGAGGAAAAACAGCAATGTATGTAGTGGAAGAAGTTGGACTACTTTGGATGAGATTTTATTTTGGAGTTGATTTGATTAAGTATTTATAAAACTTCTCAATAGTTTTCATTAGGCTGATGGTACCATGTATCAGCAGATTTCCTTAAACTCCTAACATAATTGGGTCGATTTTAAAGCAAGAGTGAAATTTCCTGCTATAAATACATTGATACATGTATGTCAGTTATTTTTATTCCTTTAATGTCACAAATTTAAGTACTATATATGTGACTTTGTATGTAGAGTTTAAACGGTTTACAAAAGCCACATGTCCTGAGTCCTCACTTCTAAAGCTAGTTGAAGCCCACCTTATATTTCTTCTGCTGTGGCTTCAGTTTCTTCTTGAAATGAGTAGATAGGACTGTATTTCTTCTAAAATCCCATCCAGTTCAGATGGCTTGACATTAAAGTAGAAAGCTTTTTTTTTTTTTTTTGCGGTACACGAGACTCTCACTGTTGTGGCCTCTCCCGTTGCGGAGCACAGGCTCCGGACGTGCAGGCTCAGCGGCCATGGCTCACGGGCCCAGCCGCTCCGCGGCATGTGGGATCCTCCCGGACCGGGGCACAAACCCGCGTCCCCTGCATCGGCAGGCAGACTCCCAACCACTGCGCCACCAGGGAAGCCCAAGTAGAAAACTTTTTAAAGAAAATTAATGTAACCCTGTTAATGTACAAGAAAAATGAATCAAAATTCTGTATAAAAAAGGATACCATAATAAATATATAAATATCAGAAAATGTTTTAAAATGTTAATGGAAATATTTGGCTAAAATTTGCTGGTCGCATTGAAAAAGTGGCATCCCACGGGGTTGATATTCCTTGTGTGTTTTACTTGTGTGTTGGGGGCTCCCAAGATAACACCCTATGTTTGATAATTCCCTAGGAGGACTCAGCATATAGTCATACTCATGGCTATGATTTATTACAGCCGAGGGATACAAAGCCCAACCAACAAAGGGAAAAGGTGCATGGGGCAAAGTTGGAGGAAACCAGGCACAAGCTTCCACTCCCACAGTGGAGTCACACACCTAATTCCTCCAGAAACGAGTGGTGACAATACATGTGACATCTGCCAGGGAAGCTCATTAGAGACTCAGGACCCAAGGTTTTCACTGGGACTGATCACACAGACACCCTCTGCTTTGCATGTACTGAAATGCAAGACTCCCAGAAGGAAAGCAGATGTTCAGTATAAACCACATTGTTTGTACAAACAGTTTAGGCACAGTGAGACTCTCTTATCAGTTAGGGTCATGGGAACATTCCTGAAATCCAGATCACCTGATGCCAGCCAAGGGCCAATCTTGCAAACAGCCCTTTCTAAGGGTAACAGTCTCAGGCCTACTATGTTAATTCTCTTTGTTCAACTTGCTTTACCAGTCTGGGGAAGACTAGAGGTTATGTGTATTTCTTAAATTATTTTTATTCATATTAATTTTTCAATACTCTCTCTGCCCAGATAAGCAGAAAATCTAATATGTTCCTCGGAATCTTTCTTGCCCCAGTTATCTAAGTACACTATGGGCTTACTCATTCCAGAAGGTATAGGCTAAATTTCAACTCCTTTGGAGAAAGAAAGAACTAGGGAATCTAGACCAGTGGTGAGAACCCAGATTTTGTCCTGTACCTTCTGTGGCTATCACTTGGTGTCATATTGTAAAATGGAAGAGCTGGCACCATATGATATTGTCCCTGTTCATTTGTATAAAGGAGGCTTTAAGGATTACTGAGGGAGAAAAAGGAGGTCTTTTTCCTGAGAGTTAATCTCAGATGTATTAATCCCACATCACCAGAGGCCTAGACTCCAGCGTTCTCCGATCTTCAACCAGGCTTTCAACAGTGAGGCCATGGTTTCCACCATTATCTCCTTTCCATACTTGTACTCCATCTCCCCTCACGGTTGGTTCATTTTGGCAATTCTCAGTGTCTTTCATTTTACTTTTTCCTTAAAAAAAATTATTTTCCAGACTGAGCTGATACCATTTCAAGTTATTAGAGGTTATAGCATCATTAATCTTCAAAAGGGAAGAGGTCAAATCTCCATTCCTTTCCTTGTAGGAAATTCCTTGGCCTGCTTATAAATTTGCCCAACCAGAGACCTCTGAGTTCAATCTCCCAATGGATCTTGGGTGGGCCAGCCTTTATGAAGCCAAAAATGATGTCACACCATTCCTCAAGAGTAATATCTTCTTGTCTATTTTCCTAACTAAGGGGGCTGTTCAAAAGTCCTCTGAGAACAAAGATCTGCTCCAAGGTAAGCAGTCTCCATGAATACAGGCTATATAGAAAGCACCAGCACCTTGTACATGGCAGCTTCTCTTATGTTACTAAACTATAAATATGTGTTGAACAAGGCCTTTGAGGGTCACAGGTGAGGAGTCAGGCCAGCCCTCAGTAAAGTGGTGATGCAGGAAGACTTCTCCTCCAGCTCCTCCCCTTGGCTCCACCTGTCCCAGGGTCCCACCACCATCCTTCCAACATTCTCAGAAAAGATGAAGAGAAGTCATTTGAGGCCTTCAATGAGACTTGAATTCAAGTATAATTTCTCTTATAATGACTTACATTTAAAGCCATATTTCCAATTGTGAAATTCAACAACCCACGTGCTAATGGAATTATGAGCACCCCAAAGAAGCTAGGTGTGAGCAGGATTTCCCCAAAATTCCAGAAATGAGACCATGGTTCTAAGGAAGACTAGCCTTATCCACCTACATGAATTACCTTTATGGATTTATTCCTGTTGGGTAAATTAGATTCTAGAAAGACCACAATGTCTCTAGGAAGAAGGTATCTGTAAGAATTTTACTTCTTTCTAAGCTAAAAGAGAAAGGAGGACGGGGTAGTGGTGGGGGAGAATGAAAAAGAAAAACAAAACCAGAAACCATCCCTAACAAGAGGAAATAATAAGGGTGGAAGGAATTTTAAATGAATATTAATTGTGAAATGAAATACTAAGACTAAAAACTCCAGTATGTGGTAGTAAAAGGAAATATTATTGACCTTCTTGAGTGTTAATGGTGGCATAGGTATATTCAAAACTTACTACTGAATGAAGTATTTAAAACCTTTGTTGAATACTTACTAAGTGTCGGGCACTGTGTTAGACATTGGGAATAAGATTCCCAATGGGGTGGGGACAAGATTCCCACCTTCATGAACTTTGAACCTAATGAGGTGCAGATCTTGTAGGAATATCTGCACTTATGATGAGAGCTGTGCAAGAGAAATGCAGCTGGGCATGGAGTGTGCAGTAAGGGTACTTAATCTCATCTGGAACATCAGGGAAATCTTCCGTAAGAAAGGGACATTTAAGCTGAGAACTGAAAGATGAGTAGGGGAGGAAGAAAAAGAAATGAACTTCATGATAAGAGATAAAAATGCAACTTGTCAGCACAAAACAGAAAGTCTTCATAACATGCTCAGGAGTGGGTAATTATTGGAGGAGACATGAAATTGTCAGGAAAGGTAGAATTGGGGCCTATTTGGGTAGGAGAGGACTGGAGGAAAAAAATCCTATTAACATTCCATCATTATCAAGGCATTATGTATCAAAGCTATTTTCTATGAAACCAAATAGCACAAATCATAGAACTGAGGTATCTAGAAAGTACAGCTGGGTTTTGTCAGACTACTCTGGAGGCAGAAAAAACTACAGGTCCAATCTTGATTGTTTTATGTAGATTTGGTGCTTGGTCTGGCCCTAGAAGGAGCCTGGAAAGTAGCTTTGGAAAGCTTTTGGGGCTTGACTTTTAACGCAAACACAGAACAATCTGTCTTTACTTCATCCTTCTGCAACCTATTTTTTCCTTGATTTTTTTGCTTGTTTGTTTGAGGGAAAGAGTTCTGGGATTTCATTACAATTATAAGGCTTTATGGGATATATATACACTTTCATCAGCCTGGTAAATGAACAGCAAAATCAGTACAAAAAAAGGAACCTGTGAGCAGAGTTCAACTTAGAAAGGGTAATGATTTCATTGCTTAAGGGAGAAGAAAATAAAGGCAAATGTCCTTTTCCATGTGAATGAATTATTACAGTTATATGATTTATAATCTTTGTTGGCAAGGGATGGGAAGAGGATGATTATCAAGTACTTTCCCCTATGTCCAGATAGAACTCTATTCATATATTACAAGAAATATCATTGTCAACCATTTCTTTCAAAAACCTACTAAGAAAGGTATACAATCTCCCTTAGGAAATGCATGCCATGCTATTTTCATCTTTTGATTGGTAATGTCTCATTTTCTCTGGTGTCTAACCTAAATTTGTCAGCTGCTACATATACCTTTATCTTTTTGTTCTGTTGACAGCAGAAGCAAATGCATTACCATCTGCATAATGATGTGCTTTAAAGCATTTATTTCTCTTTGGTTTTCTTTTCATTAAGTTGTATGTATCCTAAATCAATGTTTGAAAAGGAGAGCTGCATCCAAAATTAATGGCAGAGGAGCTAAGAGAATAAGCTAGGAGCACCTCTGAAAATACCATGCCAGAGCTACTGCTTGTGTAAATTACAGAGATTTTCCAAGGGAGCTTGACTTGGATTTAACTGTATCTTCCCCATCGTTCTGCCTTTTACTAGGAGACAGTCACAAGTGGGACATGGATTTTTCAGAAATCACTTGCAGACAGATTATAACCTGGCATGTTTATTCAAGGAATAGGATGGGTCAGAATGTTTCTTCCCACTTTAGGGATAAAGAGAAAAAAGCCAAGCAGTATCTTTGCGGGGCTGACCAGAAGCCTTTTGGTAGAACCTAATGCTGAGTTTCTTATATTCGGAACATAGGGTCAGTTCTTCTTTGAACAAACTGGGTTTGTTCTGAATCCAGTTAGCACTGATAGGAGATCAAATAAAGATACATAGGGTGTGTATGATGCCATGGAAATGACTCTCAGTATTTATCTTGATCTTCAATCTTTAAAATCAGGACACCTAGCACCTGAGAAGAAAACACTTTGGGCATCATAGCCTTATTTCCAACATGAGTTCTAGACCTGCCCCACTCATTTTATTCCTTCTTCCTGTTTGATTTCTCCATTTCCTTGGCTTAAGCATTAATAATATAGTTTATAGCCAATGGCTATTTATGAAACAATATTGTTGAATGAATGACCTTGAGTTTCATTAGCTATATCTGGCCTTTTGCTCCTTTCTAAGAACTAATAACTAGGTAGTCTCCTCTGCTTTGACCCTTAAATCTTTTCTCCAACTTTTATATTTACACCCTGGTGCCATCTGCTGTAGACTGTTCAAGATCCTAAACCCTGGACCCAATCTTGACATTAGTCTACTTGGGTGTCATCCACATCAGGACTGCCCCAGCCACCTTAAGGGGGAATTGGATACCCTGTTCATCCTACAAGAAGTTTGATCTGTATTCTCAGTAGAAGAAATCGTAGGGCTATTTCACAGGGTTCACAAAGTTATAGTAGCTTAGAGATTGGTTTAATATTGCC